>NC_043702.1:87990242-88117917 GCF_006229205.1 Suricata suricatta | reverse complement strand
AAGTCTAACAGGAGAACAGGAGAAACCTAATGGAGGACCAGGGAGAGGGGAAGAGGGAAAGAGAGTTGGGGAGAGAGAGGGACGCAAAACTTGAGAGACTATTGAATACTGAAAATGAACTGAGCGTTGAAGGGGAAGGGGGAGGGGGGGAAAAGAGGTGGAGGTGATGGAGGAGGGCACTTGTGGGGAAGAGCACTGGGTGTTGAATGGAAACCAATTTGACAATAAACTATTAAAAAAAAAACCTGCCTCTTAAATTTCCAACATTAAATGTAGAAGACAACTCTCCTCTCAGGGAAGAGTCACTCACTGAACACTCTTTGTTCTGTTAGTTTTTGATATAAAGCAGGGTCAGTGAGAATGATAAGTCTTGACAAGGGAGAAGCATTAGACTCTTGGGTCACATCCTCTCCTTTAGCTGGAGTGGCTTTATGGATACTTTAGGGACATCTTGAAGACATGGGAACTCCATCTTTCTGCAACCAATTTTATGTTACAAGAACATTTTTGCAACTAGGTTTCTAACAGAGTTATGCTCTTTGTGGAATCTCAGTTCCTTACCTCATCTCCTTCCCCCTCTCATCCTCCATTGTCTGCCAGATGCTAAGCTAGACCCTACACATAGTCTTCTCTACAAACCTCTGAGGTTTCCTCAGAGACCACCATCTCTTTTTTTTTCTCCCATGGCCTTAAATAGACAGCAGGTCTCTTCCTAAATTTCATAGCTCATAGTCCTCTCTGGGAGGCTCATTATATTCCCCTTTCCAAGGAAAAGGACACCCTCCCAGCTTTCTCAGAGCAAGTGATGATTCATGCAATTTGTTGACAATGACATTAAGTCCATTTGGCTTTTCATAGCCTGAGAGAAAGCATGAGTAATATGAGCACTGGCTCAAACTACTTGAAACAGGACAAGAGGCTCCTGGCAGACTTAACTGATTTACAAACAAACATGAAAAACACTTTGATGTTTTTAGAAGCACTGGTGGTATGGGAGAAATGCAGGACGCAGAAGAGGGTATGATGAGGTTCTGAAATATGCACATGGGGCTTAATAAGCTAAGTTGGGCCTTACTGTTCACTTGACCTCACTGGTACTAGTATGCTGACCCCTAGGAATATTTGGTTTACCACAACTACATGATTTCCATGGATATAGAATCAATTCTTCTTGCAAAATATGGGATTCCTCATGAGCTCTTAAATAGCTTTAATATATACAATTGTCCACAAGAAAATCATTTTGATAAAGGCCTTCCAGATTATTTTAATAAGCCAGTGGATTCAATAAATAGTCTTTGGAGACCTCTGTGAGTATAAATCTTATTAATGTTTGACTTAATAGAAGATAGTTGAATCCCCAGAGCTGCTTCTGCTTTCAATCTATTGTAGGTTGTTTTGCCCAACATATGAAGAAAATCTGACATTAGATAGGCATGTAGTTGGAAAAGGAGAATTCTAATTGCTTTTTCTAATTTTAAAGATAATTTTAAATACTTTTTCTTGATAGTACACCAAAAATCAACAAGCAGTAGTTTTTCAAAGGTTAGCTGTGTGTGGATTTTGAAACCTTATCAATGAACTTTTCTTACTCTGTCACAGTATAGTTCAAGAGCATATTTTGCACTTTGAATGGATCTTTTTACCATGTGTGAGTTTTTAATATCACCCATTGGTAATCTGGAAGATACTGATTCACTGAGTTAATAAGTTTTATAAATGTTGACATATGTCATAATACAATATCAAAAATCACATTTATTAATGACATCACCAATCTAATTAGAAAATGCTTTAAATAGTGGACTCTGGCAAGCTCATGGTGAAGGAAACAAGTTTTCAAGTGAAAGGCTGAATTTTATCATTGACAACAAATACTGGCAATTGTTTTTTCTTCAAGTGACCAATAGTCATTTTCATATTGTATCCCAAATACCCAAATCTGAATATGCATAGACTGTCTCTCTTCTGTGCTTTCAAGTAAAAATAGAATTTATGAAATAAATTAGTAGTTCAGCTTGCAACTCAAATAATTGTACAGTGCTTCTTGCAAAGATAATCATTGTATTTCTGCAAGCAACAGTTCATTAGGTAGACTTCCCATCTTGTCACCAGAACATTTGTGATGGTTAATTTTATGTGTCAACACAGAGGGTGTTTTTTGGATGTCTCTACTTTCTTTCATCTCTCCTGAAAACTAAAAGGGATGGAGAGATTTCTAAAAACTGACAACCAAATGAATGAAATTAAAATCATTCCATATGGCATCCTTCCCCCAAACCCTCAGAGCTAGCTGGGGGTGGGGGGGGGGGTGCTAGTACCTCTCTAGTCTCACCTCTGATGGTGCCACAGCAGGTGAGGGGGTCAGCCAGCAGCACTGTCTCTTACCTTGCTCAATTTGCTTCAACCCAGTGGGGCCTCTTTAAATAAGAGTGAGTATGCCTGCAATTCCAAATCTCATTTCATGCATAATTGATAGCTCATAAAAAATGTTATCAGATTCACATACATATATATTTTATATATATATATAAATACATATATATATAAAATGATGATGTTGAAGTCCTTTACTATTGTTGTAGATTCATGTCAGGAAGAGGAACCCTTTAAGGAGAAGAATATGGTTTTTTCATTTGCATAAAGACAATAAAACTCTTTCAGCAGTAATTTCCCCATATATAAAAAGTGAGAACATAGCACCTCGGTGACACAGACATCTGTTACTTAAACAGATGCCACCTTCTAAACTCACTCAAGCAACCCTCTGCTCCAACCAGAGACCGCTAAACCAAAATTCAATGTGTGAATCGAGCTTAAACGGGGAACTCTGAATAATGATTGACTTTACTTCCCAGCTTTACCATGAATTTGCTTGATTTTTGTTGTGTTTTTAATTTAGTAATTCCTTGCTTCTAACTTAATCTCCACAAGCTGCAAAATTCAATACTTCCTTCCAAGATTCACTGCCGATTAGCATTAGCCCTTCAGAGAACCAGATAAACCATGGCTTTTATTTCTTTGTTTGTTTCTTCTTGCAAATGCACTTTAAGGGCTTCAGAGGGCAGGACTCTAGCGCTATCTAAAACAGAAATTAAACTTGGGGTTTTTTTTCTAAGTAGCACAGAGAGTCCCAAACTGATGTTTTCCAGTTAAGCAATATTTCCCCAGTTTGAGACTGATAAGTGCCTTCAGAAGTTGGGCTTACACTTCTACATCAGCAGTTCATGAAAGGCATTACAAAAAACTATTATACCGCTATAATGGATGACAGCACAGTTGTATATGTTACACCTTGAAGTAAGCAGTAGGATTTTCAATCATTTGATAACCTTGAAACTGCTAAGGTATCAAATTGCTATCATGAATATTGTGCAGGAGCAGAAATAACTCAGGAAGCTGCCTTTGTGAATAATAATCGGAAAACTGCAGCATTTTTACCAAGAAAATGGATTTGAGGCACTGGTATATTGGCAAGCTCTCCACAGGAAACTAAGGGAGACATTATAAGTACATTTGCATTGGACAATGCATCAATCCATCATAAATTCCAACAGCACTGGGTTTGTAAGATCTGGTCAGTTAAAAAATTATTAGCAAAGAATTAGGCTGTTTGTTAAAAGTTCAAGGATAATGCAGAGTCCATATGTTATTTTATAGCTAAAAACAATAAACAAGATATTTCTTTAATATTTAACTTCTCAATGTATACTCAAATCTAATTCATTTCAGCAGACAACAGACAAGAAGGAGCTTGGAAAGTGAGGATTTGCTTAATAGGCATTTAAATCAATAGCAACATGAAGACATGGTAAAAACAGACAGTAAATGTATATTACACATCTTTTTTTCCTTAAAAATGCATCTGTTTATTTTTACCAAAATCCTAGCTTTGTTCATGAGCAGAGCACCCAGTACTGGTTGGTATCATTTCCAAACAACAGAGTCTACTGAGAACCCTCGACAGCCACGTGAAAACTCAATGTCTGGAGTGATTCATCATTGTGTCAGATTGGCCAGCACTTTGTCACAGTGACTGACAATGGGAGAAACTTGGAAATAATACAAAGATTCTCTGTTCACTGATAGTGTCTGCACTGTGATTAGAGAAGAAAGGTTTGAAGCTGTGAGGGGAATCTTAATTCTTCCCCCAAATGAATGTTGATGTTTTTACTCTTTGTAGGTCAAACCCTACCCAACAATGAGTCTCACTCAAAAGTGGCCATTTTCATTTAAAATACTTCCTGGCGCCTAATTATTGAAATCATCACACACCCAACAGCTTATTGGGTAGGGTGAACTGTTTTTGAAAACTGTAAAACTAACTACACTTGCTTTATACGGGGTCACTGCATCCACTTGAAGAGATAAGAGCCATCCAGCAGAAGATTGTCTGGAGTGACTGGTGACTATGGATGGTGGTACCAATACAATCTAAATTTACTCATGCTTAACCCTTTCACTGGAGTCTGGAATCATTTCATTTTCGATTTGGCAACATCCTAAATGGGTAATGATATTGATTCCTGATGTCAAGTAAATTATTGCTAAATGAAGTAATGCAGAGCATGGACATTAGTTTCAGAAGTCCTAAGAAGCAAATGTAAATGGCTTGATGCAAATCCATCCCCACTATAAGAAATAAATGGCATAGCACCTTCCACTGATAGTAGATCAATAATGTCACCCTCTTATTAAAAATAAAAAAGAGGGACGCCTGGGTGGCTCTGTTGGTTAAGCATCTGTCTTTGGCTCAGGTCATGATCCGGTTTGTGGGTTTGAGTCCCATGTCAGGCTCTGTACTGACAGCTAGCTCAGAGTATGGAGCCTGCTTCAGATTCTGTATCTCCCTCTCTCTCTGACCCTCCTCTGCTCACACTGTCTCTCTCTGTCTCTCAAAAATAAATAAAAAACATTAAATTTTTTTTAAATATTAAAACGAAAGCTAAAATGTGTCCTATTTGATTACTTGACTGTATCATAGATAAGCTGCTATATTACAATTGCCACTTCAGATAGCTGTGAAATTAGGTGATTAACTAGTTGGTACCTAACTAGTTGGTACCTGTATAAGTCTAATTACATGAAATAGAAGTGGGGGTTTTGATTTTTTTACTTTGCTTTTCTGTTTGGAGTATCATTGTAACTACTGTATTGTAAATGATGGAAAATAATTGCATATGTTAAAAAAATAAATTGTATAAAAAAAATAAAGAACACTCCAGAAAAAAAATAAAATAAAAAAAAATAAAACGTTAAAAAAATGATTACAAGAGGAGTAAATTATCAGACGGCATGTGTAATAATGCTAGCATTTATTGACTTATTATGTGCCAGAAATCGTACAAATAATATCTAATTTATTCATAGGAAACTCAACTAGAGATGAATTGTCATCATCATTTTACAGGTTAGAGAATGGAAACATAGAAAAGAATAAATACCGTCTGCAAGATTGTACAATTGATAAATGGAAGAATTCAAATTTAAGTACAAGTATGCCAGATATTTTAAATTCCAAGGATATTAATCATCCCTCCAGAGTAAACAAAAAGGTTGGAGGTGGGGTCCATGAAAGATAAAATCAAGGAATAAGAAAAGAAATGCAAATATCTGTAAGAGGGATGGTCTCAGAATGTAAATCCAGCCATATCACTTCCCTCTCTCCCTCTTTCATTTTCTCTAAAACTTCGTTTCTCTTAGATTAAAGTCAAAACTCCTTATCATGACCAAAAAGCAATGTCTAATCTGTTGCATACCTGCCTTCCAAGCCTCATCTTCTACCACCTTATCCTTCTTTCCAGTACAGACACACTGACTTATTGGTGGTCCTTTATATCTGGCATGCTCCCTCCTGACTTATGCTGGTTTTAGTCACTGAAATTCTCTTGCTTCCCCTCTTTACTCAGTTAAATTGTTTTCATTCTCCATAGCTTAGCTAAATGCCACCATAAGGAGGTTGCATCCCACATATCATATGAATCACACACCTCCTTTATTGCCTTTGTCAGAATTGTAACTTATATTTGTCAGAATAATTTCTTACTTTTATCTGAACCCTCCTCCTCTTCTCTTCCACTTCCCTCCCTCCCCTCCTCCTCTTCCTCCTCCTCATCTCACTTGACTGGTAGCCTCAGTGCTTTGCTCTCCCTGACACATACACAGGGGCTCAATTAATTCTTTGAGAGTGAATGAATGAGTAAGTGGATAGTTTCTACCTCTATTTCTTTCAATAGTTTGCATTTAGAGTTTCATCTGATTTATAGTGCAACTCAAGGACAAAGTGAGCTGGGTGTCACTTTCCCATTTTCCTAAAAAAGTAGTTAATGCTCAGAGAAGTTTAATACTAATCTAAATTACATTGGTATTGGCAGACCTTGCTAAAATCTGAGTCTTTTGAATCCCACTTCACTGACGATTACACCAAAGTCTTATGCCATCAGTGGAAATGCAAAACATAGTATAGATGAAAAAAAAAGTACAAAATTAGGTCCTCAGTGACCATGGAGAAAACATGAGTCAGGGGATGAATACTGCTGATAGCAGCACTGCCTTTCCCCTGTGGATCTTCCTGGGCCAGCTCAGGGTGCTGGTTAAGCTCACCAGCTTTCACAAAGATCCTAGAGGATGAACCCAAAAACTTAAGTTAGGACTCATGTCTCTCAAGTTAGGGAGCTGACTATAGATTCTGAGTGAGTGGTGGTAAAGTGGCCAAGGTTCAAACACATAGAACACAGCTCTTGCCAAGTGTACATGACATAGGCTGAATCGAACCCCTCTAGCCTGCTCCGAGATCCACCTGGGAGTGGGACACTCATGAGTTAAAATGAATCCATCTCAAATTTCTACATTTCAGATTTTCCATAGTGAATATATGAATTGCCCAATGCTGCTATTCAAGCCAGCTTTAGGATTCTATCCTCACACAGCGAGGGGGGAAATCCTTAGGCAAGTCTAAAACTTCAAGAGAAGCACTGTCACAGAAGTGTCCAGTGTGCTTAATGCATAGGGATCCAGATCAGTCACGCTGTTTAATTTGTGCTCACCCACTGACATTGAATGTGGGCACCAATTTCCACCTCTCTTTGTGGTGGTGGAAATTATTAATATCTTTGTGGTTTTTCTATTCATAATATATATAATATGTATATATAAATAAATTTAAATTTAACATAAATTTAATTAATATAAATTAAATATATTCAGATATAAACATAAATAAATATATAAATAATATATAAATATAGGAACAATATATAAATATAATAATATATATCTATAAAAGTCTTCACAGCCCACTGGATACTTTGTTGCTGGTTGCTTCTTGCCCACCTGAGCCAATTTCTTAACTCCAGAAGTCTACCAAACAACCTTTCTGTAAGTCACTGGAGATTTTTAAAAGTGAGTAGCACTGGTCATGAAATTAATGCCATGTTAACTAGTATGGTAGGAATAATGACACAGGGGATTCCAGTGTGCAGTCAATTTTAGGAACACATTCTTAGAATGTAGTGGAAACTATTACAGAGAGAGGGTCAGGTGTGAGGGAGAGGAAGTTTATAAGACAGTAGGAATAAATGGGTGTGAAAGGGATAGCTTAACAGAGGAGGTTACAGGAAAAAGTGGGGAGGAGACTGAATCAAAGAAAGAAGCGAATGTCCTAGAAGGTATGCCTCAGGGATAACACAGGAAACATGCTGAGGAGGCAGACAGAAGTGTATCCAACCTAGACCCTTCGGTGTGAACCACTGTTACAAGTAGCCCTTACTGGACACAGTGAACTCACACTTAGTTCATGCATACAACAAGAACATCAGCCAGTAGTAGGCTTGTAAACATCCCTAGAGATCACACAATCCACCTTCCCACCTCCTGATGACATCTCTGAGCATCAAGAATTACTACTGGTAGTTCTAACAATCAACTTGCTGACAAAGTCAGATCACACATTAATTCTGATTTTCTGGGCAATCCTGTGAGATAGTCATTATTGTTAACCTCCTTTTTGTGGATAAGGGTAATAAGACTCACAATGGCCAAGTGATTTGCCCAGGCTCACATAGACAAGGAATTCAAGGCAGGACCAAGATTGGACCTTGGATATTCTCACTCCAAATCCACAGTTCCATTCACTTCACCACTCTGTCTAAAAGGATTGAGAATTCCTTGAAATACAGAGGTCAGTTTAGGTAGTAATGCTCCCTGCTTTGCAGGCTGTGGCTGGGTTGCTGCCCTTCAGTGGGTGGAAGGGATATGTGTTTCCTCAACAGTTGGATCAGTGGTTTTTGAGGGAGATAGTACCACTTATTTGATGCATTTGGAAATTTATATTGAGAGGGTTTTGGTTGTGACAATGATGGGCATTTAGTAGATGAGGGGCAAGGATGCTAGAAAAGTCTCTGTGCATATTACATTCCCACACAGCATCATGTTGAGTGCCCAGTGAACATCGTGTTGGTGAAAAACCTGTATATAATTACCTGAGTCAAGAACCCAGTTCCATTTTACACATAAGCTCAAAGTGATTTACATGGTTTTAATAGTTACTGAATTTTCAGGACTATCACTCCCAAATAAATCCAGAAAAAAATGTATACAGTTTTATCAGAACTTTACAAGGAATTCTCATCATTTTTAGAAAACCATAATGCATGATTTTTCCCTTGATTTATTTGCTGACTTTATAATCTGCCCCAGAGTAGAGGTGGAAGGTGGGTGGATTTTCACTGTATAGCTGCCAGATATTGACTACTATTCTTAAACTTGGTAATTTTGGATGTTTGACAAACTGAGGCTATAATTATAACATATTGAACTTTGTTCTGGGAAAGGCAACTGATTTAATAACATCATGCTTCAATAATAAAGAACCAGTATTTTGGCTGAAATGATGGGTGAACCTGTCTCTTCACTGGATCATCCAGAAACTTAAGTGACAAGTTTGAAGTTGAAATGGAAATGCCTTAATTGGAAAACATTCAACAAAGTGAGTTTGTTCTCCGTGTCCTTTCTAGGAGAAAAGATGGAAAGTTGAGTCTGGATAAGACATTCTGTCATTGATTCATTTCAGCCTTATGTCATAGCGTGTGTATTATTTAGAGGTAATTTAAGATTCCTATATATGGTAACATATATTGAAACTTTCATTTCATTCCACCTTTTGCATTTTTCCCCTGTGCTTTCCAATTCCAGTCTTTGTTTTGGAATGAAACTATTAAGCAGAAATATGAAGTTAAACACACCCGACAGGGAAAGGTGTGTGAGTCAGCAGTTTGTAGCTGCCAAGAAAGGTATGAGAGGGCTTTCAAATTCATGTTATTGATGTGAATTATTTTGAAGACTGTATGGTTGGCTGTTTCAGTGAACTTTGGCAGGGATCAGCAATTTACTGATGATGAAAATAAACTAGCAAACACCATTACATTCTCCAAACAGGCAGCAAAGCTGATCATTTGGTAATCAAAAATAAATAAATAAAGCTACAGGTAGTCATTTTGTGATGACCCATAGTGAGGTCCCCTGAACTTAGCTCGTTATCTGAAATTGTCAGATCACAGTTTCACAGTGAATGATAAACCTGCCCCAAATCACATGTAGGGTGTAATTTCTTACAGCCTGCATTCAGTTCTTTAGTGACAACTTCTGTGGAATCATTTCTAAGTATTATATACACAGCAATTGTGGACCATTCTGGAAAATTTAATTCAGGTCAACTGCATCAAGATCTTCTGGGGGAGGAGATTAAAACAAAAACAAAGCACAATTCCCAAACCTAACTGCCAGCACTTTGATTTAGTAGCACTGGTGTAAAAAATGTGTATATGGCCTGAAAATCTGTATATGAAAAGTACTCTCTGGTAGTTTCTAATGTGCCAAAAGGTACTTTACCTACTGCTTTTGACCACTGGCTATTAAAGAGCAGAATAAATAAGAACATGCAGAGTTTCTCTGGGGTCACTTGAATAATTTATAGTAAATGATAATGCTCCTCACCAATTTTACATAAATCGATCTGACTAGAAAATATTTAATATTGAGAACACTGGAAATACATAAAGCCACTTACTATGAATAAGGAGAGAAACATACATGCAGAAGGGATATTAGTAGCCCATCCCTTCTTCTGGCCCAGGCTGGGAACACTGGTTTTAGGCATAAATGTAGAAGGTGACCCACTGTTAATGGCTACTCCTAGACTATGGCTCAGCTTTTAGGGGGCACAAAATTTCAGTCATAGGAAAGCTGGTGAAGGAGAATTTGGTTTCAGAGTGTCTGTGGAGATGGATAGAAGACCTATCCTCAGATAGTTTCCAGACCTAGACAATAGAGTCTCCATTTGTTCTGCCTATTAGACCAGGAAAAACCACTGACAAAGGGAATACATCTTAAAAAGTAGAGGCTTATAGTTTAAGGAGTTTGGGTTAAAAGATTATATTATCCCAAGATATACATGGTTAATAACTTAACACTTCTTATTGTGCCCTGATGACTAGTACAAAATTATTTGTTGATAATACACATTGAGCCAGTGCATGTTCCCACAACTCTGGCTTTGGCCTTGTGTTTCATTTATAGCAGAGGTAAATAAATATGAATGAGCCATGGGCCAAATCCAGCCCACCACTATTTCCTCATCTTCTAAGACAGATTGAAAACAGATTGTAAAGACAAATTGAGTGAGAGGACCCAGGCACTTGTATTGGGGAAATTTTGTAAGAAGGACAGGGTATTGTCTAAACTCAGCATTGTCAGAAGATTTCAGAGCCTCACATTCATTTTTTACACCTGGAAATAAGGATACCTGCTTCAGAGATAAGATGTGAGACTTAAAGGCTATAAAACGTTGAAAGCACCTCGCTGCATGCATATTTGGGGGTTGTTCTGGTTTATTTGTTCTTTATCCTAATTCGTAGGTTTTTGTTCAGGTACAATAATTGTCCAGGAAAAAATGCATCAGTCATAAAGGCACAGTGATGAGTTAACACAAAGTGAATTCACCTGTGTGACCACTACCCAGGTGAAGAAATAGATAACCAGTGCCTCAGAAGCACTCTCTTCAGTGACTACCTACCGGGTTAGTTTGGTCTGTCCTCAAATATTATAACCATAAGATCATGCAGTCTGCATCCTTCTGGGTTCAGGTTCTTCATTTACATTATATTGCTGATATATGTCAGTGTTATTGCATGTAACATTAACTTGTTTTTTGCTATTGTGTTGTCATAGCATTTCATTTTTTAATAATAGTTATTATCAAGTTGGTTTCCATGTAACACCCAGTGCTTCTCCACACAAGTGCCCCCCTCCATCACCATCACCTCCTCCCCCCTCCCAATTAACCTGTTCTTCTTTAGATTTATATACAAATTGTTATCATTGTTGGAAGAGTATGAACTATTTTGCTATGAAGGTTTTTATATATGATTTTGAGCAATTGTAAGTACTTATTTTTGTTGGTTCTATAACCTGGAATTAACAGCTGAGTCACAGAGTGTGTGTATGTTTAGCTGATACTGTCATTTTTTCCCCCAAAGATGGTTGCACTAAATTTATCTTCACACCAGCCATTTAAGGAAACTCCAGTTGCTCCATATATTTGATAACACTTGATACCTTATTATATTTTAATTTGTCTGTCTCTAATCACTCAAGAAATTAAGCATTTTTTAATCCCAATGCAGCTTTGGCAGAACTGATCTTCTGATGTAATGGATTTATCTTAGCCTAGAACTGCTCTTTATGGTATCCAACTAACTACTTGGTGATCTGAAGTTTTTCTTAGAGAGTAGTGGTTCCTATTAAAAATTAGCAAGTATGTTACATGGATATGTTGCTCATATAATAGCACAGTTAAAAGTCAACACATTTCCTAAATACAGTTTTGTTAATTTATTATTTTAAATTTATATCCAAGTTAGTTAGCATGTAGTGCAACAAAGATTTCAGGAATAGAGTCCTTAATGCCCCTTACCCATTTAGCCCATCCCACCTCCCACAACCCCTCCAGTAACCCTCTGTTTGTTCTCCACATTTAAGAGTCTCTTATGTTTTGCCCCCCTCCCTGTTTTTATATTATTTTTGCTTCCCTTCCCTTATGTTCATCTATTTTTTATCTTAAAGTCCTCATATGAGTGAAGTTATATGATATTTGTCTTTCTCTGACTAATTTTGCTTAGCATAAATACAGTTTTTAAAAATATTTCTTCATCTCTATACCCTGGTACGTATTTGGCAAAGGGGTACAGAAATTTTATTGCTGTTAATGGATGTCACATGATTATTAACAAGTGAAGTGGATTCTAACTATAATATTCAGATTCCTTTTATATCAAAAGTTACCCAGAATGGCATGTGCAGTGATAATATCTGTGTATCTCGAGCCATTAAAAGCATCCCCACTACCACTCACCCTCATCACAGAAAAAAAACAAAAACAAATTCAGCTACATGTACAAAGGGGAGTCTGTGAGGACAGATGGATTTAGATTTTTGGCTTCATGTTCAGGTTTGATATTTCCTAATCCTAACTTGTACTGATTTCAATCACATTTTTATATGCTGATTAGGCAGATCAAATTTGTGTCTACAAAGAATTTTTGAGATCTATGGCATTACGTAGATCATAATAAAATTATTTGAAGACCCAGGAAAATAATTTTTTAAGGTTTTGTGTGTCTGAGAGAATCTTTGTTTTCATCACTTCACTAGGATGCCAAAGAACCCCCAGTGAACAAACTGGAAATTGAGAAGCAGAAACAATGCCAAGAGCATTATTATATTGGGGCTATTTAATGGTTTTTTTTACTGAATTTTACAATAGACAAAGCTCAATATCTATTCTTACCAGGGTTCTTTAACAGAATTTGTGATGGCTTAGATTACTGTTCAACAAATATTAATTCCCTTGCAACTCCCACTGTGGGAAGAGTAAATTTCCTTGCCTTGTTGATATTGGATTTGGAAAGATGAGACACAGACAGAAGCCTTAAATATGTTTGTATGCTTTGGTTTGGCTTTGGGACTCCTGGCATTCATTATGAGAAGAACATGGCCAGGTGGCCATCAGTCCAAAGAGTATGAAAATTATGTATAGCACATCAGAACCTAGTCTGGATACTAGAGCCCAGAGCTTGGAGTCCAACCTATTCACACTGAGCTTCAGGTGACCTACAGACTCATGAAGGAAAGAGATAAGATCTTGACAGTTTAAGCCACTTTATTTTTTTTTTAATGCTTACTTATTTTGAGAGAGAGTGTACATGGGCAACCATGCAAGAGGGGTAGGGGCAGAGAGAAAGTGGGGGAGAGAGAGAATCCCAAGCAGGCTCTGGGCTATCACCCCAGAGCCTAATGTGGGGCTCAACTTCAGGACCCAAGCCATGAGATCATGACCTGAGCCAAAATTGAGAGTGAGAGGTTAACTGACTAAGCCACCCAGGTGCCCCAAGCCACTTAGCTTTGGTTTGGTTTGCTATGCAGCATTTTTATGGCAAAAGCTGAGTGAAAGAGTTTCTGAGTTATTTATGAATATTAACATTAAAATACTAAAACAAAAATTAATTTAGTAAATTAGTCATATATATTATGTTTTATATAATATGTCATTCACTGTGCTACATACTGGAGAAAGACAGTGAAGAAACTAGACATGGGGAAACTTGACAAGATAATTACAATGCACTGTGATCTGATACAGATACACACATATTACAGGATGACTTAGAAGGGAGACTGAAACTAGTCTTAACTCAAGGAAGCTTTATCAGATGTGACATATTAGTAGGGATAATTCACATTATTATAAGCAAAGTCAATAATATACTCGGGGCACCTGGGAGGCTTAGTTGGTTAAGTGTCTGATCTTGACTCAGGTCATGATCTCACAATTTGTGGGTTCGAGCCCTACATCAGGCTCTGTGCTGACAGCTAGCTCAGAGCTTGGAGATTGTCTTTGGATTCTGTGTCTCCCTCTCTCTCTCTGACCCTCTCCTGCTTGTGCTGTCTCTCTCTGTCTCTCAGAAATAAATAAAGAACATTTAAAAAATACTCAAAAACTCAGAAATGAGAAATTATGGTCATTTAGTGCATGCCAAGACATGTACTATGACAGAGACTAGATGGAGGACAAAGAAGGATATAAATCTGAAGGGGTAAATAGTTTGAGGAAGCTAAGCATGTAGAAAGTATGTCTCTTAGGTGTAGGGGCTCCAAAGTGTAAAGAGAGATAAAGCACAGATGATATCATTGGTTTCTAAGACTCAGTTATGCATGAAACCAAGGATAGGACTCAGGGTAACTCTTACATTTATGAGATAGAAGGAGGCAATGGGCTCATTAATTTAACAAATATTTGTTGAGCACTGTGAATGTGATGGTAAATGAAAGTAATGCAATTACTTTCCCCAGAGAGGTTATTATCTGGTTAGAAACATACAGAAGCAAAGAGGCGATTCTAATATATGGTGTTTAGTGTTATAATTTGGAAGTATATGGGACAAAGTAGGGAGAGGACCAGAAAGATTTCACAGAGAAAGTAACATCTAAGCTGAAAACTTAAAGGAGCAATAAGAATTATTCAAGTCAAGAGTAAGAAAAATATCATTCCATGTAGAGTGAGTAGAATGTTTAAGACTCTCAAGGACAAGAGAAAAGATGAGTCCAGGTAAAGGGTGATTTCTCTTAAGAGACAAAATGGGAAAGGTAAATAGGGCCAAATCATAAGTCATGTTATAGGAGTTGGAATTTAATTTGAGAACAAGGAAAAACCATTGAGGAATTTTAAGGAAAACTGAGAGACCTTCTTGGGGTAGAACTGGCAAACTTGATGACTGAGAGCAAGCCTGGGTTAGAGGAGAGGGAAACATGGAGGACACTCAGTAAACTGACTTGGGCAAATTAGTGAAGGATGATGCCACTGGAAGCACAAAATGTGGTTGGTGCAGGTTTAGATTATTGGTGATGGGGATACAGAGCTGATATTAGAAAAAAAATAGAGGAGGTAGACAAATAGCTATTAAGGGCAAAAAGAATCAGAATAATTCTAATTTACCAATCAAGGAGAAAACTTAATTTTAAGAAAGAGGTGCCAGTGAGGCAAAGAATAGGGGGATACTAGGTAAAAAAGAATATTCATAGTTGGATATTAAAAGTTTGTGAATGACTTTTGAGAAAGTAGTTTTAGTAAACTGGTGGGTGAAGAGGTCAGAGTATAAAAGGCTTAGGAGTGAGTGAATGAAGAAATGGAAAAGAAAGAAGAAATGGAATGGCAGCTTAGAGAATTAGCTGTGTTGAGAGGTAGCAATGTTAAGAGAAGGAACCCAAGCTAGTTTGTGTGGTGAGTGGGAAGACTCAGAGAACAGGGGGAGATTTAAGATATAAGGTATGAGTGTGGTTGGGGGAGGAGGGCACTTCTAGAGCATGTTCCAAAAGGAAATGGAAGGCTTGAGTTCAACCTCAAAGCTAGATTACTTCTTCCTGATAAGAAGCAGGATACACCATCCTCCGGACAGAAGAACAAGGAAGGGTAAGCCAATGAAAGTAAAAATTTTTATGGTGACAGAAAGGAAGATTTGAGGAGCTATTATTTATTGACCCCAAAAGGTAGAAGAAGAGGTCATTGGCTAGCTGAGTTTGAGAAAAACAGCAAAGAGTGTAATCATCCTTCTTCAGAAGCTGGTAAGGAGGTGTTTCCTTTTTTTTTTTTAAGTTTATTTTGAGAAACAGAGACAGCATGGGGGGGGGCAAAGAGACAGGAGACAGAGAGAACCAAGGGCTGGAAGCACAGAGCCCTACGTGGGGCTTGAAACACACAAAACTTCATACCTTGTGCCAAAACCAAGAGTCAGACACTTAATTGACTGAGCCACCCAGGTGCCCCAAGGAGACGGTTCTTACTTGTAAACAATAGACCTCACTCTAGCTAGTTTTGGTAAAAGTTGAATTTATTAAGGAGATCCAGTGAACCACAGCCATGGTCAATGTTCACTGCAGTATGATCTCTTATAAAAAGCCACTGCTCTCAACATGTGGTGCCTATATCTCAGTTCATTGAAATTTCACAGCTTATACTTGCCAGGCTCAAGAATGGATATTAGATGCCTCTGAGGAACAGAAGGAACCACTGGGAATTACCAAGTGCCAAATGATGGAGTCAGTTATTTCTATGTCCTCATATTGCTCCCTTCTTTAGGAGAGACCCCAATATATATTCTTTCTTTCCACTGGAATAGAACAGTTAGTCACATGACAGCTGCTCAGAGTAAAAATTATATTTCCTCGCCTCTCTTGAAGCTGAATGTGGCCCTGTGACTAAGTTTTGGCCAACAAGGGATATTCAGAAGTCTTGTGAGACAGCTTCTGACACAGTGAAGATGAGTCACTCCTAAGGGTTGGCTAGGTAGTCATCTGAAAGAAGCTTGCATCCCAATGGACTTCTGATAGCAGATGCATCATATGAGGCAGAATAGAAGATGCTCACTCTTTCAAAACAGAAAAGTAAATTTTTATCTTATTGTCCAAATTCAAAATTTTTTGTCATGGGTATGCCTGATGTGTGGCCCAGATCCCTTGCCCAGATCCGGGCTGCCCAAGAGAATGAGAGAAAGGGTTCAGGTTCCATCTCTGGCAGTCAAGACTCATAACAGAGGGAATGTTCCTCAAATAGGAAAGGTATTCAAAAGATGTGAAGCAACCGCTAATAAAACAGATGTTTACAATAGGAGTATGCAAAGGAGCGACAAAGGGAGGAAGGAAATAATAATAATAATAATAATAATAATAATAAGTGGCAAAGGGGCCCAAAAGAGCCTGAATTAACGAAGATCTGATATCATGACTTGTTAAAAAAAGAAACTCTTGACACCCAGGAGTTGGGAACAGAAACTAGTCTTAGCCTAGTGAAAGTATTGTGGACTTGACAGACTGTAGAATTAAAATTGATAGAAATGAGGAGAGATGGAAGAGAGTGAAAGACAGGACATCTTTCCCCCCCTCATACATTACCCCGGGGCCCAATAGGAGGATGGGTATGGGCAGTAGTTGTGAAGACCAAGTGGCAGTGGAAGCCAGCAAAGCTGTAGTCAGATGCCTGATACATGTCCTGCAAAAAGCTAGGAAGTTACTGCCTCTTTGAGTTCATTTCCTCTTCAGTAAAATGGAAGTAAAGAGAAGACCAGCAGACAAGTATAGGACACAGAGTCAGCTCAGCTCCTAGCACAGTGCTGGGTACCTAAGTCCTCCAAACCATGGTAAACACTTTTCAGTACAGTTCAAGCACTACATTTACTCTTCCACTCTGTTTTGTTTACCCTATGCCATAGGTTTTAGGCAAATAAAAATATTTACTCCTCTCCAGGGTGGAGCTGAATACCACCCAGCATAATTCAAGCCATTTTCAGGAATCAAGCATGTGGACCTAGGGGAGAAAAAAGTCATGACTCACAATTAGAGGATGGAATCCTCAGGAAAAACCAACATTAGCATCTAAACAAGAAAATGAGATTATTGACATTGAAAAATGTTACTATGTTTTCAATTTCATTAAAGTCTCAAATAGACAAACACATTTATTTCTATGCTATGTGTTTGATAGCAAGAATGGGCGAAAACATCAGTCTACAAGCTCAGAGACTCGAGACTGTGACAGCGCTGATGAAATATATGTTTCCTGAAGAGACATGTAATCCTCACTATCTGTGACCATTGAAATATTAAGGAAATTACTTATAAAGCAGATAAAAATCCATTAAGGGAGCATAGCCGAGAAACTGCAAAGGAGGATGGGAAGGAGTAATTTCCAATCTTCCTTGAAAATAAAAAAAAAGAAAATAGAAAGAATTTTTTTCTCTTGTTATTATCCTGGTGAAATTAAATTTCATTGTGCAGTTCTCATCTTCATAATTACCAGGTTGCTTTGAGAATTAGATATAAAAAGCCACCTCATATAAAAGTAGGAGCTGATTTTTCTAAATATTATATTTTTAAAATGATAAAAGCAGAATAACATTTCAAATGATCATTTTAATCACTATGCTTGTTCTCTGTCAGTCCACCCACCTTTCTCAACACACTCAATTACAGGCATTGAGGCAGGATGCCTGCAGGTACATCCACCTGGGCCCTAAACCTGTCTGGATTTGTACAGGAATAGGATCCCCATGAACATGTACTTGAGTTTCTGGAAGAAGTCCAGAGACTGAAAGCATGGAAACCTATGAGTCTTAAGAAGTATAGCAGGCTAAATAATTGTCTGCATAGATATCAACACCCTAATCATCTGGAACCTGTGAGTATATTACCTTACATGGTAAGTTGCGCTTTGCAGATGTGATTAAGGTTATGGACCTTGAGATAGGGATAGTATCCTGGATTATGCAAGTGGGCCTAAGCTAACCACATGAGTCTTTAAAAGCAGAGGGTCCTTCCTGGATATAGTTCACCAGCGAGAGAGAAAGAGAGAGAGAGAGAGGTGATAGAAAAGAACTGGAGAGATGGCAATATAAGAAGAATTCAATCTGCTTTTGTTGGCTCTGAAGACCAGAAGAATCATGAGCAAAGGATATTTGCTGAGCATATTCCAGAATTTTCCCAGGATCTATAGATATAATAATATAGACATGAAAATCCCTACTCTCACACAGCTTACATTCTAGAATTGAAATAAGATCAAAAAATAAACAAGAAAAAATTCAGAGATAAGAGTGATGCAGATAAAAAAAATTCTAAAGTGACAGAGCAGTGATCCTTAGACCAAATGTCAGGGAAGACCTCTCTAAGGAGATGGCTTTTAAGAGAGAATGGTTAGTGTAATGGCCCTAAGGTGGGAGTAAGAAACAACGGGACAGGCAGATGGAAAATAGAGAGCAATCAGAGGTAAGATCAGTATGTTGGGCAGGAGTCAGACATAATGCAAGTCATTTTAAACAGGGTGAAGAGTTTGGATTTGATTCTAGGATGCAAAGTCTTGGAGGTTTGGGAGCATGGTGCAGATGCACAGGACCATGGTCTAATGGACATTTCTAGGAGCTTATTTCAACTAATGTGTGGTAAATGAATGGTAGGAGTTGGAAGGACAGGTATTAGATTAGAGAGATCTCTTGGGAAGCTATTGCTATAATTCAAGTGAAAGATCATGATAATGAGACCTGGTTTGGAAATGTTTTAAAGGTAGAATTTACAGAATTAGAAAATGAATTGGATGCCAGATGTGGTTAACAGAATATAGATAAGTCGCATAAGCTGGATATAGGTGGTGCTCTTTACTGAGATGGGAAAGTTCTAGAGAAGCCAGTTTAGATGAAAATGTTGCAATCATCAAGAGTACCATTATGTCCATGCTAGATTTGTGGTGCCTAGAGGATACCCAAGTGATGATGGTAAGCAAACAGTGTAATATGACAATTTGGAATTCCAGAAGGGATCAGGCCTGAGATACATATTTTGAATTATTTCCAAATGGTCTGTATGTAAAGCAATGAGATGAGATGATGTCATCTAAGGAGAGAGTGAGCAGGTGGAGATGAGAAATGACTTAAGAAGGAAACGTGGAGCACTCTTCCATTTAGATATCAAGCTGAGGAGAAGCCAGCAGCAGATTCTGATAAGCAGTCAGTAAGAAGGGAGAAAAAACAGAGAATGCAAAGAAACCCAAGAAGAAAGTTTTCAAGAAAAACAGTATATGGTGAACAGTGTCCAAAGCTTCTGAGAAAGCTAGTGAAAGAAAGTCAAGTGAGGAAAGGGAGTATTGATGTGGCCATCTACAGGTCATTGATCACACTCACAAGTGTGTTCTCAGAGGAGTCAGGAACCAAAGTCATCTTGAAGTGGGCTGAAGAAAGCACGGAAGGAAATAGAGACAACAACTACACGAACAAGATCAGGAAGCTGAGTCAGAAGGAGAGTAAAGAAATAATGTACACATACTGAAGAGGTGATATGAGAGCTTATTTGTGTCTTCTAGGAAATAATTCATGGATAGAGGGGGAGCATGATGATCTAGAGTAGAGAGGACAAAACAAGTAGCTCCTATACCTGATATGACAAGAGGGGATGAGATGCATGAAAAACCTAGAAGGAATGCCTCAGGCACAGATAAGGGCGTTTATCCATAGTCATGGAAGACAGGCAGAAAATATGGGTACAGATGCAGATAAATTAGTAGATCTGGAGGTGGGATGATAAAGTAGCTACCATCTGATTATATTCATTTATCAGGAAAGTATTGAACACACCATCTTCTGAGAAGGAGTTGTGGGAGGGGATGTAGATGCTCTGAGGAGGAATACATTATAAAGAAGCCATTTTGGAGCCTGTGAATGCAAACATATTAGAGAAATTCAGTAGGATTTCTCAGAATTAATCGCTAACTAGATCAACACTGTTGAATACTTTTTTTCTCAGCTGTGCAAGTGCAAGATATGAAATGGCAGACAGTTGAAAATCACTGAGATTGACAGTTTTTAGGTGAGTACAGTAGAGGGAAAGAGTAGTGAAGCGGTAAACAGCTTTTATAAGGGGAAGATTAAAAATGGACTTTGGAAGCTGAGCTTGTTAAGGACAGCATAACTACAGGTGTAGTGAATAGAGGGATATTAACTAGAGTCAGTGGTTTTGAGGTCTCAGTCCAGGGTGTTAAGAATACTAAAGAGTGTAGTATGGAAGGATGTGGTCAAGGAATACAAACACAGGAAGTTAGGATTTTCAAAGAGGAGCAGTTCTCCGAGGAACCATGTATGAGAAGAAAGTAGCATGTGAGAGAAAAAAATCTAACCCCAATATTAGAAAGCTGTATGGATAGTGTTTACATTATCTTCCATAACTACATTGAAGTCTTCTGTACCTTTAAGAATGATTCTAAAAATTTTTTAAAAATACTAAATTTGCATTATTAGGTAGGTTGTAAATAGTGCTTATGTGAGATTTGATAGGATGATTGAACAAACAGAGAAGGAAATAAAGGCCTAACTCCTCACCTGAGGAGACTTGAGGGAGAATCAGAGGTTTAACTTTCATAAATACCTCAACAATTGGTAAATCATGCCACATGTTTTGTATTTGCAACACCTTTATATTTCTTTTTAATTATTTTCTCATTGCTTAAATTTTATTTCTATTTCTATTGATTTTTAAATTTCAGAAATTGCATTGCTACTTTTCAAAAGTATTTTTTATACATTTATTTATTATTGAGACAGAAACAGTGGATGAGTAGTGGAGGGACAGAGAGAGAGGGAGACACAGAATCTGAAGCAGGCTCCAGGGTCTGAGCAGTCAGCACGGAGCTCGAACTGGGCTCAAACCCACAAACCGTGAGATCATGGCCTGAGCTGCAATTAGATGCTTAACCGACTGAGCCACCCAGTACTTTTCAAGGACTACATTACGTTCTCTCTTTGTTTTCTTGTTATACCAATTTTTCCTCCTTTCAAAACCATTTGAATTTGCAGTTTGAAATTTTTTAAACTTACCTTTTTATTCTCTGAATTATACCGATTTCTTTTGAAGCCAATGTCTGTCTGTCTATCTCTGGCCTTTAGTTTGTGCTAATTTGTTTTTCTCAAATGTCTGCTGAGACTTGGCCATCTAAACATTATTAATATTAATATTATTAACATTATTAGTACAAATAATAAGATTATGTTATTAATGGAAGCTGATTTTTTTTTACTATTGATTGTAACTTTCCTTAATCCTTAGGTACTGTTTTTGAAGAAACCTCCTCGTATTGGAAAGCTGATCCAGCTCTCCCTGTGTTTGCTAGGATTCTCTTCAGACTGCATAAGCAGGAAAAATGACAGGGCACACTCTCATCCTTGTACTAGCTTTCTATTGATAAATAGCAAGTTACGATGGATTCAGCAGCTTAGAGCCACACAAAATCTCATATGAGATTGTTCTCTTGGTTTCTGTGGACCAGGAGTCAGGCTCGGCATGGCTGGGTTCTCTGCTCTGGGTCTCAGGCTGAAAGAGGAATTGGCCAGATT
The DNA here is from genome assembly GCF_006229205.1 of Suricata suricatta. Classification (NCBI taxonomy): domain Eukaryota; kingdom Metazoa; phylum Chordata; class Mammalia; order Carnivora; family Herpestidae; genus Suricata; species Suricata suricatta. Next base: position 88,095,937 of record NC_043702.1, on the reverse strand, counting down.
GAGATTTTTGACTCTATCAAAGAGTCTATCGTCAAGCTCTTTCAGATTGTTAGCTGAATTCAAGTCCTTGTCGTTGTAAGACTGAGGTCCCTATTTTCTTCCACTGTGTCAGCTAGGGGCCACTCTCAGCTCCTATAGGCTGCCTGCATTCTTTGACATATATACCCTTCTGACAATAGAGAATCTCTCTCACATTAAGTGGTTCTCCTACTTTGAGTATCTTTGACTTCTCTCAACTCTTTCAGACCTAGATTCAAAGGCCTCAAATAACTAGGTCAAGCCCACCTGAATAATCTCTTTTTATTAACGCCAAGTCAACTGACTAGTGACCGTAATTACATCAGGAGAAGCTCTGATTATTCTTAGGCATATCTTTCAGTTTTTTTGAAGAACAGTCCTGATTCTTCCCCATGCCTCTCCTGGTCCCTGTAATGAAATCAGGACTGGCATTGACTTTCATGCCAATGGGAATAAGTCAGGACACCTTGTCTTCACAAGACAAATGTCTATCTGGGCACTTCCAAATGCTATGTTTTCTTCCTCATGTTGGAACCCTCCCAGGGTTTTTCCACTTCCACTGAAGGCTTTCTCAGGTCTCCTTTATTCAATAATATATGTAGCTTCTCTCTTACAGAAATCTATTAGTAACCACATTTTCGAGTAAAACTCAAGCAGAGTTTTAATTCTACATTTCTCTTAAGGACAGATATCTATTTATGCAATTGCTTAAAGAGTAAGACATTTCTAAGAGAGAAAAACCCTATGTGAGCCTGTAATCTACATTGGCTGAGAAGTACATAATTTGGCCCTTTGTGGAGCTGAGACAAAGAATTGTTTTCACTCCTTAAAGTTAAGCAAATACAATTTGCTATGGCAAAGTTGCAGCCTTATTTTCCCGAAAAACAAAGGCTCTGAGACCAAGCTAGGAGGATAGTCTTTTTAGTAAAGATGAGCAATTTAAATTCTTTCAGGTAGTTGTCAATAATTTAAGTTTAGAGAAGAGCTAGAGCACATGGACCAGAGAGTAAAAGATGAAAATCCATAGGTGAGATCTAGGTGAGATCTTTGAGTATCGTTACTTACACAGGGAATTGACTGGAAGTAAATAGATGAGTGCCTATCAAGTTTCTGAGAGAACTCTATTTCCAAAAGCACTTCTAGGCCTGACATGACCAACAGTGACCTTTGTTCAAATCTAAGACAGTCTCTTTTCACATCCCACAACACAGTCCTCCTCATCTTGCATCCACAGACTTACAAAGAGAAAGTGGGATATACATGCTATGCATCTCCTGGGAAGGGATTCAACCTGAATTTGAAGATTAGAGATGATCCCCTCAGAGGGAAAATTCAGAAGTATGGAGAGTAATGGACAAGGGAGATTTTCCTAGAGAGCTGCCATGTTGACTAACTAAACAGTTGACTCCACAGGCAGAGCAGGGCATCTTTGCTATTCTCATCCAGCAGGAATTGATGTTTGCTATGAATTAGTGACTGCTGTGTAATTCTTATTCTCTCTTGTCCTGATCACTTTTTTAGCTCCAAGATCACTGAAATCCTGAGAAATAACATCTGGCTCTGAGGAGAGAAGTACACTTCACCTACCACAGAGGGTACAAAAGTCTAGTCTCTCACTCTGTGGTGTGTTTCAGGGATCTTGAGGAAACTGCTCAGATGGAACCTGAGAAAATAAATACATTGAAACTTTTTGGTGAGTAGAGTATGATAATCAAGGTCACTGTGATTTTCCTTTAAAATAGGTTCACAGTTGTTCCAAGAAGAATGAATTAAACGTGGGTATCTTCCACATGTGCCCTTTCATTTCCAAATAACATGAAGGAAGATTTTGTTGCTTGTTTACATGGGCAAGTAAGTTTTTACTACCAAGTATACCTAGGCTACAATATTGCCAGAGGGTTGATATAAGATGGCCTACAACATTAGTAGCCCAGAGGAAACTGGAGAACCAGAGCAGAGACAACCACTGTGTCATCATCAGGGATCCCCAAACCAAAGACTCCTGCCATTTCAGGAGCCCAGAATCCTCCAGGTGCATTGAAGTTTACCATCACCAGGCAGACAAATGATAGTGTCAGTACCAGAGAACTATCATTTAGATATTCCCATAGCAAAGAGAGAGCCTATGAACCTCATGGCCAGTCTCTGGTGTCCTCTGCTATCTTAAAATCCACTTATCTGATTAAAAGACTCAAAATACAATCTAGTTCAAGGGAAAGCTACCCTATAACTTGATATAACCAATGACACCATTGCAGTGTATTATAAACAAGACTTAAATACCAACAGCCATCTGAAATAGATCATTTTTCACTGTATTTTTTATACATTTCACAAATATTTATAGACTTTCAACTGTGCAATACAGAGTAATTTTTAAAGAACTAGCAACTATTTGTTCAGCATGGATGCTCTGAAATAAGAGACTAAAAATGCATTAAGTTCCCTCCAACATGTGTCATCAAGGAAGAAAATATGTAGGAAAAGAAGTTAGAATTTTCATTTTTGTTTATAAATCTAATACATTTCGATTTAAATTTCAATATGATTTTGGTGTATGTTTTTAAATTAAAAATATATTAGTATAAAATAGACATCATATGTACATAAGTTTAATATATATGTTAAATTTTATCTTTTTAAACAGTCGGTATATACAATCAAAAATTTCTTCTATAGACTTCTGAAATGTATTAGTACTAGTATAATACTAGTACTATATTATAGTATAATATACTACTAGTATAAAGCTACTAGTAGTAATAAAGATAATAATTACACAAATTGTAATCATGTAAAAACAATTACATAAATTGATCACTTACTATGTACATTGCTCTGTCAAAGAATTAATATAATTATATCATTCCTGATAACAATCTGGTAAATAGGTGTATGTTTTTTTCCAATTTTGAACAACGAAAATGATGCCTATACAGTTTCAATAATTTGCCAGGTACATCTCTCCCAGTGGAAGGAGTCAGAGCCCTTTCTGCCTTATCATTAGGGAACAGAATGGAAGAGACAGGTGTAGGTGACCATGGCATGATGCTTCAAACTGATGAATCCCTGAGTGTCTCTTTAAAGCCAATTTGGTAATTTCAACCCATTCTTGAGCCTAAACTGCTGTTTAGAAATAGAACCTAAATGCTTCCTCAGAAATAGAACCTAAAAGTCACAGACCTGGAGATAATGGCCCAGGGAATGGGAGAGAGAAACAAGTGCAAAATAATCTTGTGTATTTTGCAGACACTTGGGCTCTTACCACTATTGTCCTTAAAACACCTACTAAGCTTTTAGATCTTGGCTTAGACAGCATCCCTGGAAAGCCTTCCTGACTTCCCAAGCCAGAGCTGAATTTCTGTTCCTTCTTTTGTGCTACCCTGCCTCCCAACACTTTGTTAGCCCTGGCCCATACAACAGTGAGATATGATCGCTGGTTTACTTGCCTGTCATCTTCACTAAACTGTTAGTTTCTTGACTGCAGGGACAGGTTATTGCTCATTGCTATATCCTCAGTGTTTCCAAGCTCCTAGCATATAGCATAAGCACAATAAATTCACATAATATGATAAATAAATACATTTAAGTCGATGAAGAAATATGAAATTTTTAAAGTGACAAACAATTTAAAGAACTGACTGGGTGGCTCAGTTGGTTGTGTTTGACTTCAGTTCAGGTCATGATCTCGCAGTAGGTGAATTCAAGCCCTGTGTCAGGCTCTGTGCTGACAGCTCATAGCCTGGAGCCTGTTTCGGATTCTGTGTCCACCTCTCTCCTTACTGCTCCCCCACAGGCTCTGTCTCACTCTGTCTCTCAAAAATAAATAAACGTCAAAAAAATTTTTAAAAAGAAGAAGGCAGCTTAAACATGGTACATGGAATCAATGAAGTAGGGGCACCAAAAACGTAGGAAAGGTCCTGCTTCAGCAAATTCTTCCTTTTGCTACCGGAAAAAATCTAGAAAGAAGCTACTCAATTTCAGCATATATGTAAGTTGGAGATTCATTTGGTCTTCATGATTGCCACTCATTTATAGAAAGTCCAAACAAAAAAGCTTTGATAGTGAAAGGGAGCAGAATACATCACTCCAAATACACTACTTTGGCAGGTTGATTATTCTGAATTAAAGGTACTTGAGAAGTAGCCAGTGCAAAAAGGACACTCTAACCCTGACTTATCCCTCCTGAAAGCAGGAGATAAATCTCCCATGTGAAGGGTACCCTCCCTGTCCCAGGAGGGTAGAAAGCATCCTTATTACCAGAGATAGAGAATTTAGGGCCCAGAAGGTTATATAAACATTGTTACTCCTTCACCCATCTATTACCCTAAGCCTAAACCACTTGGTCTTATCAATTATTCATAAATGTATTGTTTCTTTGTCTAAAAGGTATAAATGCTTCCTGCTTTGGTCACTTCTTTACTTTTATGTGCCTCATATATATACAAAATTAAATTTGTTACTCTCCTATTATTCTATCTTTCAGCAATTGAACTATTAGACCAGCCAAGTAACCTAGAAGGGAAAAAGGAAATGTTTTTCCTGCCCTACATCAGTGGTCTGAGAAGACAGCTGAACACAGACCTGGGGTCTTCTGCTCTGACATAAACCACCCTGTAATTTAGGTTCACACAATATCCCCTCTCTTGTGTGCGCTTAATTCAAACATGAAGATCCCAAGACAGGCTGGAGGAAAACAATCAGTTCTTGACACCTTTGTCCTGGAAATCATAAATCATCCGTGGTCGAATGGTTACTCTCGACACAAGATGCACCTTGTCCCTCCTTCTCTCAATCCCCAAAGGTTAAAGCCATCGCTCCCAATCAGAAAGTTTTCACTAGAACGTTTCAAATCTCATCCAACCTCAGAATGACCAGTTGTGGCTCAAGTACTCGAAGAAAACCTGAAGAGACAGTGTCCCAAATTACTAATTAGTGTCACATGGCAGGAGTTGATGAAGAGACAGCAGAAGTAGAAGAATAGTAGTGAGTGGAAAATGAAGTATTTTTGCAACACTCCCCCATTCCATTCATGTAGTAATTTAACACACTATGATAGGAACCTATCAAGAGTGATTTTATAAATCTGCTTTCTATTCATTTGTGTTGCACTCCTGTACCTCCCAGGTCTTTTCAAGGATTCTTAAAAATTTTTTGTTGTTTTAAGAATTTTGACAAATGGTTTTATTTTATTTATTTATTTTTTTAATTTTTATGTTTATTTTATTTTTGAGAGTTAGAGAGAGGGTGCAAGAAGGGGAGGGGCAGAGAGAGAGACACACACACAGAATCCAAAGCAGGCTCCAGTCTCTGAGCTGCCAGCACACAGCCCAAAGCAGGATCGAACCCACAAACTCAGAGATCATAACCTGAGCTAAAGTTGGTGTGCAACCGACTGAGCCACCCAGGCACCCCATAAGAAGCTGGGCAAATGGTTTTACATGGAGAAGAGTGTCAGATCTCATTTTACTTAAACCACCTATCTTTAGTATGGTTCCTAATAGGATTGAAGCTCCTAGATATTGACAACTATTTGTGTTTAGACTGCTTTTCTAAGGAGGCAGTCATTTCTGTGTGGCTAAAAGCCCTGGAGGTCCTCTCATGTTGAATACAGAAGACATAATAAAATAAATGTGCATGGTGATCTCTAATATAGACAAATGGCTTTGTCCATGTTGGACATAGTGAGGTATTTCTTTAACCTGGTGAAAACACAGGCTTTCACAAAATACAAAGTTCCTAGGGCCTCTCTTGAAATGCACAGAGGTTCAAGCTAATCAAATCAATGGGCTAAAAGCAAAAGTACTTAACCATTAAATTAGAAAAGCTTAGCAAAGCAAAAATGAAACTTTTAACACTAGATAGGGACAACAAAATTAGGATTTCTAACCTCTATGGAGAAGGAAATGGAAAGGACAGGAAATGTACATCTATCTCTGTTAGTGAAAGAATGGAAGTGGGTAGAAGAGTAAGAAACACATGAATTCTCACTTGAGTGATATTTTGTGTGGTGATCTAAGCAATATGATAGGCTTATCCCCAAATGAGCTAGGGTAATGGAAAGGTGTCTTAAAGACTAGTTTGCAAGCAGTGTGGAAATTCAGCAGAGTATCTCTACAAAAAAAAAAAAAAAAAAAAAAAAAAGTTTACTAGTGAGGACTAGTAAGGAAATAAAAAGACCTGGGTTTTGGTGTTGCTAGTGACATTTCCTAGCTTGGAGCACTTGTGTCCTTGGGAAGGTTATTCAAAGAATGGTACTTTATAACTTTTGCTGTAAAACCCTGCTAGCAGTTTCCAAATATGGTTGTCTAAGGGAAGAATTATATTTTTCTGGATTCTGGAGAACAGCATAATTTTTAATAAAAGGGAGGATCAAGAATAGCCACCACCAATAATAATGATAACTTTTAACATTTGCCAACAACAAACACTCTTATTGCCAGAAACATCACTGGGGTGCAACACATATATGCCCTCATTTAATGGGCACTACATCACAATGACGTAGGCTCCACAGGGCAGGACCACTTTATGCAGGATTAGGCCCTAAAATTAGCCCTTAACTCTTTTGTAAATAACATAAAAACAACTAGAAAACCCCTAGAGGTAAATGTGGGTCGGATGGATAATTCTAAAGAATCTCGGCTTTCCTGAAGAGTTTGTTTGTTTCTTGTCTTAGTATTAAGCCTCAATGACCTTAATACACATGATTTAAACTAATTACATAGTAAAATCCCAGGAGAAGAATTAAAATACTTAGTATAACCCTGGGGGAAGGATGAATTATACGAATACACTCAAATGGAGCACAGGATAACTCCTATATTTTACACTTCAGGACATTTAAGCTAGAGAAGATAAGTATATTTTCCAAGGTCAAGAAGGTAGTAAGGGGTAGAACTGACATTTAAACAAGAGCCCCCTGCTAGCACTAATGTGCAATTCACAAGGCCAGTGGAGGTAGCATTGTGTACACATTTCAAAAAGATACAATTTCCTTTGTTAGCAAAGAGTCTAGAAACAGACTATTTATAAAACAGAAAATAATTATATGTATTTCAGCTGAAACATAAACAGAGAAAAATGTGCACAGCAGTGAAGGAACATTGGCAAAGTCATCAATACTCTAGAAGGAGAATTTTGTAGATTTGTATTGAAAAAACAACCATGCTCTGATGAGTAAGTGAAAAGAGCAACTAATTTCAATGAACTAAGCTTTAAAATGCTAAAATTTTTAGATATTTGTGAAAAAGATTATGATTCAATGACAGATCTCAATAAAGCTTCAAGAAAGAATTTTGTACAAAAGACAGTGAAGTGTAACTCCTCAATTATCTTTTCTACTAGATAGTCACACACATTCCCTGCCCAACAGAAGCATTTTTCTGCTTCAAATGGAAATTAGTTTTCGCCTTTGCTGAGAGGTTCAGAGTGGAGGCCGAGCCTAAATCAGCAAATCTTTGGGTAACTTGACAGGGTGGGATCCCACAAACTACCCTAGAGCTGGCTTGGACTTTTTCCATTAAAAAAAATAATAATATAAATCATTTTTGCTTTACCTTTTTTTTTCTGATTAATTACTAAACATCATGGCTGGGCAGATCTCTGTTTGTTTGTTTGTTTGTTTTAAAGTTTAATTATTTTTGAAAGACAGAGAAAGAGCATGAGGCGGGAGGGGCAGAGAGGAAGGGAGACAGAATCCAAAGCAGGTTCCAGGCTCTGAACTGCCAACACAGGGGCGCCTGGGTGGCTCAGTTGGTTGAGTGGCCGACTTCAGCTCAGGTCATGATTTCACAGTCCACGGGTTTGAGCCCTGCATTGGGCTACATCAGGCTCTGTGCTGACAGCTCAGAGCCTGGAGCCTGCTTCAGATTCTGTGTCTCCCTCTCTCTCTGCCCCTCCCCTGCTCACTCTCTGTCTCTGTCTCTCAAAATAAAAAAATAAAGACATAAAACAATTTTTTTTTAAATGTTGATTTTGAACAGGCAACACAGAACCCAACACGGGGCTGGAAGTCATAAACCTTAAGATCATGACCTGTGCCAAAGTTCTACATTTCACTGACTGAGACATCCAGGCACCCCTGGACATTTCCATTTTTAAGAATTGTCTATTTAGTAAATCCTACTAGAATCTGGATTTTTTTTTCAAAGAGATATATGTGCCCCTATGTTTATTGCAGAATTATTTTTTTATAGTTTATTGTCAAGTTGGTTTCCGTATAACACCCAGTGCTCATCACAAGTGCCCTCCTCCATGCCCATCACCATTTTCCCCCTTCCCTACCCCCCACCAATCTTCAGTTTGTTCTCAGTTTTTAAGAGCCTCTTATGTTTGCCTCCCTCCCTCTCCTTAACTGTTTTTTCCCCTTCTCTTCCCCTATGGTCCTCTGAGTCTGGATTTAAATTAATTGCTTCCTTTATATTTTGAAGAGCAAAAAACCCTTTTTCCTTTTTCTCACAAAGACCATCCCATCTACTTTTTGCATGGACATCATTATTTTAGTGCTTTTCAAGGATTTTAATCCTGAAATTACTTTCTCTGTGTTCTTCTCAGTTGCTTGTAATATTCCCATAAACATACAAACAACTTTGATCAACCTACTTTTTATAAATTATTCCTTGAGACCAAATATCCCTATGAGCTCTGCTCCATTTCTCAGCCCCCATTTTGCAGCAACAGCTAGAAAACTCATGGTCAGTGTTTGTTGTCTTTACTTCCTACTCATTTTATATATAATATATAATTAAATGTATAATATATAAATAAATATATAATATATATTTATATATAATACTTAAATATATATAATCATATATAATTCCCTATTCATTATATATATACATTTTATATATTCATGATACATATACACATATATTCATCATATATACATATATATTCATCATATATATATATATATACACACACATACACATATATATTCATTATATATATATACACATGTAGCCTGGAAGTAATTTTAAACTAACAAAAAAATTGCAAAAAAGTACAAAGAACTCCCAAATCTCCCTTAGCTAGTTTCCCCGATTACTTATATTTTACCACATCTGTTTCATCTCTGTCATCTATATGTGAATGCATATAACATATATTCCATTATCACTATTAGTTTTTCTGGCCCACTTACAGGCAACTTACAGCTCTGGTGCCCCTTTATCATTAATTACTGCCATCTGTGTTTTCTAAAACCAGGACATTCTCCAACACAACTGCCACATCCAAAACAGGAAATCTACACTGATTGATCACTACAGCCAAACCTGAAGTCCATTTATTTTTCCAGCTATCTCAGTCAGGTCTCTTTTTCCTTTTGCTCCATGATGACATCCAGGGCCATGCTTTTTCATTTAGTTCTGATGTCACTGTAAATCTAGAACAGTTCTTTAACCTTTCCCTGTCTCTCTGTCCTTGGTGTTTAAAGAGTACAGATCTTTCATTCTGGAGGATGTCACTCTGCCTGGGTTTCCCCAGGTGCAGACAAGGGTCATGCATTCTTGCTCGGAATATCAGAGAAATGAAGTTATATCCTTCTCAGAGCATCAGGATGATCTTTCCCACAAGAGGTGATGTAAACCTTTGTAAATTGACGTCTGGCAAGATTTTCTACCTTAAAATCACTTTTCCTTTTGTAAATGATAAGCATTGTGTGGAAAGATGCACCAAATCTAAACCTATATCCCAATCTGTTGGCTTTGTCATGTGTGAACTTGACTAGGCTGAACTACGCCTCCGAGAATGTGATTATGCTGGGCCATACACCATTCCGGAGGGTCAATTAGAGGGCAGAAGTGACACAGAAGCTATTCTGTGCTCTCAGGCCTTGTCACTTTCCCATTGGCTTTTCTTGCTGGTGCACAGCGGCCAGGTCTACAACACCTCTTTCATTCTCTTCTCCGTTTCTTTGACTCGTGGGCTGTGTTGGAGGGCTCTGACTTCTGCAAGACACACACGATCAACAATGAAGCAACAAGAACTGACTCAGGCTTAGTGCATCTTCGTGGTCTGGAGCCTGTGCTCATGCCTGTGTTCCACCTCATTCTTGCTTCCCTTGTCCCGCAACTAATTTGCATCCATGTTTCCTCTTCTCACTGCCTTGGATGCAGAATTCCAGCATCACACTCAGACAGCAGCCTGCTTGACCTATTTCACTGGCTTCCACAATCATAGAAGGCCAAATCTTTCTGCAGGGATAATACATCTATAAATATATATATATATTTATGTATAACATAACATTACATATACATAACAACAGATGACTATATATAGTATAAACATTTGTTATAGTTACTATGATGCTAAATTATATGTAATATGTAATATAAATCATATATAATGTACAACACAATAATTCCAAGTCATATATTTTAAATTATTTTAAATTATATATAAAATATATCTATAAGTCATATATATTTTATATATGTCTATAATTTCTTAATGCCTCTGCTTCTCTGCTTGAACCAGGACTGATCTGCAGCTTCTCAGCAGACATCTACCTAGAAGCTTGAGCATCGTTTCAGACCTTCCACTGGAATCAGTCATGACTATGATGTTTACCAAGTGGTGAGTTTTCTACATCCATAATTCCTTCTATATTTATTTGTTAGCATTCTCCTCTCAGAAAGAATTTTCCCTTTTCCCTAATTTCTTTCTCTCCTCTTATATGTATGTTATGGACCTATGAATTGCTATTTCTTTTAATGAGTTGTAAATCATTACATTAGAATTAATTTTAATACTCAGGTGGTCTTAGAGCTGGCCAGTAGAAGTCCCCTTTAGTCTGGCCCCATGTCCCTTTTGTCAGATCCCCCTCATTCTTTCAGTGCTTCCTTCCTTTCTGGTGTGAAAAGATATGTGTGCTCCTTTTGTTTTTTTCCCTGACTTAGCCCCAGAATCAGCTATTTTTCATTTCATGGAGGATGGCAGACAGACACCAAGCCAAAAATCTTGAACTGTCTCTTGTTTTATACTTTTCTTTTGACCTGTCCATCATAAATCATGTGCTAATTTTCTACTGCTGTGTAACAACTTACCACAAACTTAGCAGTCTAAAGCAACACAATTTTTTTTTTCATTTTCCATGGATCAAGGGTCCAGACACTGGTTAGCTACTCAGGATCTTACAGGCAGAAATCAAAGTGTCAGCTGGGCTGTGCTGTCTTTCAAGGCATGGGGTCCTCTTCCCAGCTCATCAGGTTGTCGGTAGAACTCACATACTTGTGTGTTAGAGCTAAGGTCTGCCGTCAGGTGGGGGTCATTCTCAGGATCTAGAGGCCACTCTCGGGTCCCAGTCTCACAGTCCTCTTACAACATGGCATCTGCCTTCTTCAAAATAAGCAGAAACATTTCCTTCCCGTGTGCTGTAAGGAAGTCTTGATCAATACAATGTAATCATGAAAATGACTCTGCCGTCATATTCAAAGGTCCTGATCACATGTGAGGCAAGGAAGTTATACAGGGCATAGGTACCAGGGGTAGAATTTAGGGACCATTTTAGAATTGTCTCTAACAAACCACCAGCAACTTCTAAGGGTTCTACTTCTAATATACCCAAATCTGGCCCCCTCTCTGTGTCCACTGCCACCATTCTAGCCCATGATACTATCATTTTTTCTTTATTCTGATAGTTGCCTAGGTGGCCCCAGGGTGTAATGGTTAGCACTCTGGACTTTGATAGTTGCCTAGTCTACTTTCTTCCACTGCCCTAGACCATCATCTAAGACTAACCAGAGGGACCTTTAAAAAATGTACAAAAGGGACACCTGGGTGACTCAGTTGGTGAAGCATCTGATTCTTGACTCTGGCTTAGGTCATGATCTCCTTGTTGGTGAGTTTGAGCCCCACATTGGGCTCTGCACTGACAGCACAGCTGCTTAGGATTCTGTCTCCTTCTCTCTCTCTGCCTGTCTCCTGCTTGTTCTATATTTCTCTCTCTCAAAATAAATAAACTTATCTTTAAAAAAAAAAAAGACTGAGTTAGGCAATGTGCAATTCAGTATCATAAGACATACCTTAAAAAATGTACACAAGATGATGCTTGATGCTATTTATTTCACTTAAATCTGCAGGAGAGTCCTACTGCATTCAGAACAAAATCTACACTTCCTTCCACAGCCTACAAGCCTCTGTATTGTCTGCACCTGCTTACCTATTGCATCATGTTCTTTTAGTCCCTGGACATCACAACCTTTTCTCCCTTTCTTTCTCATTTAAGCCAAAGTTGTCCCCTGCCAAAGATGGTGCACTTAATTCTGTCTGAACAAATTTCTTTGGCTATTTGAATCTTAGTTCACATAATATTTCTTTAAAGAAGTCCTTCTGATGATGAAAAGCACCAACATTTAAGTTCAGTCACTCTGGATTACATCAGGCTATTCATTTTCTTCATAGTATTTATCACCGTCAAAAAGTGTATTGTTGGGGTGCCTGGGTGGCTCAGTCGGTTGAGCGTCCAACTTCAGCCCAGGTCATGATCTCACAGTTCGTGGGTTCCAGCCCCACATCAGGCTCTGTGCTGACAGCTAGCTCAGAGCCTGGAGCCTGCTTCAGATTCTGTGTGTCTCTCTCTCTGCTCCTCTCCTGCTCATGATCTCTCAAAAATAAATAAATGTTAAAAAATTTTTTTAAAGTGTATTGTTGGGGCACCTGGGTGGCTCAGTCAGTTAAGCATTCGGTTTTGGCTCAGGTCATGGTCTCACAGTTCGTGGGTTCAAGCCCCGTGTCAGGCTCTGTGCTGACAGCTAGCTTGGAGCCTGGAGCCTGCTTCAGATTCTCTATCTCCCTCTCTCTCTCTCTGACCCTCCTCTGCTCATGCTGTCTCTCTCTGTCTCTCAAAAATAAATAAAAAACATTAAAAAAAATTTTTAAGTGTATTGTTTATCTCCTGTACACTATCTGCCTGCTCCAAGTAGAATGTCAGCTCCATGAGGCCAGGAACCATGTTTGTGCCAATCACTGGTGTATCCCCAGTACCTAGTAGAATACTATGCTTTGTACTAAGTGGGTACTTGATATACACTATGAAGCACATGGGATAATCAGAAATTTGGGAAGATGTTGCTTAAAAGGACACAAGCTCTGATGTCATTTTGTAATGTGAAACACACACACACACACACACACACACACACACGTTCTGTCTCTAAATTGTCTGAGAGTAGGGTATTTAAGAATTAATATTAAATCATTCCATTTGATAATATATTAAAATCCCTCTTTTTAACCCTGGAAAGTATCACTACAGAAACAACTTTTTCACTACTTCCTCCATAGTGGCCTGATAGTTTTGCAATAAATGTCTGGCAATATTCTCCTAGTGAATTCATATCCTGCTCCAGAAATTTAATTTATCACTATTAGTGACCACGGTATAATTTCTTACTCCAGAGACTATGCAGGAGGAAGCCCCCTTAACAACTCTGAATTAATGCTTCTGCCACCAACCACAAACAATCCAAATCCTTCCACGGCACTCCTTATCTGACTGGGAGCACGTCAGAGGAGAGAAGGTGCAGTGGGGTTCTTGCTTGCTGGCTCCAGTATGAGGTCACAGACTCAGGGCTCCTGCCCTAAGCTGGCACAAGGGGAAGGGACATGGTTAATTAACCTGGGATATGCTCTACGAGAGTTCTACCTGGAGCAGCTTCTGGTCCTCCAAAGAATTCCAGTATCCTCCAGGTTTTTCGAGGGTACAATCCTTAAGAACCTGACTGAAAACAGCATGCACTGATGACATTTTCTGTGGTCAGTTTGCTAAGTTAAACTACTATATACAGCTTAAGACATTTAAGAGCCTCTGGCTAAAGGGCTAAAATGTAACAGGAATGCTTAGGAACTGTTTATATGCTTGATTTGTTTTACAGTGTTTTTGGTCTTTAGTTTTGATTGGATTGTTTTACTGAAACATGAAGGGCATTTAGAAGGCAAGAAAGTGAATAGGATACATTCGCAACAATATGCCCTAAAGCAACATCTTAATGTCAGAAGTAAATTATAACAACTTACATTACTGATGACATACATTATAATTCAAAGCCAGGGGAACTACATCAAGGTTGTTCTCACTGTGATGTAAAAAGGGTTTTCTTAGTATCTTTTATTGATGAAAATGGTATCAACAAAAGGTGACAGGAGAAAATACATATCTCTTGGAATGCATAAAAACATTTTTTCCCTGAAGCTTCCCAAAGCCTTTACATCTATTTCCCTAAAAATATTCTTTATTTCATAGATGTCATGGAATGAGCTTCTTCTAGTGTCGTATATGTGACTCCCAAGATGTCAGGAGCAAGTACATCTGACGTGATCCATTTCTGATGTAAGTATCCAATTGATAATAGCACAGCCAGTGATGACACTTATAAAATAATGCTTATGACTAACTATTAAATCTACTGGGGCCAAGGCTGCATGGGAGTGGTTGAATCTGTCCTGACTGTCTCTGGGCACCATCAGAAGTTTAATTGTGCTACAGACTCAGGTCTAATTCAACTGCAACTTCATTCATGTGTGCACATATATACAACAAGAATAAAGCACAGATGGTAACTGAGATTTAACAATTACCAAATATATTTCAATTGATGTGGATACAACATTGGAACTTTATACCTACCAAAAGTATGATTTTTATTTATTTTTGAAAAAATTTTAAACATTTTTTAATGTTTATTTATCTTTGAGAGAGAGACACACACAGAGCATGAGCAGGGCAAGGGCAGAGAGAGAGGGAGACACAGAATCTGAAGCAGACTCCATGCTCTGAGCTGTCAGCACAGAGCCTGATGTGAAGCTGGAACCCACAAACTGTGAGATCACGACCTAAGCTGAAGTTGGACACTTAACCAACTGAGCCACCCAGGTGCCCCCAAAAGTGTAATTTTTAGACTCTATAATAACTAAATACCTGATCTCCTCTGTTCATTGGGCAATACTCCTGTGATGTCTCCAAGTTTTTCCTTTATGTATGTGGCCTCATCTCATGCTAACTTCATAAGGTATCCAAATACTTTGTTAAGACCTTAAGAGCTAATCCAGGCCTCAACTTAGATTTTAAAAGATTTGAATGTGAATATAAACAGCATTCCTTCTTCATATAAGATAACAACAAGAAAAGATAACCAGGAAAGCCATGCAAGAGTTTGCGTAGACAAATACATCTAATTTACTCAGGCTGAATGCTGTAACTCAAAAGCCTAAGTAAAACCTATTCCTGTCTTTTAATTTGGTTGGACTCTGCTGGTATTCCCAGCATTGGGCTAAGAACCCTGAATATCAGAGCTAAAAGGAATTTGGAGATCCATAACATCAGTGGCAGCCATAGTGACGCACCTCAGGGCTCTTCCCTTCAACAGAGAACCAAAGACCGCTACTCAGATACTCAGGACGTATTATGACTGTATAACAATGGCTGTCTGAGTCACATCTGTGGGTATGTTGACATCCTTGGTTCTCTGGAAACCTAGAAGAGGGAATTAAATGTTTTGCTTGGTTTCTTATTAATCTAAAGACAGCAAGAAAACTCCTTAACTAGAGGAGCTACTGTACTGGCCGCCAGTGAAGAGCTAGAATAGGTGAAGTCCTTCACATTGGGGATGATGTGCCTTTGAATAGAAACTGTCTTATAGCCCTTCTTGGGAATGAAATGGCAACTTCATGACTGTTGGAAAGAAAGTGTTTTGGCCAGGACTGTAGCCCATCTTATGAAATATTCAAGTGCATGGTGTGCTTTGAAATGATACCATGTCAGACCACATCACTTGATGGAAAGGCCAGGTCAGAGTCAGAAGGCTGGAATTCCAGCAGTGAATTTATTAAGATCATCAAATATTTGTAGAATACTCCTACCTTCACATATCCCTTTATAAGACAGAAAAGGCTCAATAGACCATCTTTCCAATGAGGAAGCTGAACCAAAACTTACTGATTTAAGGTAATATAGCTCATGGAAACTAATTTCTTATTATGTGTACAGCCTTGTATGTTCTTTAGAAAATACATTGTCTCTAAACTGGAAGCATTTACAATGTAAGGCAATGCATAGCACTCACTATAGGTTTGAAAAGGATTATGAAATCATCTGGACCACTATGTCCAAGTGGTCTATCAGTTAATGCTTGTATATGGCAGCTTAGGTTGTTGCAGTATTGTTCTTGACATTGAGCCACAGCTGGGCCTTACATGCACCTGCTGTTTGGGTGTCATTCCACTGTTAAGCAGCCTGGTGTGATGACTGTGCACCCAGGCCTTCCTGTCAAAGAGTCTGCATGTTATTACTGGTTCCTCCCTTGGAATTTGTGATATAGGCAAGTGCAGTCATAATCACTGTAAAACTTAGGTTGTATACATACTAAATGAAGTTGTGGAATTGAAATTAGTTTATAAATTTTAAAATTATAGATGGATATTTATAATTGTAATTATTTGTTTTAAAACATATATGTTTGGGCCATCAAGAAGGGATGTTAATGAAAACTCCAAACTAGGATTATCGAGTATTTTAACATTTCTCAGAGCTGTAATTCTCTTTGGTTAAAAACAGTAAAAATGGTCTTTTGATAAATATTTACAGCATAATTCTTAAAAGCCATGTGGAAATACTAACTGCATCTTATATAAGATGATATACCTAATATGTATGTGTAACATAATGCCTTTTATTTTACCTCAACCCTTCTTTGCTCTTTAAAAGATGGTCTTACCATCATTAAAATTGGCCACCATTACATCAAAAGGGTGAAGATAAAATCTTAAAATCACTTTGCTAAAAAAACTGGATCTCTCCACAGCTATTAACAAAATCTAATCAGATTGGATTTTATTCAGAACACCACTATAAAGAAAACATTTCATGACGATAAATAAAATTCACTTTTCCATGGTAATTAATATGAGAGGATCTTATTACCTGCTTAGGTTAAAAAGTTTTCAGATTGTCCTATGCATGATCCTTTTTCAGTTTTATCCAAGAAAGAAAAATAATGCATTATGTTTATATCACACTATATAAAGTATGACAGTTTTACATGTTATCTTTTTGATCTCTATATAACTACTCTGGGAAGGCATGGCAGGCATATTGATGCCCAGGCTTTAACTAAAGGAACACATCAAGAAGTTTGTTCCAGATTGCATGATTATCAAGCAAGTGGCAGAGAATCTACTTAAACCAAGCACTTCTGATCCCAAATTCTACATTCATCGTCTCCCAACATGATCAGTGTCTCTACATACCATGTTCCTGCTGCGGCACCTGAGATTTTTATTGCTTAGAAGATTTGGGGGTGGGGGTGAGGGGAATTGGGTTCTTATTACATGGTTCTGAATGTGCTAATAGGTCACTTGTGCTCTCTGGAACCTCACTGACATGATTTATAAAATGCCTGATGCCACACCAGCTTTGGTATCAGTGTGCAACCTGCTTAGGATTTTCTGTCTCCCTCTGTCTCTACCCATCCCCAGTTCATTCTCTCTGTCTCTCTCAAAATAAATATATAAACATAAAATACAGAAGACAGCCAAGGATGCAGTATTGTTGGAGCTTGTGGTCTGCATGCAAATCTAATTAGAAAATGACTATAACTTGAAATTAATGAGTAGTAATCTCTTTAATTGTTCTGGTTTTTGTTTATAAATGTTAAAACTCAGTACATGACTGTTTTTCTGTTTAGCTAGTAAAGACGTGGACCTTCTGCTTTCTTTCACTTTTAATATAGGATGACATATTATAATTCACGCTCATGGCCAGTCACTTGAAAAGCTTATAATATTTTCATTCATATTGATATTTTCAAGCTCTTCACTTCCTTTCCCAGAACCTGTACTCCCTCCTATCATTCCCACTGAAAAGGGGAAAAAGCCAGGAAAGAGTTGTACATGAAGTTTTGTGTTCACCCTCCTATCTTTATCATGAATTTTTATATCAGTAATAAAATCTTTCTCTTCTGGAAATTGCTTATCTCTCTATGCAACAAATTTCTGTTGACAATGAATAAGAATTAAGCTTAATAACGATTCTTCTAAGCATTCATTTCCACCTGTGTTTGTCTGTGTCTGTGGTGGGGGGTGTCGGGAAAGGTGAAGTATTTTAAAGAGATTCTGATAAAGAAAAGAGAAGATAACTCCTCTGACCAGATTCGAGTATCCTTATAGATTCAATAAACTTTCGATAGATATCTCCATGTATGCTGTTCTAATCCTCCTTTGACCTAGATTTTTGGTGTTTTGTTTTCAGGCAGTGCTATGGTCTGAATGATTGTGTCCCCCCAAGTTCACATATTGAAATCCTAACCCCTGAGATAATGATGTTAGGAGGTGGGGACTTTAGGAGGTGATTAGGTAATGAGAGTGAAGCCTTTATGATTGAGATTGGTGCTCTTATAAAAAAGAAACCAGAAAGCTCTCTGGTTCCTTCCACCATGTAAGGACAGCAAAACCCAAAAAAGCACCCTCTATGAACTACAAAGTGGCCTTTCACCAGAACTACGTCTGTGCCAGTGCCTTGGTCTTGGACTTCCCAGCCGCTAAAACTGCTAGAAATACATTTCTGTTGTTTATAAGCCACCTGGTTTATGGTATGATGTTATAGGGCAAACAAACTAGCAGTCTAGGTCCTTTGAATTTTAAGCAAAGTACCAAAGTGTTTTGAAAAAAGGTATAGGTAATGAAATATTGAGTTGTACAGTTTTGTACTAATTGGAAGAAAAAGGAGGGGGGAGACAACTTGCGAACTCATTAAGAAGTATTTGTAAGACAGGCAGGGTTTTCCACCCCGTTCTGAAATGAGTACAGTCTGTTCCTATAAAGCAATAGTGTCATCAAGTCCAGGTGGCTGATCTTCTTTGTTATTTAAAATAGCCTTTAAGAACCTTTCCACCTGAAGAAGGGTCCTCTGATAGAGTTGCTTAACAAGGCATTTACATTTTTAATAGGTTGCTGATAAATTCTATTATAATAATCACATGCGGAGGTGACGCTACAATGGTCAAGATTAGGACCAAGTTTCCGAAGTTCTTTAAAGTTACTATAAAGTGTACTATTCTGAATATTCACTGCAAAACTCCATGACACATGCAGTTTTAAAGCCAAAGCATAATTAATCATAAATCACTACTATACAAGTTTGACTATTTATAAATAACTTTCTTATACATGTCTCAGTTCATAGACATAACAAGCCAAGAAACTTGCGGCACAAAGTTGAATGGGCAGTGTGACAGCAATATCGCCTGCACTAACCTTAGCTGTGCTTTACTTCCCTCATTTACACACTATGGTCTAACCAGTAGTTAGACCATACTTAACAGAGTTAAGTATTGATGGTAGTACATTTTGTTCATATATTTACCCTTACCTATTTAAACAGATATCTATTATGAAAACACTTTTTTTTTCCCTAAAAGCTCTACCTTTAACTGATGCCATCTGAATATGTGGACATACTGGGACATAGTAGTCAATTTATCACACATATTGATGGGAAACTTTCATTGTAGGAGTGTTCCACACCTATAGTAACTGGTCATTGGAAAACTCAGACACAAAAGCTTTCCAATGAGAAATAGTTTGAGACTTAGATTTCTTTTGCCTAATTCTCCCAAGCCACTCTTTCTTAGACTCTTCTAGCATTCTCCATTTTTGCAGTTGAGTGGAAGTCTAGGAAGGATTATAATTAGATAGTCTTAAAAGGCAAGTGAAGGATTTTTTTCCTAGACCTCCACTTCCAGCTGAGTAAACATGAACACTTGTCGATTTCCTAAATATTTATTCAGCAACAAACACTGAACACTAGAGTCAACCTCTCATAAATGCATTCTTGTCTGCTTTGGTGAAAGCATCATGACTATGTGTGAGAATATATGTGAGTATGTATATCTTTCAAAATGGACCCAAGATTTCATTATATTTTGTGAAAATAATGCATGTATATAGTTTAAAAATCAAATTGTACTAGTAAGCCTATATTAAAAACAAGCAACCCCACCTCTTCTCTAATCCTGCTTCTCACAGGCTATTTTCCACTCTTTAGATGTATTTTCTGTTATTTCTAAAATAGGTTTTTCATTAATATTTCTTATTTCTTCAATATTGAGCAATTCTAAAATGTTTGCACCTTTATTAAGATATAATTGGTGAATAATAAACTAGATAGTTTTAGTTTACAATTTGCTGACTTTTGAAGGACATATACACACACATACACATTCATGAAAAGATCACTTCAATAAAGACAATGAATATTCCTGTAACTCCCAAAGGTTTCTTCATGTCCCTTTGAAATCATTCTCTCCATACCTCTCTCCTCCCCATCCCCAGGCAACCATTTACCTATTTCTATCACTACAGATAAAGTTATTTTTAGAGTTTTATACAAACTGAATAACATAGAATGGCATTTTCCATTCAGCAGAATTATTTTGATATTCTTCATATTGACAATGTACCAACAGTTTATTCCTTTTCATGGCTGAGTAGTATTCCATGGATAGGATATACCTCTATTTCCTTATCTATTCAACTATTGATGGACATCTTGCTATTAAAGTAAAACTACTATGAATATTCATTAGACATTATCTTTTGACTTCTTATTTGGTAGCTAACATTTAACTCTTTTATACAATTTCTCTCTATTCATTGTTTTCTCTCCCCAACAAAGTTATGTGTTGATTTTGGAATTATATCAATATTCACTATTTACATTATTTTCAAATGCAAACATTGGTCATTGAACCTAATAATGGATATCTAATCTTATTTTCTCATACAACTTTTTGTTAATAGTTGCCTCACTTTTTCCATTTGTTTATTCTTCTATAGACCTACAAGTAACTATCTCTCACCATCCAACAGCCTCTCAATATCATTTTGCAAATGGTAAAATGTACTCGATAAGCAATCATTTCTGTTTATACTGGGAACTCCTGATGGAGCCCTGCCTCCTTCTGCTCTGGGAGGCTGGCCCTCCTGGTCAGTGCACAGCTGCATTCCCGTTGCTCTTGTTTCAGGAATTCCTTTCACTTCTCCCCTGGGCCAAGATCTGATTTCCAGTGCTGTCTTCTTTCACCCTTACTTCACTCATCCTCCAGTATATTCCTGAGATAAGTGCATAAGGAGGAGATTGCATCATTTTATTCTTTGCAAGTATGAAAATTATTTCTTTCAACCAGTTCAGCTTGAAAATATTTCTTACTTTGCATTATAAAAGCATCATCCATTATTTTTTACTTTCAGTGTTGTCACTGAGATAACCAATACCCTTATATAATTTTTATTTTGTATGACCATTTTTTCCACCTGGAATATTTTCAGCACCTTTCCCTTCTTCTTTATTAATTTTTTTAATGTTTATTTATTTTGGGGAGAAAGAGAGGTGGAGTATGAAAAGGGGAGGGACAGAGGGAGAGGGAGACAGAATCAGAAGCATGCTCCAGGCTCTGAGTGGTCAGCACACAGCCTGACTCAGGGCTTGAACTCAGGAACCAGGGGATTTTGAACTGAGCTGAAGTCGGATGCTTAACTGACTGAACCACCCAGGTGTCCCACCCTTCTTTATGTTTCAAAATTCTGCAATGATGTACCTTGATATATTAATTTCCTTGAGCACTTTTTAATCAACAGAATTATATCCTCGGTTCTGTAAAATTGTCTGCCATTATTTCTTTGATACGCTCCTTCTCCCCCAAAAAACTATACTTTCTTCTTCTTTTCTTTTTTTGAAATTTATATTAATAGCATATTAGGTCAATACTTGCCCTCTAATTTTCTTATATTTTGTGTCTTATGTTTTTCAATTATTTTTCCTTACATTCAGGAAGAAATCTCTATCTCTCAACCTTTCTACCTTTTAAAAAATTTCCAGGGGTGCTTGGATGGCTCAATTGGTTAAGCAACCACCTTCAGCTCAGGTCATGATCCCACCACTCCTGGGTTCAAGCGCCACTTCAGGCTTTGTGCTGACAGCTCAGAATCTGGAGCCTCCTTTGGATTCCATCTCTCTCTCTCTCTCTCTCTCTCTCTCTCTCTCTTCCTCTCCTCTACTCATGTTTTGTCTTTCTCTGTCTCTCAAAAATGAATAAATGTAAATAAATGAAAAGTTTTAAAAATTTCCAGTGTAATTTTTAAGTTCCAAAGATTTTTATTATTATTTCTTCAGTGTTTATGGGATCTTATTATTATCTTATAGTTGCATACCTTTATTGTTCTCTAAGAGACTATAAAAATATACATCAAAATCAATATTTACACTCTTGTTGAGCTGCATGAAATTGCCGCTGTTTGATCATTTGATCTATGAAAATAGCAGTTTCATATGGTTCATCCAATATATCTATCTATAAATATATTTTTATGTATACACACACACACACACACACACACTTATGTTCTCTGCAATTTTCTCTCAGTTTATTTTTAGTGTTTATTGACTTTGAACCTGAGTTTTGATAGTGGAAGTTCTCCTAAATATATAGTCATCCTGACCTGAGCATCCACATTGAAGAATAAAGCACCTAGAAACTGTTTTCTCTGTGTGCTTGGAAATGACCTGTAGATGAGTGGGCTTCGATATAAGGGATGCAGCTCTTTCCTTGCTAAAGCCCTAAATGTTAATCTCATTTAAAATATTCTCTGACACCGTCTAGTAAAGGGTTTTTAGTCTTTGCTGCAATGTATAGGCCTGGCTGAGACCTCTGAGAAGAAGCTTAAGGTCCTATTGTTGGGACACCTGGGTGGCTCAGTTGGTTGAGCGTCCAGCTTTGGCTCAGGTCATAATTTCATGGTTGGTAGGTTCCAGCCCCGCGTCAGGCTCTGCTGACAATTAGCTCAGAGCCTGGAGCCTGTCTTCAGGTTCTGTGTCTCCCTATCTCTCTGACCCTCCCCTGTTTATGTTGTCTCTCTCTCTCTCTCAAAAATAAATGAAACATTTTAAAAAAAAGATCCTATTGTTATATATTTTCTGTCATTTTTACTTAACTCCTCTGTTTTAAATTCAATTCTATGTTCTCATTTTCTATTGTATCAAGTGTCCTACGTCCAGAGCCCACTTTGCTCAATTTATGCAGAGAGTCAACCTCTATTCTACTATATGGGTGGAAGAGGTAGTCACTGAGCTCTCGGGGATGCAACTGGGATTCTGGAGATCCAACTCCCCCCCCCCCCCCCCCCCCGCCCTCCAAAGATCAGACTCTCACTCTGAATTGGGCCATGACCAGACGTGTTGTAGGTCTTTATAGAACTCAAGAGGATAGAGCTATGAGCATGGTAAATATTTATTCATAGGGGAAATATTAGTCAAGGTTCTCTTTGAAGAAAGAGAACCAAAAAGAAACAAAACTAGATCATAAATATAGATAGGAAAGATTTATTATAGGAATTGGCTCATGTGATTAAGGAGGCATGAAGTCCTACAACTGGCTGTCTTCTAGCTAGAAAACTTGGAAAGCTGATGGTGTACTTCGGTTTGAGTCCAAAGGCCCAAGAACCAGGATTACTTAATGTCCACTGGCAATAGGAATGTCCCAGCTCAAGCAGAACAATAATGCATTCTTCCTCTGCCTTTTCAGGTCCTCAAGGGATTAGACGATGTTCACCTGTGTGGATGAGTGTGATCTTTTTTTGCTCAAATTCAAATGCTAATCTCTTCTGGATACACCCTCACAAATAACATACAGAAACAATGCTTTACGAAATATCTGGGCATTCCTTAGCCCAGTTAAGTTGACACACAAAGTTAACACCACAGGGCTCCTGGCTGGTTCAGTCGGTAGAGCATGCAATACTATCTCAGGTTCATGATTTCAAGCCCCACATTAGGCTTAGACCTTACTGGAAAATTCTTTTTTATGTTTAACCACAGGATGGTAAGCAGATCTTTGAGGAATAATAGGGTCTACTACCTTTTTTAATTTTAATTTTTCTTCTCTTTTATTTCTTTTTATTTTATTTATTTTTAATATAGGTTGTTGTCAAGCTGGTTTCCATATAACACCTGGTGCTCATCCCAACAAGTGCCCTCTTTCATGCCCATCACCCCCTTTTCCCCTCTCCCCCACACCCTATCAACCCTGAGTTTGTTCTCAGAATTTAAGTCTCTTATGTTTTGCCTCCCTCCCTCTCCTTAACTGTTTTTCCCCTTCCCCTCTCCCATGGTCCTCTGTTAAGTTTCTCCTGATCCACATATGGGTGAAACCATATAATATCTGTCCTTCTCTGCCTGACTTATTTCACTTAACATGACACCCTCAAGTTCCATCCACATTGCTACAAATGGCCATATTTCATTCTTTCTCATTGCCATGTAGTACTCCATTGTATATATAAACCTATTGCTTTAGAACCTCTGATCTCTGGATTTCTTGCACACAAAGCCATTTTAACAATTCAAATGTACCTTTGTGAGGGAAATACAAAGTCACTGATAGCTGGGAAATAACTTTGTATCCCTGTTTTGAGATTATTTTGGTAGAGCTTGCTTACTGATTTATTAGTATCAATGGAAAAGCAATCTTGAACCAAGTCTGAGTTGTCATTCTCATCAATCTTCAAAACAAGGCTGAGCCCTTTTGGCACAACGTGATCACCCAATTTTCAGCTCTGTACTCTATTCACCTGTTTGGAGTACCCAAGACTATTTTCTGAGACCTTTTGTGATTATCTGAGAGCCTGTGATTGACTCATGGTCTGTATCTACTCTGTAGGTGTAATGCCCAAGATTTTAATATCACCCCAAAACCAGAAACCGCCAGGGAGACCGAGGCACGCATGTAAAAGCAAAGGGCAGTTTTATTACAGCTTAGGCTCTCCAGGCCTAAGTTCGGTCTCACAGCCTTCACCAATGCAGTGGATCCGTGCTGAGAGCCCCGAAGAAGGGGCTGAGCAGGGTTTTTATGGGGTTTGGGAAGGGGGAGTTACAGGAAATTGTGACACAGGTACAGTGACCCAATCATAATGGTACAACAGTATTGGCAGCAGCTCTAACCATACACACTGTTCAGAGCATTCGTTACTTTTGGCGGGACCCAATTACAACATTTAGGGTATCTTTGAAATTAACCAATTACAGAGCGAGTTCAGGGTCTTGTTTGGTGACTATGGGGTTAACTTTAACACTAGGTAACAGGGTCCTATCTAAAGTTCCCATCTGCAGGACTCACCCCCAGGAATGTGGGGAGAGGTAGCTGGGCTTTCCTGATTGGATACCACAAAGTGGTCCCTTTTGCCCCTGGTAATGTATGACCGCCTAATGGTTCTGGAGAGACTGACCTTAGGCCTTCTAGTTTAGAGGGGAAACAAAGCCTGTCATGGCGTCTGTTTGGTTCAGCCTTACATAGGCATTTAGAATTCTTAGATTCTTCCCTTTAATTTCTGTTATTCTAAATTATGTTGGCATTTATCCTTAATTAGCTGGTTTTCCACTCCTGGTCAGTTTGCTCTTATAGATTTACAACTTTTTTTGTTTGTTTCTTTACCTTTATTTTGGTAGGATTTGAAGTGGAAGCAGATGGAAATGCACATGTTCTCTGTCATGTTTATCCAGTTACCTTATATCTTATACTTTTAAAAATATGTTCTTATTATACCATTATTCATACAATAAAATCCATCTTTTTTGTAAGTGTAAAATTTTATAGCATTTTTAGACCTTAGATGTTTGAAATACCCTTCTCAGTAGTAACATGTGGAATCATCATAATTACTTATGTCTTTTTCTACCCTAAGATCACATAGATAAATACATGTATTCTTCCTGGTAAGAATGGAAGAAGAATTATATGCCCTTAATATTTAGAAGAAAATATTTGGCATAGATCTGGATGAAAATAAGTGGGAGACCAATGTAGTTGGCAACATATTTAATGATAAATGAACCAATAGCAAAGCTATTGCTTACAGATAAGCTACCATGATAAAAACAAAGAATATCCTATACTGTTAACATGCAATAATACTTAATTGGTTCCTATCATTTTTTTTAAATAAAAAAAAGAAGCAGAAAAGAAATACACTAGTTTTGAAGCCAGAGACAAGGAAATGAGCAAAACTGGGATTTGACCAAAGGATCCTGCCCAAAATGGTATAAAAGACTATATATAAGCATCACGCAGGCTGAAAATTTGTAGCAGATGCTCTTTTAATGGCTGCTGATAAACCATGACAGCCACTTTGAGAGCATCTCATACATTTCTCCAAGCTGCCCACTGTTGTCTTTGGAAAGATCGGATGTGAGCATAAAATATATCTCCCTAAATCTCTGAACATGTGTATTTTAATATTATTTTTTTAATTTTAAGGGATGAATAAATGCAAATACTACTAATTTTCAATGATAAAGTCTTTTGTTTTCTTTTCTTTTTAAAAAAAATTTATAAATCCAAGTTAGTTAACATATAGTGTAGTAATAGTTTCAGGAGTAGAATTTAGTGATTCATCACTTATGTATGACACCCAGTATTCATCCCCAAAAGTGCCCTCCTTAATGCCCACCACCCATTTAGCCCTTCCTCCTACCCACGTCCTCCAGCAACCCTCAGTTTGTTATCTGTATTTAAGAGTCTTTTATGGTTTGCCTCCTTCTCTGTTTTTATTGTATTTTTCCTTCCTTTCCCCTATGTTCACGTGTTTTGATTTGTAAATTCCACATATGAGTGAAATCATATGATATTTATCTTTTTCTCAGTGATAAAGTCTTTAGTAATGGGTCTTCTAGTTGGAACTACAAACTTAGATGTCTACAGACATCAAGCAGGTTTATAAACACAGATTTAAGAAAATGTGGAATGGCAAATCACAGAGTGGCATAGACCTATAATGATACTCAAATGTAAAATATGTTTAAAATGTATGAAAATAAATTTTTAAATGAATAGATAAATTAAAGAAGATGAATAAAAATAAAGTAAAACAAACCCAAGTCCTTAGTCCTTATAGACTGTAGGCAACCAGTTTAACTCCTAGTTTAGAAAACGATCAATGAAACTGGAAGCTGGTTCTTTGAAAGAATTAACAGAATTGATAAAAACCACTAGCCAGTTTGATTAAAAAGAAAAAGGAAAGGACCCAAATAAATAATATCAAGAATGAAAGAGAAGAGATTACAACCAAAACAGCAAAAATAAAAACAATAATAAGAGAATATTATGACCAATTATACACCAATAAAATGAGCAATCTGGAAGAAATGGAAAAATAGAAACATAACTACTGAAACTGAAACAGGAAGAAATAGAAGATTTGAACAGACCTATAACCAGTAAAGAAATCAAATTATTAATCAAAACTCTCCCAAAAGACAAGAGTCCAGGGCCAGGGGGCTTTCCAGGGGAATTCTAACAAACATTTAAGGAAGAGTTAACACCTATTCCTTGAACCTGTTCCAAAAAATAGAATGGAAGGAAAACTTCCAAATTCTTTCTGTGAAGCCACCATTACCTTGACTCCAAAACCAGACAATGACTCCACTAAAAAGGAGAACTGTAGACCAATCTCCTTGATGAACATGAATACAAAAATCCTCAACAAGAAATTAGCCGACTGGATCCAACAATATATCAAAACAATTATTGACCATGACCAGGTGGGATTTATAGCTGGAATGCAGCTATTGTGGTTCAATAACCACAAAACAATCAATGTGATTCATCCCATCAATAAAAGAAAGGACAAGACTTACATGATTCTCTCAATAGATGTGGAGAAAGCATTTGACAAAATACAGCATCCTTTCTTGATAAAAACCCTTAAGAAAGTAGGGTTAGACAGAAGGTAAGTTGGGGGTCCAGGCAAGATGGTGGAGAAATAGGGAGTTCCGTACTTCCCACCTTCATCTCTCAAACAAAGAAGGGCTGAAGCCAAAGGACTCTTAACTGCAAGAGTCTGGGAAGAAAAGAGATGGAGTCCACTAAGAAGACAGACTTATAGGTGTGTGATTGTGAACTGGGGAAGATAAAAATGGGCCAGGATATGGAGGCACTGAGGGGAGAGAGCCCCCTCTGTGGAGAGATAAAAGGAAGAGAAAAGTGGCTAGGAATCTTAGAACAGTCCCTGGAGAAGAGAAAAAACTCAACCCAGGATGGAGAAGGATCGTATCATCCATCTCTAACCACTGGGCTTTTAGAGAGAGATTCTATCTCTAACTGTGGAGATTTTTTTGGGCTGGGTGCCCCAGTCACAGAAATTTCCTCCAGAATAGATGGTACACAAGGGATTGGAGTTGGAGTCAGATTCAGGAAGAACCAGTCTCCTACAAGATCCCATTCTAGGAAGTGCCCCTGCATGCAGGATTACATTTCTGGCCTTATCATTAATGTACATGGAGTAAGATCTGAAAATGAGGCTGGGTGTGGAACATAGAACACAGCCCACCTTGGCTGTGCCCCTGGCACAGTGATTTCAGACCCCAAAGAGTGATTTGCAATGCCTCATTGGAAAAGGGACTGGGGGTTCACCATTTTTCTCCCCACAATCACCAAGGCAGGGCCCAGGAACCCACAATGGAGGTGAGACCCCACCTATACCAAACCACGCCCATCTGAGCTGGGTAGCTGCTTTGTTACCAGAGTCTGGATATGGAAACAGCCCCTCTCCCAAGATTGTTGGGTCCCTCAGTCAGCCCCCTGTTGGGATGTCACTTGTCATGTCCCTTGCCCCCCTGGCCAGCGGGGCGGTAAATCCTCAAGGGTTCGTTCCTGAGGGAAGGAGAGAGAGTAGGGCAGGAAGGGGAGCACAGAGAGTGAGGCAAGACACGCGTTTTCTGATCAAGCCTCTTCCTTTTTATTGAGAAAACACCATATCTTATAAAGGTTTTGAGGTGGGAAAACAAGGCAGCTGACCTAGGTCAGTTGCTAGGAAACAGGGTTAAGGGATTAAGGCTGGAGTAAAAGAGGAACCAAACTAAGGTTTTTAGCACAGCACTGAAGGGCCCATACCACCCTGCCTGCAGGCGGTTGATCTTTGATCTTCTGGCTTCTCCTGACAGGGAGTGGCGCTCCCCTGCCTATTTTTGTAACTCCCCTCAGGGAGTGACATTTCCGGCTAGCAAATGGCCAAGCAGCTGAATCTTTGCAGCTTCCCACACAAGATCAGCACTGACGCATTGCCAGTGATTAACTCTAGATCAATTCTTTCTATTCAGATATATTCTTTCTTATCTCATTCTTATCTCTCCCCTCCTCTGGACTGGAAATTTTGTTATAAGTTTGCTTAAACAAGTATATATAATCCATTCTATTGATGCATGTTCTATCTCCATCCTTACCTTCCTTTCTCTCTCTCTGAATTAAGTCTGTTTTAATTAAGTCTCTCTCTTTTTTTTCTCATCAATTCCTGTCATATTCTCCTTTTTCTCTCTCTGAATTAAGTCTGTTAGTCTCCTTGCCTGGTCAGTGTTCAATTTCTCTTTCTCCCCATCCATGTCATTTCTCTCTGTATATGCTCTTCCATCAGCACTGCTTCCGTTCTGCTCTTTATTTGTAGCTTGGATTTTTAGTTTTCTGCTTTTATATTGTCCTCTGTCTATTGTTGTTTTTGTTTTTATTTTTGTCGGTTTGCTTGTTTGTTTGATTTCTTTGTGCGTTTGCATGCTTTTGTTCCCTGTTTGTCTGTCTGTTTTCTTTTCTAGGGCTACCTCAAAAAACAAGCCAAAGTACACATGGTAGAGTTCCCAAATATCACTACAAGTAGTGATACTACAAGTAGGGAAATAAAATAACCAAAGTTTCAACAAGAGAGACACCATTAAAAAAAACTTCTTGAAAAGACAAGCCCTGGACAGTCTATGAGCCTCCATTAATATAGCAGTACTTGCAGATACAGAGCACATAACAAGCTTTTAAAACTTACAAGAGATAGAAAGCTAGTCAAAATGACGAAGTGGAAGAACTCTCCTCTAAAGAAATACCAGGAAAAAGTGACAGCTAAGAAATTGGTCACAACAGATACAATCAACATAACTGAACAAGAATTTAGAACAATAGTGATAAAATTAATCACTGGACTTGAAAAAGGCATAGAAGACACAAGAGATGCTATTTCTACAAAGATAATGGACCTTAAAAATAGTTGTGATGAAATTTAAAAAATGGTATAAATGAGCTGCATAATAAAATGGAGGCAGCCATTGCACAGATTGAAGAGGCAGAGAGGAGAATAGGTGAATTAGAAGACACAATTATAGAAAAAGAGAAAGCTGAGAAAAAAGAGAGAGAAATTGATCCAAGAGCACAAAAGGAGCATTTGAGAACTGAGTGATGCAATCAAATGGAACAATATCCATATCATTGGGATTCTAGAAGAAGAGAGAGAGAAAGGGGCTGAAGAGGTACCTGAAAAATTATAGCTGAGAACTTCCCCAATCTGGGGAATAAAATCGACATTGAAATCCAACAGGCACAGAGAACTCCCCTCAGATGTAACTTTAATCGATCTTCTGCATGACATATCATAATGAAACTGGAAAAATATAAGGATAAAGAGAGAATTCTGAAAGCAGCTAGGGATAAAAGGGACCTAACATACAAAGGGAGACATATCAGAGTAGTTGCAGACCTATCTACTGAAACTTGGCAGGCCAGAGGAATGGCAGGAAATCTTCAATGTAATGAACAGAAAAAATATGTAGCCAAGAATCCTTTATTCAGAGAGCCTGTCATCCAGAATAGAAGAGAGATAAAGGTTTTCCCAAAGAAACAAAAATTGAAGGAACTCATCACTATGAAACCAGTTCTACAAGAAACCCTAAGGGGGACACTATGAAGAAAATGTTACAAGGAATACAAAGTACTAGAGACATCACTACAAGCATGAATCCTACAGAGAACACAATGACTTTAAATCCAAAATTTTCAATAATAACACTGAATGTAAATGGACTAAATGCTCCAATCAAAAGACATAGGATGGCAGAATGAATACAAAACAAGATCCATCTATTTGCTGTCTACAAGAGACTCGTTTTAGACATGAGGATGCCTTCAGTTTGAAAGTGAGGGGATAGAGAAATATGCATCATACTACTAGAAGTCAAAAGAAAACTGGAGTAGTCTAACTTATATCAGACAAACTAGATTTTGAAGTTAAGGCAGTAACAAGAGATAAAGGGTATTATATAATAATTATAGGGTCTATCTGTCAGGAAGAGCTAACAATTATAAATGTCTACACACCGAATTCAAGAGCACAAAAATACATAGAACAATTAATTGCAAACAGAAACAATCTTATTGAGGGGCACCTGGGTGGCTCAGTCAGTTAAGTGTCTGACTTCAGCTCAGGTCATGATCTCACAGTTTGTGAGTTTGAGCCCTGCATCAGGCTCTATACTGCCAGCTCAGAGCCTGGAGCCTGTTTCGGATTCTGTGTCTCCCTCTCTCTCTGACTATCCCCTGCTCATGCTGTCTCTCTCTGCCTCTCAAAAATAAATAAAAAAACAGAAAAAAAATTTAAAAAAAAGAAACAATCTTATTGATAAGAATGTACTAATTGCAGGGGACTTTAACACTCCACTTACACCAATGGATAAATCAACTAGTCAGAAAATTACTAAAGAAACAATGGACCAGAATGATACATTGCACCAGAAGAATCTGACAGATATTTAGAACTCGACACCCTGAGGATATGGAATTCACTTTCTTCTTGAGTGCAAATGGTAATTCTCCAAGATAGATCACATACCGGGTCATAAAGCAGCCCTCCATAAATATAAATGAATTGAGATCATACCATGCACACTTTCAGATCACAATGCAATGAAACTTGAAATCAACCACAGGAAAAATTCTGGAAAACCTCCAAAAACATGGAAGTTAAAGAACACCCTACTAAAGAATGAATGGGCCAATCAGGCAATTAGAGAAGTACTAAAAATATATGTAAACAAATGAAAATGAAATTACAACAATCCAAACTCTCTGGGACACAGCAAAGGTAGGCCTAAGAGAAAGTATATTGCAATGCAAGCCTATTTCAAGATACTAGGAAAAGCACAAATTCAAAATCTAGCAGAGCACCTAAAGGAACTAGAAGGGGAACAGCAAGAGCACCCCAAACCCAGCAGAAGAAGAGAAATAATAAAGATCAGAGCAGAACTAAACAATATAGAATCCCAAAAAACAGTTGAACAGATCAATGAAACCAAGAGTTGGTTTTTTTTGAAAAACTAAACAAAATTAATAAACCTCTAGCGAGGCTTCTCAAAAATAAAAGAGAGAGCACCCAAATAGACAAAATCATGAAGAGAAATGGATCTATTACAACCAATCCCTCAGAAATACAAGCAATTATCAGGGAATACTATGAAAAATTATATGCCAACAAACTGGACAACCTAGAAAAAATGGACAAATTTCTAAACACACAAACACTACCAAATTTCAAAATGGAAGAGATAGAAAATCTGAACAGACCCATAACTAGTGAAGAAATTGAATCAGTTATCAGAAATCTCTCAGCAAATAAGAGCCCTGGGCCAGATGGTTTCCTTGGGGAATTCTACCAGACATTTAAAGCAGAGTTAATACCCATTATTCTCAAGCTACTCCAAAAATAGAAATGGAAAGAAAACTTCCAGACTCATTCTAAAAAGCCAGCATCCCTTTGATTCCCAAACCACACAGAGACCCAACAAAAACAAAAGCAAAAACAAAAGAGAGAGAGAGAAGGAGAGAGAGAGAGAACTACAGGCCAATATCCTTGATGAATATGAATGCAAAAATCCTCAACAAGATACTAGCAAATCGAATTCAACAGCATATAAAAAGAATTATCCACTATCAAGTGGGATTCATTCCTGGGTTACAGGGCTGGTTCAATATTCACAAATCAATCAATGTGATATATTACATTTACAAAAAACAGATAAAAAACCACATGATAGATAGATGTTGATAGATGCAGAAAAAGCATTTGACAAAATACAGCATCCTTTCTTAATAAAGACCCCCCCAAGAAAGTCAGTAAAGAAGGAACTTACTTAAACATCATAAAAGCCATTTAGGAAAAGCCCGCAGCTAATATCATCCTCAATGGGGGAAAACTGAAATCTTTCCCCCTGAGATCAGGAACATGACAGGGATGTCCACTCTCACCACTGTTGTTTAACATAGAGCTGGAAGTCCTATTATCAGCAATCAGACAACAAAAGAAAATAAAAGGCATCAGAACTGGCAAAGATGAAGTCAAACTTTCACTTTTCGCAAATGACACGATACTGTACAGGAAAACCTGACAGACTCCACCAGAAGCCTACTAGAACTGATCCATGAATTCAGCAAAGTCGCAGGGTCCAAAATCAATGTACAGAAATCGGTTGCATTTTTATACACCAATAATGAAGCAACAAAAAGAGAAATCAAGAAATTGATCCCATTCCCAATTGCACAAAAAACCCATAAAATACTTAGGAATAAACCTAACCAAAGATGTAAAAGACCTGTATGCTGAAAACTATAGAAAACTTATGAAAGAAATTGAAGAAGGCACAAAGAAATGGAAAAACATTCCGTGCTTATGGATCAGAAGAATAAATACTGTTAAAATGGCATTACTACTCAAAGCGATCTACACAGTCACTGCAATCCCCATCAAAATTGCACCAGCATTCTTCTCAAAACCAGAACAAACAATCCTAAAATTCGTATGGAACCACAAAACCCCCAAATAACCAAAGTAATATTGAAGAAGAAAACCAAAACAGGAGGCATCACAATCCCAGACTTCAGCCTCTACTACAAATTCCCATCATCCAGACAGTATGGTATTGGCACAAAAACAGACACATAGACCAATGAAACAGGGTTGGACCCACAAATGTATGGTCAATTAATCTTTGAAAAAGCAAGAAAGAGTGTCCAATGGAAGAACGATAGCCTCTTTACAGATAACTTTACAGAAACTGGACAGCAACATGCAAAGAATGAAACTAGACCACTCCCTTACACCATACACAAAAATAAACTCAAAATGGATGAAGGACCTGAATGTGAGACAGGAAACCATAAAAACCCTAGAGGAGAAAGCAGGAAACAACCTCCTCGAACTCAATGGCAGCAATTTCTTACTTGACACATACCCAAAGGCAAGGGAAATGAAATCAAAAATGAACCATTGGGATCTCATCAAGATAAAAAGCTTCTGCACGACAAAGGAAACAATCAAGAAAACTAATAGGCAACTGACAGAATGGGAAAAGATAGTTGCAAATGAGATATCAAATAAAGGGCTAGTATCCAAAATCTACAAGGAACTCACCAAACTCTACACCCAAAGAAACAAATAATTCAGGAAAGAAATGGGCAGAAGACATGAACAGACACTTCTCCAAAGAGGACATCCAGATGGCCAACAGACACTTGAAACGATGCTCATCATCACTCATCATCAAGGAAATACAAATCAAAACCACACTGAGATACGATCTCACACCAGTCAGAGTGGCTAAAATAAACAAATCAAGAGACTACAGATGCTGGCGAGGGTGTGGAGAGACGGGCACCCTCCTACACTGTTGGTGGGAATGTAAACTGGTGCAGCCGCTCTGGAAAACAGTGTGGAGGTTCCTCAAAAAATAACAATAGAACTAGCCTATGACCTAGCAATAGCACTGCTAGGAATTTACTCAAGGGATATAGGAGTGCTGATGCATAGGGGAACATGTACCCCAATGTTCACAGTGGCACTTTCAACAATAGCCAAATCATGGAAAGAGCCTAAATGTTCATCAACTGATGAATGGATCAAGAAGATGTTGTTTATATATACAATGGAATACTACATGGCAATGAGAAAGAATGAAATCTGGCCATTTATAGCAACGTGGATGGAACTCGAGGGTATTATGCTAAGTGAAATAACTCAGGCAGAAAAGCACAGATCCCATATGTGTTCACTCATAGTGGAACAGGAGAAACTTAACAGAGGACCATGGGAGAGGAGAAGGGAAAAATAGTTAAGGAGAGGGAGGGAGGCAAATATAAGAGACTCTTAAATATTGAGAACAAACTCAGGGTTGGTGGTGGTGGGGTAGAGGGGAAAAGGGGCAATGGGCATGAAGGAGGGTGCTTTTTGGGATGAGCACTGGGTGTTATATGGAAATCAACTTGACAATAAACTATAAAAGGAAAAAAAAAGAAAGTAGGAATAGCAGGATCATACCTCAAGATCATAAAAGCCATATATGAAAGATCCAACACTAATATCATCCTCAATGAGGAAACACTGAGAGTGGTTCCCCAAGTCAGGAACAAGACAGAGATGTCCACTTTTACCACTGTTATTCAACATAGTATTGGAAGTCTTAGCCTCAGCAATAGACAACACAAAGAACTAAAAAGCATCCAAATTGGCAAGGAGGAGGTCAAACTTTCACTCTTCACAGATGACATGATTCTCTATATGGCAAACCCAAAAGATTCCACAAAAAACCTGCTAGAACTGATCAAGGAATTCAGCAAAGTGGCAGGATATAAAATCAATGCACAAAAATCGGGTGCATTCCTATACACCAACAATGAAGCAACAGAAAGAGAAATCAAGGAATCAATCCCATTTACAATTGCACCAAAGTCCATAAAATACTTAGGAATAAACAAAACCAAGGAGGCAAAAAAAATCTATACACTGAAAACTATAGAAAGCTGATGAAGGAATTGAAGAAGCCACCAAAAAATGGAAAAATATTCCGTGCTCCTGAATAGGAAGAACAAATATTGTTAAAATGTCAACACTACCCGAAGCAATCTACCTATTCAATGCAACCCCTATCAAAATAACATCAGCATTCTTTACAGAGCTAGAACAAACATTCCTAAAATGTGTACGGAACCGGAAAAGACCCCAAATAGCCAAAGCAACCTTGAAAAGAAAACTGAAGCTGGAGGCATCACACTCCCAGACTTCAAAATGTATTACAAAGCTGTAAGCATCAAGACAATATGATAGTGGCACAAAAACAAACACTCAGATCAATGAAACAGCATAGAGAATCCAGAAATATACCCACCAACATATGGCCAACTCATCTCTGACAAGGCAGGAAAGAATATTCAATGGAATAAAGACAGTCTCTTCAGCAAGCGGTGCTAGAAAAACTGGACTGGGACATGCAGAAAAATGAACCTCAATCATTTTCTTACACTATTTTCTTACACAAAAATAAACTCAGAATGCATGAAAGACCTAAATATAAGACAGGAAGCCATCAAAATTCTCAAGGAGAAAGCAGACAAGGACCTCTTTGACCTTGGCCACAGCAACTTCTTACTAAACATGTCTTCAGAGGCAAGGGAAGCAAAAGCAAAAATGAACTATTGGGACCTTATTAAAATAAAAATCTTCTGCACAGTGAAGGAAACAATCAGCAAAACTAAAAGGCAACCAACAGAATGGAAGAAGATATTTGCAAAGAACATATCAGATAAAAGGTTAGTATCCAAAATCTATAAAGAACTTATTGAACTCAACACCCAGAAAAACAAACAATCCAGTGAAGAAATGGGCTAAAGACATGACAAACACTTCTCCAAAAAAGACATCCAGATGACCAACAGACACATGAAACAATGCTCAATGTTACTTATCATCACGGAAATACAAATCAAAACCACGATGAGATATCACCTCACTCCCTTCAGAATGGATAAAATCAACAAGTCAGGCAACAAAAGATGTTGGCAAGGATCCAGAAAAAGAGGATCTCTTTTGCACTGCTGGTGAAAATGCAAGCTGGTGCAGCCACTCTAGGAAACAGTATGGAGGCTCCTCAAAACATTTAAAATAGAACTACCCTATGACCCAGCAATTGCACTACTAGGTATTTATCCAAGGGATACAGGTGTGCTGTTTCGAGGGGACACATGTACCCCAATGTTTATAGAAGCACTATCAACAATAGCCAAAGTATGGTAAGAGTTCAAATGTCCATCGAAGAATGAATGGTTTAAAGAAGATGTAGTATATATATATATGTATATATATATGTATATATATATATGTATATATATATACATATATATATATACATACATACACACACATACATACACACACGCGAGCGCACACACACACACACACACACACACACACACACACACACAATGAAGTATTACTCAGCAGTCAAAATGAATGAAATCTTGCCATTTGCAACTACATGGATGGACCTAGAGGGTATCATGCTAAGTGAAATTAGTCATAGAAAGACAAATATCATATGACTTCACTCATATGAGGACTTTAAGATACAAAACAGATGAACATAAAGGAAGGGAAGCAAAAAAATACAAAAAGAGGGAGGAAGACAAAAACATAAGAGACTCTTAAATATGGAGAACAAACAGAGGGTTACTGGAAGGGTTGTGGGAGGAGGGTTGGGCTAAATGGGTAAGGGGCATTAAGGAATCTACTCCTGAAATCATTGTTGCACTACATGCTAACTTGGAAATTTTTTAAAAAATTAATTTAAAAAAGAAAATGATGGGTGAATTCTCAGAAGCTGACATCCTAAAGAAATAGATTATATCCTGCACCTAATTCTCAACTCAGAACTTACTTACATTTCCTATTTAATCTTTTTCTCACATTTTTTTTCCTTCCTTAGAATGCTTTCCTTTTTCCCCCTTATCTAGTATTCACTCTTTATGCCTTTGCCTTTAATGCCTATGTTCTTTCTTCTTTTTCTTATTTCTCCCTCCCTTAGGAGATATGAATGGAGTAAAGCATTGTATATTTAACTATTCTTATAAAGGGTGAATCACACTGAATATCCTTAGTGGCTCGTTTCTCTCATTGAAAACTATTGGTGGCATCTCCTTACCTACAGCACTATGACACAGAGACAGTATTGCTGAGCTTCCCATTCAAGGTCTTCTTCAACTGCCCTCTACTGGCTCTGCTGGCCTCATATCTTAGGACAATAGCTCTTCCAGTATCCTGAACCCATAGGGCCAAAACAGCCAGTGAGTATATAGCAAATACTATTTACTCCCTGCTATTCATCTGTGTCCCTTCACTTTGCCTAGAATGTGCCATGAATATTATAAGTGTTTAATAAATATGAGTTGAATTTGAATTTCCTGTTTTCAATTTGAAAGAAAGTGAGTTGAAATATTACTATTTCTCAGATAAACAATTTAAAATGCAAATTAAATTAAGTAGCATTTGGCTATGACTCTTTTCTTTTTAATATAAAAATAAAGCTGTTAAAAATATAAAAGGCATCCTTGTCTGCATTTTCATGCCCTGTTGTTTTACTTGTTTGGTTAGACATATGGCACTAGGTGTTTGGTTCTGGCATGTGGTTGATAGGCATGGATAAAAAGCAAGAAGTGAAATACATTTCCACGGTCAGAAATTGTTGACTAGTTGACTATAGGCCACTTTCATTGCTAAGAGATTTTGCTGCCAATGTTTTAATTATTCTGGGCTCTTCTCCATTACATGAATTTGCTATATAAATTCTTATGCTTTCATTCACATAGTGCACCCTCTCTTTCCTCAATTTTCTGGATAAAATCTTGCAAAGAGAGTAAACAGACATTTCCTTGCCATTTACAAAGAGCTTTGTTTGACCAAGAAGTCCATAATTTAGAGACTAATGAAATATGAAATATACCACATTATACTTTGAAAATGACTTTGTGTCAATGTCAAATATGGAGAATGAGTGTTCAGGGAATTTCATGGTTTCTGTCCAAATTTTATGCCTCCTTCATAAAAATCTTTTTTCCACACTTATATGCCCTAATGTTTTTATATGCATTAATATCAAAAGAACAATTTAGGTTACTTTTTTAAAAATCTAAAATCTGATTTATCTATGAGATGCACTTCAGAACACAAACCAATTTTGTTATAGTAATACTGTGTCAATACTTCCTGACAGAAGACAAATGTTGTTATTATTTCACCATTTCTTACCTTTGTAAAAGTTTAGAATTTTACAAAATGACTCTTCTTTACATGTCAAAATAGTAAGTTGATGAAAAGAAAAAAAACTATAGCAACTTTTATATCTGGTACTGATGATGGATAACTCAGGTGTGTTGGGTTATAAATGGTGTAGATCCCATATTGACAACTTAAAAAACAACAGTGAATAAAGTTTTAATTAAAAATATATTTTTGTTTTAAGTTTCTATTTTAATTCCAGTTAGTTAACATACAGTGTTATATTAGTTTTAGGTGTACAATATAATGATTAAGTAGTTCTGTACATTACTCAGTGATCATCATAACAAGTGCACTCCTTAACCCCCTCACCTGTTTAATTCATCTCCCCCACCCACCTCCCCTCTGGTAACCATCAGTTTGTTCTCTGAAGTTAAGAGTTTCCTTCTTGGTTTCTCTCTTTCTCTCTCTCTCTCTTCTTTCCTTTGCTCATTTGTTTTGCTTCTTAAACTCCACCTATGAATGAAATCATATGGTATTTGTCTTTCTCTGACTGACTTACTTTGCTTAGCTTTATACTCTCTAGCTCTATCCTTGTCATTGCAAATGGCAAGATTTCATTCTTCTTTAAGCCTGAATAAAGGATTGGGTACGTTATTTATTATATATTTATTATATTATTTATTGTTATATATTATTTTATATATTATGTATCATATATTATATTTATTATATTATTGTTTATTGTATATAATGAATAATTTACCCAAATAATAACCCAAATAATTTTTTAAAACACTGTTTGTGTGTTTATATATATATATATACACACATATATACATATATATAAACATATACATAAATATACATATATACATATATATATATATATATATAAAAGGAATCTCCATACTGTTTTTCACTGTGGCTATACCAGTTTACATTCAACCAACAGTGCACAAGTGTTCCTTTTTCTCCACATCCTCACCAACAGCTGTTGTTTCTTGTGTTTTTTATTTTAGCCATTCTGACAGGTATGAAGTTATATCTCATTATAATTTTGACTTGCATTTCCCTGATGAGGAGTGATGTTGAGCATCTTTTCTTATGTCTGTCGGCCATGTGTATGTCTTCATTGGAGAAATGCCTGTTCATGTCTTCTGCCCATTTTTTATTGGATTATTTGCTTGAGAAGTGTATTTTTTTATACATTTTTTTCACAGATAATTTTTTAAAAGATGACTCTGACTTGTTTCACTTTTATTTGATTGGATATTCTCCATGATAGAAGATTGAAATCAGGATTATCTAAAAGTCATCAGTCTCTAGTTGTGTATTGGCTAGGATATGAAACAAATGGCTGGGGAGTTAGGCAGCACTGAAGAAAATTAGGAAAGAGATGAAATTATGCTTCAGGTTTTCCTTCTTTTCTTTTCTGAGCTTTTTTATAGATCTTCTTTCCTATTATTCACTGCCCAACACACACAGAGTCACTTAATATTCTCATACTATTGTAGCCCTTTTCATGGAGGAAATTTGATAAATTCTTTCCGGGTAGATGCTTAGGGATTCAGTGTGCTATAATGATAAGAATAATTAGAAATTAACAAAAGAGCTCAAGAAGAAAGACAATGAAGACAATGCATAACTCATTATTCCGAGGATTTAAGAAATAACTTGGGGAGAAACTTTCTAGAGCTTTAAACTCAAGATACAATGACAAGCCTTTCTTTGAGACGGTGTTCATAAACTTATAAACAATAGTGTTGGATTCACATGTTTTCTTTGAACTGAAGCTTGTGATCAGGACAACTGGAATAGCTTCGGTTTTTGGTTTTTTTTTAAATAAAATAGCTTGAGTGTTTCAGTAATTTGCTTTTTCCAAGAGGATGTTGCATCTAGATGTTCTGTCCCACTTCCTTCTATCCACCCATTCCTAGTGTTATTCACCTCATTATTTTCCAAAGGCAGAGGCATATTCCATAGAATCTTATCTCCATATAAGCAATTTTCCAAAATAACTGACTTTCTCAATTCCTTCTATAAAGGAAACTGATTCCCATGGATCACTTAGTTCCCTGGATAATCCCTACAATGGCCAACCAATTATTTTATCATCAATTTAATTGTTGGTTCCTGAACCTTATATACCACTTGGACTGATTAATATAACTATGCATTTAATGAGAGAGTATGCAAACTTGAAAAATAACAAAAATAAAATAGTATGCAAATATGAAAGTAAAAAGAGTTTTGTTGTGCCTATAGAAAATAAATTGAATGTTTTCCACAGACTGAATAATTGCTAGTCATAAGAAAATTAAATTGGAATAGATAAGAGCAAAAATACTTCACAGAAATTAAAAGAATTTTTGAACTCTGATTGCTTCACAAATTTATTAGCTTTATTTTTTCATTTTAAAAACATGAAACTCAAAATTTTGGAAAATACATTATGAATATAGTTTTAGCAAGAAATAGAACTTTAATCATGGATCTTAGTCGAAGAAAAGCCATTGGTCCTACATCAAAGAATTACCATATGAATTTGC
Source organism: Suricata suricatta (assembly GCF_006229205.1). NCBI lineage: Eukaryota > Metazoa > Chordata > Mammalia > Carnivora > Herpestidae > Suricata > Suricata suricatta. The sequence goes on along the minus strand of NC_043702.1, from coordinate 88,054,469 downwards.
ATTATATGTTAAGTGTTTTAAATTGTTTAAGGTATATTTGCAGCATTTTATAAGCCAAATGTAATCTTTCATTATTATTAAAGCTGCTGATATAATCACCTGTGAGAAATAGGTTTCTAGGAAATGTCTGTGGAGGAGATCTTTTGGCTGGCAAACTTATATTACATGCAGTCAGAGCATATGCTATGAAGTTGGGAGTAAGGAAGAGGCTGAGATTTAATGAAAGAGTCTACCCTTACTGGCTCAGTGATTCCTGCAATTCCTTCTACACAGCACAAATATTTTTAGAGAAAATGTAATATGTAAGAACTTCTAGGAAAGAGAATATACAAAGTGGCAAGTGATTGAGGTCAGCTTTGTAAGTGAGGAAGAGAGAAAGCAGACTGGGGTCTGTAGTTTGCATAGTAGTGTCTCAATGGGAGTGTAAGAAGTTAACATTCAGAATGGGAATTGGTTGTTTATGTTGTAGTTGAGCTGAATCCAAACCTTGATGAAGTCAAAGAGAGCCAGCACTAATATTGCATTTAATTGAGAGTCAAGCATAAAATATGTACTTGGATGAGCAAGCAACAAGCAATGGAAAAACAGGCCCCCACAAAGAACAAATACCTCCTTCTCTCAACAATAGTTTTGTAGTTTTCTCCTTTCCAACTTAAATATAAACTCCAGAGTCCGGAATCACATCCTTGTGGCTAGAAGAAAGTCTGATATATTGATGACACTCAAAAGTTGTTCATTGATTCATGGCCAGAATTCTTTCTCTATTTTATTGACCTGTCCTCCCCTTCTCTTCTTGCTAGCTCTTAGTTGTGACAATGGTCCTCAGACCCCTCCGTGGTCAATTAAGATAGTCAGAGCTAAAGATTCTTGCCCCTTTCTAATACCAGTTATTTTTTTCCAGTTATTTTACAACTAGTACCCTTTAGGGTGTTAACAATTTTTTGATCCTTCAATGGAAAGCATTAGAAAAGTAGATATGAACATTAAGTTATCTTAAGTCAGGTTTCCCAGAAGCAGATACTTAGACAAGCATTTGTGTACAAATGAGTTGTTAGGTAATTCTCCCAAGAGAAGCAGGTAACGGAGTGGGAGACATCAAGTAGGCAGGAGGAAGAAACACAGCAAGAGTGCATTTCAGGTATCATCCTAACCTCGGGCTGATCCCATGGGGAGCTCTGAAGATTGAAGTCTTCAGAATATTTTCCCCCTGCAGGTAAGAGATCAGACTTTTGTACCATGTTTGTACCATGTCTCTTTGTCATTGTCTATAGACCTCCCCAGGAACTATGTAAACTCTAAAGTGTTTCCAGGAAAGTGGTTCCTAGGGGTCCAAGAGCAATCCTCTGAAAAATGTTGCAGTGTGAGGTATGAACAGGTGACATAAAGAGGCTGTGGAACAGACATACAAGAGAGATCCAGGGGAGCTAGACAGATCCTTAATTAAAGTATCCTCTAAAGCCAAAAGTTACATTGAATCAAATGCTCATTTGCCACCTTCTGTCCTGATTAGTAAGCTGGGTACATGGACACACACTGTTCTTTGGGGTTCTGCCTAATGCACCCATCCCCTTTGTGGAGTTTTTAGATTTAGGTTTAGACTCCACGGGTTTATTTTACTGTAGGTCACCATCATTCTAGGGAAAAATATCCAGTTAATTCCACTATCCATTTCTTAGATTGACCTGGAGACATATTTTAGTGTTCCCTCAAAAAAGTTTCTAAGCTAAGATGTGAAAATTAAGATGGTCTATTGTTAATGTGCACTGAAGTTTGGTTTCCTTCCAATTACTGTAATCTATCTCCAGTTTCACACTGAGCACATAAATGAGAAAAGAGTATTATTTTTATGTCATTGGAATCGTGAATATTCTCTAGAATCTGATATGTAGTTCAAGATAGATATTTTTAAATGACATGTGAAGGATGCCCATTTTGGCATGAGCATATTAACATCTGTTCTACTTTTCCTTCTTTTGATATTATTGTTACTATTTGCAAGAAGTAACATTTTTGAAAAATGTAATTTTGGTTTTATTTTTCACTTAGATATAAAATATATATAATGTAATACACATATAATATTTATATATTATAATATATTACATATAATGTATATGTGTAATGTATATTACATATACATAATATATATTATATATGGATATAAGCATTATACCAATCAATTAATAAATACGCTTTACCGAGAAATAATTGTTTTAAATGTTGTACTCTATAATGAACAAAAAAGTCACAAAGTCCATATACCTTCACTATTCTATTGCCTTTGTATGACTATAAAATCAAAATTACTTATTCAATAATCTTAGTTATCCTTTTCCTTAGCAAGCCAATATTATTGCCAAACATATTCAAAGAGACTACAGGTAGAGTATGGGGAGGAACTTTTATAAACTGACGTGCCTATAGGTGGAAAAGAAGGAGGTTTTAGAAAATCATCAGAAACATTAACAACTGAGCACGCCTGATGGACAACTGGTCATCTTGTCTTGTTTGGTACTCTAATATAAAACAGCATAACAATAAATGCTCATAATGAACTAATAAAATATGACAGATTCACTGCACTGTTTATTACAATTTTGATAGATGTCCTTCGAAAAGAAGTTAAACAAAAACTGAAAGAACTAACGGAAAAAGTGTTAATGAAATCTTAAATTTAATGAAAGATGTGTAAGATCACTAAACTGAAAACTGCATATTATTGCTGAGAGAAATGAATGAAAATGAAAAATAACAAATATTGAAAATTAATGAGGTAGATAGATAAACCTTGTTTATGCATTATAAGAACTCAATATTGTTAAAATATCTTGTTTCTCAAATCAATCTATATGTTTAATGAAATCTCAATTAAAAACTCTTCAAATATTTTTGTATAAATTGATTACATGATTCTAAAATTTATATGAACTGCAAAGACCTACAATAGCCAAAAAACAATCTTTAAGAAATACAAAGTTGGAGGATTAAAACATGAAACTTTCAAGAACATAGCAAAAAACATGGAAGAATCTTAAAGCCTATTAGGGGAGTAAAAGATTACTTACTAAAAAAAAGGTACTAACTATAAATCAACAACAAAGATAATTAACTGGACTTCATCAAAATTTAAAACTTCGGTTGCCAAAATATCCCATTAAGAAAATATAACTGCAAGATAAGCTAAAAAAATATTTATCTTATATATACTTGACAAAGATCTTGTATCCAGGTACAAATCAATAATTAAAAGTTAAATATCCAATTTAAAAAATGGGCAAAATACTTGAACAGACACCTCACAAACAAATATCAGCATGGCCAGTAAGAGAATGAAATAGATCTTTACATTCTTAGTCATCTGGAAAACAATTTAAAAAACAAACCAAAAAAATGAGATGCCACTTCACACTCACTAGGAGGCTAATACTAATAGCTGACTATAGTTATTGGGAAGAATGTATAGCTACTAAGATTTTCATATATTATTGAGGAGAATATAAAATGGTACAACTACTGTGGCAAAATAACAGTTTTGTTAATCAAGTTTTTAAACATACACCAACCCTATTACATAGATATTTCACTCTTTTGTGTTTACCAAAGAGTAATTAGAACATATGCTCACAAAAAGGAACTGACATAGAATATTCATAGAAGCATAAATTAGAGTAGGCCCAAATTGACTGGAAACACCCAAATGTTCCTCTACTAGGGAATTAGCAAACAAAGCGTGTTATATTTGTATAATGGAATATTATTCAGCAATAAAAAAGAATAAACTGCCCAGACACATGTGGATGAATCTCAAAAGTGTTATATTAAAAACTAAAAGTTATATATGAAAGATCACTGTACTTTTATAAAGTTCAAGAACAAGCAAACTAATGTATGGTGTTAGAAGTCAGAACACAAGTGATGTTAGTTAGCATCATGGCAGCATAAGACTTCCTTAATTTTTGTTCCCCCCAACAACAAAAATTTCAGCATCCATCCACAGACAAAAGTGCTTTTGAAGGAGCCTTGGAATGCAGCATGTGCCAAGGGATCTGGAGGAGTCTTGCCTACTTATGTTCAGGGAAATAGGCAGACAGACCTTGGTCCAGACTGTGAGCCCTACAGTGGCCTATGAACAGGCTGCAGCCTCTCTCTCTCATGGTTGAGAGAGCCTAGAAGTTCAGTTTTCCAGAGGAGAAGTTACAGCATACTGTTGGAGCAAAAAAACATGAGTTTGGACACAGTGGAAGTAGAAGGAAGTTAGTAAAGACTGGAGGAGGTGACTTTTCCTTCAAATATGAAACAGCGTCACAGAACTTTAAGGAACACTCTCCACCTCACTTGCTACTCTCAGGCATATGCACAGCAAGAAGCCAAGCAAGAGTCATTAGAAGTAGTTTGGAGAATCTAATAAGTTACTGTAGCAGAGATACAGGAGATGAGAAGCACAACTGTGGAAAGTTATGAGTAGAAATGGCTGCCATTGCCCACAGTGTAAGAAGTTGTAAGCTTCCATCAACAGAAGCCACTATTCATTCACATATTCAGTCAAACATTTAAAATATTTAATCAGTGTCTAATATGAACCAGCACTGTCCTAGGCATTAGTAGATCTAATGATAAACTCTATAACATTATAGCACCTATGCTATAGTGGGAGAGGCAGGTACTTATCAAATAATCACACCAATACTTGTACTAAAATAAAAGTCTTAACATGAAAAGAGTAATGAAGGAAAAGTACACAACGTAACATGTACAATGAGAGCTCATAAAATAATAGCAACTCCTTATATTTACTTTTTAAAATTCTTTTAATATCTATTTATTTTTAAGAGAGAGAGACATAGAGTGCAAGCGGGGTAGGGGCAGAAGGAGAGGGAGACACAGAATCCAAAGCAGGCTCCAGGCTCTGAGCTGTCAGCAGAGAACCTGAAGGGGGCTGGAACCCATGAACCGCGAGGTCATGACCTGAGCGGAAGTCAGATGCCTAACCGACTAAGCCACCCAGGCGCCCCTCCTTCTATTTATTTTTTACAATAAGCCTACAGAGTAAATGCATTATCATTTCTATTTAATAGCTGAAGAATCTGAGGCAACGAGAGGATTAGTAACTTGCCAAAGGACACAAAGCCAGCCAGTGGCCAAGCCACAGTTTTGATGCAGTTCTTAACCACAGGGATACGTGCATGCCCCACCTGGTCTGGATGTTCAGGAAGATATCCCTGGGGAAGAAAACAAACCATTGAGACTGAGATGTGAGCAATGGATAGGAATTCCCTGAGAGAAGAATGTGTACCAATTCCCCGATGTGACTGGGAGCATGGCAGAGTTGATGGACAAGAAAACTGTACATTAATTCTACAGAAATTAGAGAAGATTCTAAACATTAAACAAGTCAGAAAAAGAGAGATAATATTGACTTTAAAGTTTCATTAGTTTATACCCTTCTTAAATTAAAAAAACGATCTTCTAAATAAACAGTGAAATTATATTCCCCATCCCCAACGGCACCTCTTTGCTGTTTGGTGGGGGTGAGCATTGGAATACCTTCACTATTCTGAAACCTCCTCCAACTTCCATCCCACTACCACTCACTGACTATTAAGTACGGAGATTGCAGGAGCCTTGAAATCTCTAGAGGCAATTCTCTTTTCCAAGCAGTTAAAGAAAGTTCTTTTCCCAACAACTGTAGCCCATTGTTCCACAAACTCTTCTTTAAGAAACATGAAGTAGTTAATTCCCCCTGCTAAACACAGCAGGAAGGTAATACTTTTCTCAAATATCAAATCAGTCCAATTTCATTTAGACTTAAATGATTTTTCTGGCCCCTCTTCATGTAGATACCACTGCAGTCAATTAGCATTGTCACTTTTAATCTTCTGTAGTCAGATCCTGGTCATTTCCCATTAGGGTTCTATTAAATAGAATCTTATGGCCTGGCTGAACTGACTGCAGTACAGTATCTGTAGAAAGCACGCTAGCCATCATTATGCAGCTGGCATTTACTAAAGGTTAGATCTTACCGATAACCTTAATCACAAATTATGCTACGTTGCCTGAAAATTCACTTCTGGATTTTTTTCTTTCTTTCTTTTTTTTTTTTCTTTTGCCACCAAACGCAAATGATCCTGGAATACTCAGGCTATGCTTGGATGGAAAGGCACCTTGAATTATGCATCTCAGCTCAAACCACTTTAAACTCCATGGTCTTTGCCTTAAGATCTGAAGATGCCATTGCTGTCAGGAGCAAAAGCACCTTGCATGTAACTACAATGCCAGGTACACTCACACTGAAGAGGAAGGAAGAATACACTTTCCTCAGGAAAGGAGAGCCCTGTCCCACTGTGGCTTTCCTTAGTCCGTTGGGTCTTGCAAATAAAATGAGAATGGAACTGCTGAAAATTGAAGGCAGATAGCACTTATAGAAAATTCCTATCTTCTAAGTGAAAATACAGCGCAATGTTGGAGTACCTCACAACATAGAGCAGATACAAAATAGCCTCCTCTAATAGAAAAAGCAGCAAGTCAGGTGTCAGAAAACATGGCTTTTGCATACTCAGTATGAACTGCTGCTATGACCTTGAGCGAGTTACGTGATTCCACTGGGCTCTGGAAGTCCTTGGTTAAATGTAAATATTAATTGGGTGCCTGACTAGTGGCTCCAGCTGATTAGCATGTGCTATCTCACTGACAGAGTGGGGACACAGGAGACTAACAGGACTGGCTTAGCACTCTCCAGGTGGGCTGTCCTCTGTGAGACACCATCAGGCTGATCAGTTCCTACTCCATCCTCTGAGAAGAGAGACAGGGAAGACAGCATGGAAGACAGCTATGCCTACCACCTAATTTTGTTGTCAGCCAGTCCTAGAGGAGAGAGATCTACAAACATATCCAGCAGTGCAAACCTTCTCATGAACTTCCGGTCCATTTTATCCTTCCAGCAGGCCCACTCAGTAAGTTTCTTAAGCACTAATTAGGTAGAGCTCCTGCCCTTCAAGGGTTTCTAGTTTAGTAAGAAAGAAGTCAGATGGTACCAGAGGATATTATGAAACTCAAGTCTTTACCTTTATTTCATTTTTTATGTTAATTTATTTATTTTTGAGAGAGAGTGTGAGCAGGGAAGGGGCAGAGAAAGAGGGAGAATCTCAAATCTCAAGCAGGCTCCACACTGTCAGTGCAGAGCCTATGCAGGGCTTGAACTCATGAAACTGTGAGAGCATGACCTGAGCCAAAATCAGGAATCAGACACTTAGACTGAGCCACCCAGGCACCCCTACCTTTATTTTAGACCAAAGTCCTTGGTCCCTATTCTAGATCTGATTTCTCCTCAATTATTCTTTTATCAATTTCCTCATCTGCCTCAAAGAAATTCTTCATGAATAAACATCTAGAACCAAACAGTAAATAGGACTAATTGGTGTATGTCGAGAGTTGGTATGCTACTAGTATTTCTGAAGAAATGTAGCTTCTTTGGGGCACCACATCCAGAGACTTACTTAAGGCCATAAAAATGTTCCCCTGTGGAATTCCTGCTGAATCTACTTTCGTAAATGGCTAAGGGTCAGTTATAATTAATTAATATATTAGCAAATACTTGCTAGAGGGCTTGAAAACTATTTTATTAAGTAATTTTAAGCAAACTTTCTGAAGATATCTCTGTCTTCTAACCTTTCTCATTAAGTTCATTTTTTTCATACAACCAAGATACATCAATTTAACAAAGCCAGGTTGTGATCACTTTAATGTACTAGAGCAGGTGGTAGAGGTGAAAAATCAGTGTGCTTTAGAGTTGTCTGAGAAGTTTCTTAGGGGGGACACCTAAGGTGGATGTTGAGGTTGAAGAAGAGTCCAATTAAATGAAGAGCAAAATAATGTCCACTAATGAAAGGACATGAGGGAAGTTTGGAGACAAGACTCATTCTGGGGACACTGGCCAGGGGAGTGTTGGTTTTCCTGTTTTCATAAAGTTCAATGCCATAAAAAAAAGGACTTTGTCTTCCACCACCCACCTTTTAAAGTGAAAATAGCTACACTGAGTACCAGGGATGAAACGTATGTGTTCTTATACCATAGAAAAATATAAATATGTGGCATTGTTATTTACCCTCAATAGGAACACCTATGTATATTTGAAAAGTAGTGATATCCTCACAACTTTATAATATTTTATCTTTGTGTTAGTCCTTTGGAGAAGCAGAGGCTAAATAAAATGTGATTAGACATTCAAGAAATTTATTAGGAAAAATACCTATGAGAGAAGAGGGAGGGGGTTGAGAGAGGCTGGGAGAACTCTCAGGCTGTGATGCAAGGCTGACCCTAAGATAAAAAAGGAAGGAAGGAAGGAAGGAAGGAGGGAGAAAGGATGGAAGGAAGGAGGGAGGGAGGGAGGAAGATTGGGAGGAAGCACTGCAGGCTGAAGTAAAGTTCTAAGGAGAGTTTGGTGGAGCCATCAGAGACTCTTCAAGCTTCAGAGAAGTACCCTGCCTCCCATGATGGGTCTGCCTTAATATCATCCCCTTGTGCTGAATTATTGTCTGGGAGCAGCCCACAGGAAACATGGCCTCTGTGCAAACCCAGCATTGGGTTTCAGGGAACAGCAGCTGAAGCCCTCAGCGATCAATTTCTTTGCTGTTGGAAATCTGAGAGCTGCATTCTCTTGATTGCCATAATCTTAAAATTAGACCTTGGGTTATACCACAAAACATTAGTCACATGTGGCTCATTCCAATTTCTTTTTTTATATAATAGTTTATTGTCAAGTTGGTTTCCTATAACACACAGTGCTTCCAGTTTCTAATAATTTTGACACAAAGGATTAATAATACTCGTATCTAACACTGGTAAGCTGCTTTGTATACTCCTATCACCACCACAAAGAAAATATTGCCATGCTAATTTTCTAGATGAAGAAACTTAATTAACATAATTAATAAGATATGAACAGAGAACTCAAATTCAGGTCATTTGACTCAGTGTCTCACATGCTTCCCACTGTACAGACGGACAGGTAGGGACTAAAACACCCAGTTTCTAAGATAATGAGCAGTATTATATGAAATGAACAGCACATTTCTGAGGTTGCAACATAAAAAATGGGGCATTTATGAAAGGGAAAGAAGGACTATTAATAATTCCAATGGGGGGGATGCATGGATAGCACAGTTGGTTGACCATCCAACTCCTGATTTCAACTCAGGTCATAATCCAAGGGTCATGGAATCAAGCCCCATGTTGAGCTCCCCTCTGAGTGTGGAACCAGCTTGGGATTCTCTCTCTCCCTCTGCCCACCACTAACTCATGTGCATGCTCTCTATTTCTCAAATAATAATGATAATAACCCAATCAGGGCAACCATTCTTTCTTCATTGGTACTTTCCTTATATCAGTCTATAATCCCACAACATCCTTTATGGACATCAGAGGCATCCTTAATAGACATTGATCCCAACCAGAGTTCCCACAGGCTTAGGGAACCCTTACCAGGAGAACCATCCTAGGCATGAAAAAGAATTGCCTTCAGCTCCTGGTTCTTTTCTGGGGAAATTTCTCCTTCAGGATAATCTTCAGGGCCAACCTTCTATCTCCATCAAATACCTGGAAACTCTAACCTTTAATTAGAAGGTTTGCTTTAACTCATAACTACAGATTAAATTTCAGTTATTCAGCACCTTTTCCACCAACTGTGCACTTCATTTGAAAATAGCTTTTGGCCTAGAGTTTCTTATTTATTTAATTGATTGACTGTCTCACATTTCAGAGTAATTGTTTATCCCAAGTGGCATAACAGTATGCTTTGTTCCTATGCTATTCTCAGGAAGAAAGAGCTGGCTGCTTGGAATAATTCAATATCTTATTAAAGAGAAGACACTAAAACTTAACTCCCCAAACTCTCAACCAAAATACATGTTCTTCACAGCTTTGCAGATTTCATCTTTTCCTGATGAATTTGCCCACAAGAAGAGTGCTTGCTCAAGTCTAAGTCATTCACATATTTAGGGAAAACAGGGATTTCATTGTTCTGTTTTCAAATCTGTTTAGCATCTTTACTTTTCCTCAAAAGTCATGATGTTTTGTGCTTGCTGATAATTATTTCATAAAGGCTAAGAGTTTCTACCCTATTACTGCAGGAGGTATGAGTCTCTTTAACCACAGACACATTCTAGTTTTCACATCATGCTTCTGAATTGGTAGTTGGTTTACTTGAACCAGTCATTTTTAGCCATCACCGTGCTAAATAGCGCCAACACAATCCATGCTCTTTGTAATTATGATTGCAGCCATTTTCTCATTATTTGAGATACTGCAGGAGGCAATTCAGTCACTTCTACCTCTCCCACTTCTACTTCTACCACTACTTAGTAACTGTGGCATGCATGCCCTACGTTATCACCACTGTACGTCCACCAGCAATGGTCTCCTTATGGCCATCAGGCCAGCAAGTGATTCTATTTTAGAATCACTTCTTGAAGAGATTCTTAGGAAAAATGGTATAAAAAATCTGGCAGAAGTTCTTCTAATTTAGTTGGTCCCAGCAAGATTTGAGTGCAGGGACACCACTTTGGAAGTGGGACAGTGTTACAGGGAAGAAAAGAAAGCCAAAAAGTGGTGCATTATTAAGCCTTCCCATTATTAACCAGAAATGGGAAACTGGGCCTTAATCCTGTGGGAAAACTCTGGGTAAAAGAATTATCCTGCACAAGTGGTAAGGGAACTGGGACATTTTTACACCAATTTCTAAGAGTCACTGATTGAGGGTTTTATTCATGGATGCTTCTTTCCACCTCCTTATGGCTTGCCACACACAAGGGTAACATGGCCTTCTGTACTTCTGGATGTAGACACGGGGAATTGAAAATCATCTAGAGCACCTTGAAATGATAGCGTCTAAGGGATATGGTGGGGCACTGACAACATCTGCTACATCCACAATTTGAAGGATGAAAATGTTAAATGTCTTTCATTTAAATGAAATTGTATAACTTAATCCTGGCTCAAATTCTGTTGCGTTCTCTGAGTATTATTAGCATTATACATAAGGCCTAGATTTTCCACAAGCCATTGCTAAACTGTTGCGTCATTTAGTCTGTGGTAAACTATAATGTTAAGGAAGAGTATCTTTGGGAGTCAGGCTGAACTTCAAATATAAGGTATCTGATTTATTATCTGAGTGCTTTGGCAAGTTTCTGAGAGCTAGATGATTCAGTGTTCTTGCCTGTAAGACCGAAATGATAGCACCTACCCCCTAACAGGTATTGTGATAAATGAAGACACAGTATATTTAAAGTGTTTGGTGCAGTGCCTAGCAAACAGTAAACCTTCATAAAATAGTAATCCAAGAGGATTCAGAGGTAATTTAGAATTAGCATTCCTGTGTTCCTTATATTCCCAAGCTTTGGTAAGACCCTTCTGACAATTTATAGTTATACCTATATACTGACTTAGTTTGATGTCTTCCGTTTGCCCTAATAGATTCACATACTACCTTTTTTCACCCTACTCTGTGTCCCTAGAAGCTGACTCACGTCTCCTGCTTTAGTGGACCCCTGTGCCCTCTAGTTCCCTGTTGGCCAATGGGAGTGGGAGAAAAGAAATCAGAGGAGGGGAAGAAGTGAGGTCATAGTATCTATTAGGCCCATAACCAGCCAATCTGGATCTCACAGATTGGCTATATCCCCTCTATTAAGAGTCACAACATCCGACAAGTGAATCTCTTTATACAGCCTCGCTCTGGATTCCAAAAATTCTTGGTCTCCTTGTTCCTTCCGACTGTGATTGATAAAGGCTCACTATGGTTACTATGCCCTGAGGCACTGTACTTTATTGGTTTCTTAACCACAACTTTGTAAAAATCCTTCCTCAGCTATTCTCAGTTTGAGTATGCCAACTGTTTCTCACCAATATCCTCACTGAGATATTATCAAAGGGGCAGATTTCCTCCCACAGGCCTTATATGTATGATGAGTATGTGCATCATGGAAAAGCTGGGGATAGGAGCATGTACATGCATATGAATACACATCACTATAACAATATAATTAGTTCCATTAATTATAAGTAATATGATAAATACATTCCAGTGTTTTTCAAAGTACTGCATTTACACACACACACACACACACACACACACACACAGAATCACGTGCTGGGATGGAAAAAGGGTTGTATAAGGAGAGGCCAAGATTAGAAGTTCTAAACCTTTTTGTTGCTAAAGGGTAATTGATCCTTCCATGAGTAATTTTCTTTCACCATGCCAATGATTCCTAGGTGAGCAGGGTAAGTATTTTGGAATTAATGGATTTTAAAGGAAGATTTTCAAAAATTTCCAGGAGATTCTGACATGGCCCTTATTATTTTTTTAATGTTTTATTTATTCTTGAGAGGGCCCAAGCAGGGGAGGGGGAGAGAGAGAAGAGGAGAGAGGATCCGAAGCAGGCTCTGTGCTGATAGCAAGGAGCCAGATGTGGGGCTCGAACTCATGAACCGTGAGAACATGACCTGAGCCAAAGTCAGATGCTCAACCGACTGAGTCACTCAGGTACCCTGCGACATAGCCCTCATGTTAAACATCACTCTTCAAGAAGTGCACCTTCTCCTAACTAGACTTTCAAACATTAAAGTTTTCACCAGGTGCCTTCCCACCGCCCCCCCCAAACAAAGGATAAGAAAATTAAATATAGTAAAAATACTTGGGACTGTTGGGTCTTATATACCTGAATTGGAATCTCAAAGTAGCCACCTCTTAACACCATTGGGAGTGTTTTTCATCTATAAAATTGGAATATTGGAATATTTTTATAAGAATAAGGAGATACTATGCATATCATTTGTTTTATATATATGTATTAACATAATATGTTTGAAATGAGATTTTTAAAAAAATATTCACTATATCAGTGAAAGGTAGGAATCAACAATGCTAAGACAGTAGAAATAGTATGTGTGGAGAATCAGAGGTAGGTAACTTGTAGATATACCTCCCATTCTAAGAAGCCTGGAACATCGGGAAGTATGGAAACATCAGGAAAATGAAAACACAAAGGAGTTTCAGCATCATCCTCCTGGATATTGAAACTCTGAAATCACGAACTTCTGATCCAATATTATGTTCTACCTTCTTTAGACAGATATTCCCCTTAGATAGTTCTTTTCAGTTCCTGGTATTCTATTCCTCAACTTGTCATGGGCAACTTGTCAGGGCCACTTTTCCTGTGTAACCCCCATGGCCTGTCACTGACAGACACCACGGAAAGCAAGGACAGACCTCAATGCTAAAAGTGTCCACCCCCTGGGAGGTCCTGTAACCCAGAACAAAGTTTAAAAAGAGAAAATAAGACCTGCTAAAATGGCTTCTGTTGGGAACTTGAACTCAAAAACTTTCCATGTGCCTGCATTAAATACAATCTGTAGCTTCTGTGCCTCAAAAAAAAATGGCTTTATGGATGTGGCCAATATAGCCATATAAAGGGAGGAAAACTATGTTATACAATATCAGAGATAGTGTGAAGTGGCTGCCTCAGAACAAGGTGTGAATTAAGGTTCATCTGACCAAAAAGATGTTTCCTGGATTATTTCCCAGCCCAGAGTATAGAGGTCCAGTCAGTCTCACTGAAGGCTGTAAAGGAGGCCCACCCTCTTCCACATGTTGCCCCTGCTCTGCAACTGTCTTCAACTCTTTTGCTTCACTTCATTTCTCCTCTCCCTCCACATTCCATGTCATATTTCTCTCCATTTGTAGCACCACATTTGCCTCTTTCCAGAGAAACAGGATTGACCTTGGTGCTCCCGGGACAAAGCTGCCACCCATCCCCAACACAAAACAAAGAGATTTTAGTGAATGCAAAGATAGGTTGCAGATGCACTACTAAGGGGCAACATCTGGTGCCCCTTCTCATAGCTACAGTAACATGGTAACAAATCGCAACCACTAAGGCCAGGAGAACTATGTCAGAATTCTCAGGCATCTTTGCTTTTAATCACATATTTCTACTTCTTAATACTATGGTCCAGGATCTTATTTCTTTCTCCCCATAAACCAAATTCTCTAGCCTGCCTTATTTTCATAATTCCTCTACTTCTCCTTGAAAATCCTCTTAGCCCAATATTTTTATCAGGTTATGTTTGCAGAAGCACTGGAGTTTAATGAATAAAGGCTCAGACTTTAGAACTGGGTAGATTTGGTTTGAATCCATGGATACAGGCATGGGGATTTATGTTCAGCTGATTGGGTAGAAGATGCAATATAACTTGTTAGAAAGATGAGGGAAAGGATATTCATCTTCTTGGGGTATTTTGGCTTACTGATAATGTGCATAAAGTGCTTAACATCTACTAAGCACATGGCATATTCTAAGTTTTAAATAAATATTATCTCATGTTCCTTTATTTCTTTTCTTTCAGAATTTTTTTCACTCTATCTGCTTAACTATTTCTGTCATTTTTTCCTTGCTTTCTCTATATGCCCACTTTACTCTTTTCTGGAGAGTCCAGAGAATATGGTAGCATGTTCTTAGTATTAATGGCTGCATCACAAGCTCAGCTGAGAAGAAATCCCAGTACCCTTTAGTTAAATGGAGTATGCAGAATAGAGGCTTTGCAGATGTTGGGAGCTCAGCAGCAACACCAATGGGATGGAGGCATGTGGCATGATGAAAACAACCCAGAATATGGGACCAGAAGAATTCTTGGCCAGATCAGACATTAACTAGTTTTGCCTTATTGGTCTCTCTTGCCTTCTGTATTAAATAGACGGTTGAACTACATGATATCTGTTTCCTCCCAGCTTCAACACTCCGTGACTCTACTTAATTAGTTCTTATCCTTTATAAGGCATAAGACACCTTTGGAAAATTTAGCCTCAAGTCCAACCTAATTAGCAACCCACCTCCTATAACATGTTTAAGTTCCCTGAATATTGTTCACTCTGTTGGCACATCAATTTAAAACATTAATTGATAAGGACATTGTACCAGATACCTTTAATGCAGAAAACAAGCCTCAGGCCTAGTCCCGGCTACTCGTAGACTAATTGAGGCATAACCTGCCCTGTCTCAGGACAAAGTTAGTAATGCCAAGTATGATTATATACATGTACCTGAGCAAACTAGCACTGGAGGTAGAGATGGAGGCATGTACTGCCATAGAACTAACTCTCACTGAAAACCTACCTTCTGCTAGTCACTCTTTATACATTACTTTATTAAACCCTCAAAACCTACTGGATGTGAAACTAAGGTTAAATAGAAATAGTATATAGCAAATTGGGATTCAGTCCCAGACAATAGGCCATAGCACATGTCCCTTTAATAAAAGACTAGTTCTTAGAGAATTGAGGCCTGAAGAATAGAGAGTATTTGCAGATAAATAAAGGATAGTTCTCTATCAGGGTGGCAGGTAGAGCAAAAGGGGATGAAGTCATGTAGGAAACAGAGTATCCCTCATGTCAGTCTCAAGAAAGGAATTGTGCATCCTTCTTTTTTCAAATTTGATATTAAACAGGCACCAATGGAATTAGAGTTGGTGATGGTCTAATACCATGGACTGTGTGATTCAGAATATTCTGAGAGAAAAGGTGAGGACAAACATATATACTGTCCAAAGAATGTCATCAGTGAATAAAAACCATGCAGGTAGTTGGATGAACAATAGAGGTAGGGCTTTATTAGTGACTGAACAAGAATTCCTACAGAGAGCCAGAAACAAAAGAGACTCCCAACCTTTACCCTGCATCTCAGATTCTATTTTTTTCCAGAGAGCTCTAGGAAAAAAAAAATGTTTAAATTAAGTTTGTTGCAGCTGCTCTGTCAGGAACTTACCAAGCGCTACAGCCATTGGAGCAATTAAAAAAAATTGCACAGAAGGTAATTAAAAGCCTTACTGGTTCTTGCGATTAGACTGACATTTTAAATGCCTCTGGATGTTTTATTGTGCCAATAACCTATTTCCCTCGTCTCTGGGAGAAATACAACTGACATCAGTAATTTACCCAAATACTCTACAGGTAACATGTGCCAAATACAAACCTGCACTAAATTAGGACCAGAATTCTCCTCTGTGCAATCAGTATGATACATCTTAATGGGAAAACTACTATTTGCAAATTCCTTCTATATGTTTGTGTTTTCAGTGTTCACCGTCCTGTGTGCTCTGCTCTGAGAATACAACCTAATGATGACTGTTGGCTGGAATACTCCAGGTCCATGGGCAAGGTAATTATTTCCTATTTACGTGCGGTTATGCCAGGACGAAGCTCACGGCTTTGGAGGACAGGGCCTTATTTTGTCAACATTATTGTGTGATGATGATTTATTGGGGAATGCACTTCCCATAATAGATTACTATTGCCAAGGGAAGTCTACCTCCCTCCATACCTAACCCTTGACTCATGATTAGAACATAGGTTTGGGGGCACCTGGGTGGCTCAGTCAATTAAGCATTTGACTTTGGCTCAGGTCATGATCTCGTGGTTTGTGAGTTCCAGCCTTATGTCAGGCTCTGCGCAGACAGCTCAAAGACTGAAGCCTGCTTCACAGTCTGTGTCTCCATCTCTCTCTCTGTGCTTCCCCTGCTCACTCTCACTGTCTTTCTCTCAAAAATAAACATTAAAAAAAAGAGCATAAGTTTTTAAGTTTGGTAAGAGTCAATAAAAACTTGAATTTAGGAAGCTGTCCCTGCTCAGGGACTAGGAACTTGGGGACATATCCTAATTTATAGCTTAGTTTCTCTCAATTTTCTTTTCTTTGGTGGAAAGGCCCCAGTTGTGGGTTTCCTACAGTAACTAAAACAAGCACCCAGGTCAGTGTTTCCTCAGAAGTGCAAAAATAAAAGCAAACAGCAACAACCACAACAACAAAAAGAGAAAAGAAGTGGAATTTATGGTGGACTAAATTTGTTCTTTATAATGAAATACTGTGAGAAATAAGAGTTAAAGTTACCCTTAGAGCATCAACATTGAGTAAAAAGGAAAGAAAAAAGAAGCTGCCCCGCTTCTTCTCAGGAAACACTAAAATTAAAGGTAAGCTCTTCTCTTTTAGCCTTTCTCGGAGAAACAACATTTTCATTTGCTTTCTTAACTTCTCTCTGTGCGGTTTATCTTTTCCAGTGTGCAGAGGGACCTACAACCGCTGTGGAGGGTTGTATATGTAATGCTTCTCAGTTCTCTTGCTCTGCTGTTCTATTTGAACAACGATTTATACTGGTAAGTGCAATGCTGCCGGCTATTCCCAACTCCTTCCAGAGCCTTGCTCTGTCTGCAGGTGAATGACACTCACAGATGTTGTATACTCAGTGCTTCTGACTCACAGACCACATGATGGCAAAACTGAAGATGATTGAATATCAAACAGAAATTTGTTAAAGAGAAACTTTGCAGAGTTAGCTGGATTAAATACCCCCAGACTTAAACAAATACAGTGCTCAGATTTTATGAGCCTGTTGAGGAACTTCATACAAAAATGGCATTATGAAGGACAGAAGAAAAGATTCTCTAACCTGCTAAATTAGAAATTAGATTGTACAATGTGACAATGTCACAATGGATAGAAGGATGCAACAGGCAACAAGTACAAATTCCTTTACCATTGCTAGATGGAGTTAGACACAAAGAGTGCAACACAGAGCAATGGACTCAGCAGCTTTAGGGAGCTAGCTACCTAGGCCTTTGAGCCCTAGTGACAATGACAATGAAAATCAGAGTGAGGAGTTTGTGGGTCCAGAGAGCCTCTCCCTTTGCCACATATTGAGTTTTTATGTATATATTTTTAAAAGGTTCTCACAAGTTTTCTGGAGACTCTGGTCTCTCATCTGCCTGAAAATCACTAGTAACAGCTAAGGATATTCTTAAGGCTCTGATGAATTAAAGATGAATTCTCTCTGGCCCACCACTTCCCACACGTTCATGTGTCTGCAGACCCAAGCACGACTTAATTTCCACAAGCAAAAGGGAAGAGCTCTGAAGTATAAGCTCTTCATATAGAAGTGTTGGTCATAAAATCTACTTCTCTAGAAAGTTTTCAAAAGAGGTTTGATTCTGATGGACACAAGATGACTAAGTAGAAATAAATATAAAACATTCTTTCACAAAATTTAGTGGAAAAATACATAAAAGTAGATTTAATGCACTGAAATAACCTTTGAGATAAGCATTTATTTGATCATTATCTTATGGTGAAAAAAGGTTGATTTGAATGAATTTTTATTTTTCATTTCCTTAATTTAGCATTGTGAAAACACAAGTCATTTAAACTAAACATAAGAAAAACAAAATGGTTTCTCAAGAGACTGGATGGCCTCAAAATGACATAACGTCTCAAAAATGTTAATTGAGCTTGTTTGATTATGCAGGTCAACATGAGGAATTGATGATACTTTCACCATGTCATCTAAAATTTAAATTAGTTCATTAAATTATTTTTGTCAGGTGTGAAAACAGCAGTGTCATGTAGAATAGTTTTAAAAGAAAAAAATAAACTTTACGAATGATAATTTATGTCAAAATTTCTGAACTATTTTGGATTGTATTATGTATGTGAGATATTGAAGTCACGGTTTGATAATGATGAATCCCTTTACAGATAAAAATCCCTCAATATTATATGTTCAAGTATTTATTTTCTGGCATGTAAATTTCCTACACATGCAGACTATTTAGGAGATCAGCAGTTGAATTCAGGTAAAAATTAGCATTTTAAAAATAACTGTTAATAAGTATTAATACCTGGTGGGCATTACATGCATGAAATGGAGAAAGTGCTAGAACTAGGGAGGAACAGAATTCAACAATGCTGAGAAGGCATGTAAGTTCATCCCCTTTTTACACCAAACCATCAGTACTACTAAAGTAGATGTGAAACTTTCAAACGCACTAACCTATCCTAAGGAAACAATAAGACATTAAGAAAAAAATATATAAACAGAAATTTGAAGACCCCCTTGTATTTATGATGTTATACTGAACTACTTGCACCCAAAAATGGGAATGGTTAAATGTCTAACAGTTCATTATATGATTGGATGTGATGTGTTGAGTAAACATCATGTTTTTTGGAAGAATTTTTAGTAATATGAGAAATATTTTCTTAATGCCAGATAGGCAAGGCAAGACAAACATTTTTAATTGATATGATTTTAAATTTTGAAAATCACCTACATGTATACTAAAATGTTACCAATAGTTTATCTCTGGAAAGTGGGATTAAGAATGACATTTAAAAAAATATTTGTACATTTTCACATACTTAAACTTCTCTACCAAAGCTATTCTTACTCCTCTAATAAAAAATGTCATTGAAATATTTTCAACTTCATGTACCTTAATAGCTCTGTTCTTAAGTATAAGCTTCAGCCTGGCCACTTCTAAAATCTCTTGTTTTTATGCCCTTGGTCCATTGTGTTCCTGTTCCTGGAGTCATCCTTGAATGTATATTTTTTCTTTGCTCCCCCCCACACATAGGAGCTAAGTTATGTTGGTGTTAGGTCTCAGGGAACTTACTCCTCCACCCCCTTTGCTGACACCTTAGTTCATATCTTATTCACCTTTTTTTTTAATCTTCCTGGAGCCCATCTCACCATTCTCAAGTGTCTCCTCCACTCAGCTCGCACACCAATTTGTCCAAAATGCACAACTGCCTAAAAACTCCAATACTCTCTCTTCACTGGGACCCCTTAGCATGATATACTGCCCTTGGCAACCCTGTCTCTACCTGTCTGCTCAGGCTCAGCTCCCACCCTTCATCTCCAATGGCCTTGCGTTTCACAGTAGAGTCTTTCTCTACTATTTGTAATTTTCCTGTCACTATAGTTTTTTTGTTTTTGTTTTTGTTTTTAACTTTTGTAGAATTTGTTCTATTCCTTTGCAAGCACTGTTCCCTCTGCCTAATGGTCTCTTTGTCTCCATTTCCCTCATCTTCATCTTGTCTGCTTCACCAAATTCTATGCCTGTTATCAGCCCCTGTGTGAAGCCATTCTCTGCTACCCCAAGAGGCATGATACTTCTTTATGTTTGTTTATCACTGCATATATCAAAACTTCATCTGTTTATTTACACGTCTTTTGTTTCTAACGAGATATAAGCTTCTAGGGCTCAATAGCCACCATTATATCCTAAATTTGTAAAGTCATTATAAGCTCTCACATTCAGTGTAGAGCCATGATGTTATACATATTAATATATGTGACTTTGTAGACCTTAAAAATAATTCCAGCAAATTAGACATGGACATACCCTGTGTCATTTGATTAAAATATGAACTTTTAAGTATAACAACTGCTTTTTATACTTCCAAAGAGTTATTTTTTATAGAATTTTTCCCCATTGAGTCAAATATTTATGTGACTAGAGATGTTAATTTAAACTTGTTGACTTAGTTAATTTAATGAGGAGAAAAATACAATGAACTTGTTGTTTGCAATGGATGACTCATCAGTTCATGCCAGATATTTGTACTTTCAGATTTCTACAAGCCAACTAAATCTTTGCAAGTCCCATCTGGAATATCTTGGCTCTATTATTTCTATTTTCCTATGACTACAGAAAAAACATCTAGTCCTAATGTTGCCCACACTCAAGAAGTAGCATAAAATAGGATTAAATAGCTTCATCCCTGAAATTTCAGTTCAACCTTTTCTACCATTCACTAACACCACTCTTTGACCCCCTCAATCTGTACCAGGACCTAGAGAACTTTCAGTTCTTCCCTTGGATTTTCTGGACTCAATTTTTTGCCTAATTTCTTTTCTTCTTCTTTTTTTAAAAAAATGTCTATTTATTTATTCAGAGAGAGAGAGAGAAAACAAGCACATGTGTGCACACAAATAAGGGAGGGGGAGGGGGCACACAGAGAGGAAGAGAATCTTAAGCAGGCTCCACACTCAGCACAGAGTGGGTAGGGGGCTCGATCTCACAAACCTTGAGGTCATGACTTGAGCCCAAATCAAGAGCCAGATGCTTAACTGAATGAAGCACCAAAGCACCCCTCCTTTCTTCTTCTTAATCAGATATCCCCTTGGCTATCTGGTCTCTGATCATCATTCTATTTTTCTAACCTACTCTGTCTATTCCTGGTTGTTTGCATAATAGAAGATGTAGAAGGGTGTAGAACAGGAGTAGGAAATTTAGTTTACCTCAGAAGTATTTACTGTAATATACTGAGAAGGATTCTGAAATCATGTTCAGTGGGAAAGAGATCTATGACTAATTAGTAATGTCTTAAATGAGCACAGGGAGAAAGAAGATTATGAGCGCCCTCCCCCCACTTTGGTATAATGACGTTAGAAACAGCACATACTAGTCTGTTTACAAGAAGGACAAGTATGACCAAGGGCAAGTTCCTTAACTGTAGGAGA
Source organism: Suricata suricatta (assembly GCF_006229205.1). NCBI lineage: Eukaryota > Metazoa > Chordata > Mammalia > Carnivora > Herpestidae > Suricata > Suricata suricatta. The sequence goes on along the minus strand of NC_043702.1, from coordinate 88,033,133 downwards.
CATGGTTTCTTCATCAATCAAATGAGAATAAAACACTCTATAGGCTTGTTCTGGGGATGAAATTTGATACAATGTATAATAATATGTTTTTCACAGAATACATAATAGGTATTCAACAAATGGAGGAAAACTAAAGATAATAATGATGGCCAACTCTTTTCAAAATTAGATTGTGACTTTTCCTCTTTACTCAGGATGGTCTACTCAGTCAGATTAAGTGAAAATTCCTATTGATTATAGTGTTGACAATGTAAAATATGATCACTTTCCAGCTAGGTAATAGCTCTCACTGGATGTCTCTCTGTGCCTGTCAGAGGCCACCACACCCTCTGAAAAATATGCCATTGCTGTGTTTGAGTCTGAAGGACCTTTCCCAGAATGTAAACACCATCTTCCATTTTGAACCTTCTCATTTGCTCCTGTTTTCTTCCAGTTATCTTGCACTTGTACAAGTGTTCCACTCCTAGCACACGTTGGGAGTGTCTGCTTCTTTTGACATTGTGACTTGTTTTGGTGTGGATTTCTATCCAGGAAGCTGCTTACCAACTCCACTGTCTTGCACTGGTGCCCAGGGCTCTCCTCTCCCCTCTTTGCTGGCCCCCAAATTGTGTTTCCCTGTACTCTATCCTAATTTTGGGGAGGTGACCAGCCAATGGCAATCCACATCTTACATTAAAAAACAAAAACAAAAAACCCCATAAAACTTAATTTCCCAGCTGAGAGTGTCACCTCCCCCTTGGCAAAGAGATACATCCTCAGAAGTTAAGACTGCAGTTGGTTCAGGTGACATAGCATTGAAGAGTAAAGGTGAGACACAGATCAGCCAGCCAGAGGTTACTTTATAAAATACAGAGAGGGACAAGATATTTCTGTGAGCTTGACTCATATCTGAGATGTTTTTTCCAGTATCTGGGGATTGTGTTAAATGAATATCACCTGGGTCTTTTTATCTTCCCTCACTTTTAAATCTATTTCTCACCCTTCTCATTCAAAAATGAAAGTCCTGAGGGCCTGTCATGATAACAGATGTTTCATTCCTTCACATTTTAAAATTAACATAGCACTTGAGTCATAGCTTCTGAGGGCTTTGGAAAGGAAACATGAGCTTGGTACACATGGAAATAAGAAAACTAGATGAAAGTTAAGAAACAGCAAACAAATTCATTTTGTACTGTACGAACACAGTAATTACCACCCCCAGCCAACTATGTTAGAAAAGTAGCAGATAGTATTCTGTGGGATAAAACCTTCTCCATAATGTTATATCCATACAATCAGAGGAAATAGTAATATTTTGCTAGAAAGAGCAACTAAGTTGAGTGTCAGGACACCTAGGTTCTAAGCGTGATCTACTTATCTCTGAGATGTGTCTTTCTTGGCCATTGCCATTTCCTAAAGTATATGACATAGAGACTAGCCTTTTTGAGATTTCCTAAAAAAAAAAAAAGGTCTATAGACATTGGTATTAGGGAAATGATATATAGTATAGTCCCCAACTTGCAGTATCATGATTCCTAATAGCATATTAAAGGCACTGAGAAGACTTACAATAAAGACATCTGACTGATTTGTGTTTCCAAACCATTTCAGACAATGTGATATTTTTTATTTTATAAAGATCGATTGATTGATTGATTAATGGTCAGGCCCCTATTATTTATAAAGTCTATTTTTTGAACATTCCCATCTTGTTTAATTGTAGCCTCATAGCCATACATATTACTTGTTAGAAGCAATTTAAACTTAACTGTCTTCTATTGGTTTACTATTTTATTAGTATTGCTATTTTTGACACCTAAATTTATCTCCTTGCAAAGTATTCTTTGAGTGTATTCCAGGATTTCATCAACATTTATTTACTTTCTGTATACTTTTTTCTTTTTTTTTTTGACTTACATAATAAAGTCTTCAGCAAGTTCATGCTTGTAATTATCATCAACATTCTCATAGCCACCACTTATTAATCACCCACTATCTGTGAGGGAATGTGCTAAATGTTTTGTGTGTATTTTATACTTAGTACAACCATTGTGGCAAGTATATATAACAATTATCATTTTTAGGTGAAATACCTCGTACACTGAGGTATTTGGTATTTCCAAATAGGTATTTCCAAATAGGCAGAACCAAGATTGTACACAAGAGTCCCTCTGGCATCAAAGCCTGCAATCTGCTAACTGTACCATTGTTCCACACATGCAGCTTAAAAATCTCAGCGTATTTTCATAAGGAATCAAAGAAGCCTACGGCCCCACGACAGAAGAGGTAATGTACCTTTAAAACAAAGTCAGCAGCTCAGAGGGCTCCCCACACATTGAAAGCAACTGCTTTGCACATCTGTATCTGTATCTGGACAATTGATTATTTTCTAGTTTCACTGCCAAGACCTAGTCTAATGCAATCAATCCATCTCTGAGTTGCCTCTGAGTTTTAATTTCACATTCTAGAATCTTCCTTTCCAGTCTCATTTCTAATTTGATGGTTCTGGTCTTTGGTCTGTCCTTTAGCATTTGCTTTTCTTTCTCCATATGTGTGTCCTCCAGTTTTATCCCCAATTTTATTGGACTGTCCCCATGATTCTCCTTTTAAACCCAGACACAGCTCCATCACGTGCCTCAGCCACCTCCTCTCCTCAACACACAGAGATTTTCCAGCTCTGGCAGATTATCACTGTACCATCTTGCTGCAGGAAATCCACTATTATAAAGGGGTCAGGGGTAGAAGATTTTTCTTTTCCTTTTAACATGCTCCCTCCCTGATAATGTCCCACAGCTTTGCTTGCCACTTACGTTACCATAATAGATTCACCAATTTTGCAAGGGAAACATTCTCCAATAATTTTTCTAAATGTTTGCCTCCTGAGTCATAAATCAAGATACAAAAGTATCTTTCTCACTTTATTTGAGACCTTGGATTGGTAAATTAAAATATATGGGCCCTATTTCCTCACCTATCTATAAGTTAAAGGGAGGTCACATCAGTTTTCATGGGATGTTCCAAGAGTCCCTATGATGGGTGGGATGTCTCAGGCAGACATTAGAGCTGGGAGGAGGTGAAGACTGGGGAGCAAGCCCAGGCCAAAAGCCTACCTTGGTCTTTCTTATGTTAGGTATCTGAGTAGCATTTTATTTAGAAATAAAGGAAAGTTTCAAAAAAATAAGTCTGAGCAGACTAGACCAAGCCCTGTGTTCCTCTGCCTTTCTCCTTTCATGGAAAAAAGCCCCTTTCCCTTCCTGGCCTTTAAGATGTAGCTCAAATGTCACCTACTCTGAGATGCCTTCCTGGTTCCTACAGACTCCATTTTCTGTGTTTCCAGAGCTCTTTATTATTGTCCCTGAAATAGCATGTCACCCAACATTCTAAGTTATGTGGTGCGGTCTCCCCCCAGTAAGCCAACAACCATGCCCTCTTTATCTCTCTATTCCTAGTGCCTGGCACTATGTTGAGGGCATAGTAGGTACTCAACAAATTATCTGCACAAAGAATGAATGGTTCATCCAATAAATAAGGTTTGGATTATTTTCCCTAAATCTAACACACTGCCTTATAATTTCTGAAACTGAAACTGTTACTATTTTTCAGCTTATCCCTATCTCAGTAAATTCAGGCTGCTATAACAAATATCATAGACTGCATAGCTTAAACAATATGCACTTATTTCTGAAGGCTGAAGTCCAGGGAATCTGCCTCTGTTCTCCACAAAAACCCTCTTCTTGTCTAACAGCCAGCCAGCTGCTTTCTTGCCATGTCCTCACATGGCGCAGAAAGAGGGAGAGACAGCCAGTGAGCTCCAGTCTCTCTTCCTCTACTTACAAGGACAAAACACTAAGCCTGTCTTAAGGGACTCACCCTCCTGATTTCATCCAGGGCTAATTACTTCCCAAAGGCCCCATCTCCAAATACCATCCACATTGGAGGTTGGGACTTCATCATATGAATTTGGGGCATATACAAACATTCATTCCAGAACATTACAAATGCTTATATGAAGAGTGAATGACTCATCCAATAAGGACAGTTTAGATTAATTTTCCCTGAATTTAACACACTTTCTTAACACTTTCTGAAACTGAAGCTCAGTTACTATTTTTTGGCTTACTCCCACAGTCTCTCAAGATGTCCCTGCAATTTATTCATGTCACTGTGGCATTTCACTATCAGGAAGAGCTAGTGTCATCAGCAAATTTGGAGATGTCACTGTGCACTCTCCATCTTCCAGATCACATCTAAAAATGTTCTCTGAGACCAATCCTTAAAGGATTTCTCAGTTTAGATTCCCTGTATCTAGATCTGTTTATTCTTATTCTTTGTTTCATAGGTAAAAACTCAGTCCATAGGGTACATGATGACTTTTTTTTTTTTCAAATCTGATTTAAATTTAAGAACAACTGTTGGACCTCATCAAAGGCTTTTGAAGGTCAAGTAATTTGCATTCTCTCTGCTCCAAAATGTGGAGAATCGTGGAGGAATTTAGAGCCTTCCTAATTTTATATTCATCTAGATGCTTCTGTATAGAGTCAGAAACACCGAGTTACTTTGGGGAGTAATGATGTGAGGAATAATCTTAGGTCGATAGAATCTTCCTGGAGGTGTTATCTGACTGTATGATCACATGCCAAACTAACTATGCACTTGGATATGTGTTGAAAATGAAAATGTAAAACTGTATAAAACTCTGTGGATACTTTCTAATAGCTACCTTAATCTCTCAGTTTATTGATAACTTTTACATGATAATCTTACTGTGCAATGTAAGATATCAGCTTGAATTCTAATTCACCTTATGTTTTATCTATCCCCCAACACATACATATACTCAAAGCACATTATAATAATTTGATCTTTAGTCATCCTTTTTATTTTCTACCAAGAAAAACAAATCTTTCATAGTCATCTCTCCAGAATGTGTACCTATAATCTGATTATTGAAGTATCTATAGACAAAGTAACATGTCATTCAAGTAACCCATAGCCAGTGTAGACTGTCAAATATTAAACTATGCAATGAGTTTGGCAATATCTCTCATCTGGAACTACAGATGATAGTTTCTTACTTAATGTAATTTCCTGCTTGTTAGGATTTTTGCCATTACCCACTGAGTAAAAATGCCAGACTTTTCAAGACATAATAATAACCAAATGGTATTGATTGTCTCTGGATTGCCTTTATTTTTTCATTTAGCTTTTATTTCAGGTATTTATTCTAATGCTCATTACTGTTAGTTTACCTGGCTAAAATAGAAGTTACTTTTGTTAACCTCACTGTAGATAAACTTTTTCCCCTATCTCTATAACAGTTTAATTGTTTACTTCAGAAAGGATATATAATGTTGTATGTATGTCTAGTTCTCTTCACATGCTTTCAAAACTGCCATCAAGGCAAGCTACAGCTAAATTTTTAATGTGCTTTTCCTGGACACAGCTTGATAACTTCAAGATGAAACATTTCAGATAATTTTTAGGAGTATCAATTCAAATTCTTTTTGCACTGTCAACCCAATTAATTCAATAGTTCCATATTTTGGCAGCCTGAGTCTGTATCTGCACATTTTCTACTTCCCTATTAAAATTAGCACACTATATAGATCAAATTGGAGTCTCTATTATAGAAATCTCTCTTTAGAAAATTTTTAAAAGCTCATATCCCTAGTACATTTATTCTAGACAATGTCAATATAAAATTCCTAAGCAATAGCAAAATGTAAACAATACCTTAGAATTTTTTGGGTAGAAGAATTGAATATATATTCATTTCAGACTACATAATAATTCACAAACATTGTCTTACTTTTATAATACAAAATTAGAGATAATGCATAACCACTTTACAATAATCATTAGCCCCAAGCTTTTCCTAAATAAGCCCATGGTGGTCATATTGATTTCTTATTAATTTGAGTCTTTCATATGGAAAAGAGAATGCATGGGGAACTTTTAATTCACAAATTGCAAGACCTTCTATTTTATTATTTAAAAAAAATTTAATGTTTATTTATTTTTGAGAGACAGAGAGAAACAGAACACAAGCAGGAAAGGGGCAGAAAGAGAGGGAGACACAGAATCCAAAGCAGGCTCCAGGCTCTGAGCTGTCAGCACAGAGCCCGACATGAGGCTCAAACTCACAGACTGCAAGATCATGACCTGAGCTGAGGTCAGATACTCAACCAACTGAGCCACCAGGAAGCCCAAGACCTCCTATTTTAAAAGTTTTGGCCTTAATTGTCATCCTTACTCTACAAATAGCAAATATAGAAACTTGGATATGTCATTTAACATTTCTGCTCTCAATTTCCCTGTCTACAACAGTAGTCTTTGTGTACTAGGGTATATGCAAACTGCCCAAGAGTCATGTGGGTGTTGGATAGTTTTAGGTATAGCACCTCTGATCTGCTCCAAGGTAGATGGACCTGAGAAAGTACCTGCTGTTAAGGCATCCTGTAGGTGCTCTTTCCATCTCCCCTTTCACATTGCTCTTTTCCAATTTGAAAGAATAAAACAACAGTCTTCACCAATACCAATACTAGTATGCTGCATTGTTCTGAAAGTAGAAACTTTATGGGGGCACAAAAGTTCCAATATAAAATACTAGTATCTACAAAGCCTTCTACATGGCACTATAAACCAGAAGGAGGTGTCCCATGTCCCGTCCCTCCTTATTTTAAATATTTCATTCAGAGGCAAATAAGCGTTAGGAACATTAGCCCATGTTGGTATTTTTTAGATTCAGTATATGTGAGAGGAGGGGAAGGGTTTGAGGAATGATGACACTTTTAACAACTTTACCTCTTCCTTTACATAACTATTGTTAAATAATCGCTCACACCCAAAGATGGGATCTCAGGAGAACAAAGCATTTGAAGCATAGGTAAAAGTTACTAGGGGGTCGGGTGCCTGGGTGGTTCAGTTGGTGAAGTGCTCAACTTGGGCTCAGGTCATGATGTCTCGGTTCTTGGGTTTGAGACCCACATCAGGTGCTGACAGCTCATAGACTAGAGCCTGCTTTGGTTTCTGTGTCTCCTTCTCTCTCTGCCCCTCCCCTACTTATGCTCTGTCTCTCTGTCTCTCTCTCTCTCTCTAAAATAAACATTTAAAAAAAAAAAAAGGTACTCAGAGGGTGCCTGGGTGGCTCAGTGAGTTAAGTATCCAACTCTTGGTTTTAGCTCAGGTCATGATCTCACGGTTTGTGAGATTGAGCCCTGTGTGGAGCACCATGCTGACAGAATGCAGCCTGTTTGGAATTCTCTCTCTCCATCTCTCTCTCTGCCTCTCCCCTGCTCGTTCTCTCACTCTCTCTCTCAAAATATATAAACAAACATTAAAAAAGTAAAAGGTACTCAGGGTTGCAACAGCCTTGCTTCATCCAAGTAAGACTACATGACTCATTCATCTATCTGTCTACCTACCGACCTACCTACCTATCTGTCTTTAGAATATTCAAGATTTGTAAATAGCCTAATAAAAAAAATTAATCTGCTATGAAATGAAAAATGGGTCATCTTTACATTTTTAGTATTCTTTTTTTAAACATTTTATTCTTAAGTAATCTCTACGCCCAACACAGAGCTTGAGCCCACCACCCCGAGCAAGCCAAGCAAGCCATGCACCTCTAGCATTCTTAATAATGAGAATGGCTTGGTGCACATTTTCTCCCATGTATCAGTGTGATTTCACTGGGCATCATTTTATTTCATTTTTTAATCTTTTTAAAAAATTATTTATTTATTCCAAAAGAGAGAGACAGAGAGAGGGAGACAGAAAATCCCAAGCAGGCTTTGCACCGTCAGTGCAGAGCCCCACACAGGCTTGATCCCACGAACTGTGAGATCATGACCTAAGCCAAAATCAAGAGTTGTACACTTAACTGACTGAGTCACCCAGGCAACACTTTTTGGCATCATTTTAAAAAGTACAGATGAAAAGAATATTTACCTATACTAGATCAATATTACATCTTTGAAAAAAAAGGAACATATATCAAAATAAATGATTGTTATTGCCAGGATAAATACTCAGACTTTGAAGAGAAATATTTTGGTTTCCTTAAGCAATAATTAAATGTTACATATCCATGTTCATATTTTACTTTGGGGTAAGTGTCCTGCTTTCTCTCACTCACCAACCATTTTTCTGCTCATGCATTTATCTCCACCTTGCATTTATTAGGCTTATATTAACTTAATGGGACAATATGCTGGATTCCATGCTAAATAATGCATATAATTGTCATTAGTACATCATTGATAAGCTTGCACTTACTAGAGGTCCAATACCATCATTTTCTTTAGGCTTATAATTCCCCCAATGTAAATTAACTGTATTCTTTAAAGCAGAATATCTTTTTCTGTATGGGTGAAGAACAAATGTATTCCAAAGGCAATTTGGAGCATACCTTAAACTTAAAAAATTTAGCTTCATTTCATTAAGATTACTTAGATGCTGATATATTATTTTAAATTTACCAAGTATACAAATTATAAAGTTAGTATCATTCAATTATGAAATAAAATCACTTACAAATATTTTGATGTTTCTTAAGTGTTTCTTCCTGTTAATTTTACACTTTCTCTAAGGTAACTATAAAAACTGAAATTCATCATAAACCATAGGTCTTCACTGCCAAAGGGGAAAACAATCCTAAAATGAACAAGATCCAGTCCTCTATATTTATTTATATAAACAAGTTTGACCTGAAGTGAAATGATTCATCACCTACAAAATTAAAAATTGGAATAGAATTGATAGTGAATTCTGGGGCACCTGGGTGGTGCACATTGGTTAGGCATCCAACTCTTGATTTTGACTCAGGTCATGATCTCACAGTTTGTGAGTTCAAGCCCCATGTCAGGATCTGCACTGACAGTGCAGAACCTGCTTGGGATTCTCTCTCTCCCTCTCTCTCTGCCCCTTATCTCTCTCTCTCAAAAATAAGTAAATAAACTTAAAAAAAAAAAAAGAATTGATACTGAACTCTATTCAACTCTACCAATAAGTAATATTTACTAAAGACTATATTATGTTAAAGTGAATCCTACACATTGCACTGAGAAGCACTTCCTAAAATTATTTACTTTTTATATTAAATAGCTTTTTGTAAAATTATAAATGTATTTGTTATTTTGATCAGTGGTATCCCTATTATAATGTTATGTTAATTCAACCCATAATTTTAAACATTAAAACCCAAAAGGCCCAGGGAATATTTTTAATGGTAATAACTTTAAATTTTTTAATTTCAGGGAATTATAGGAGGCTAACCAATAAATAACTTTCAGGCATAAAATATATTGAATTATAATAAGACATGACAAGGAGGTAGATTAAAGATAAAAGTTCAAAGATAAAGGAAAATGTAACATTTCGGTTGTAACATAAGAGTGGCCTGTTTCAGTGGATGATTTAGGTTTTGAGTCACTATCATACTTAGGCATTTAAAAAATAAGAGTCTCAAAGTTCACTTTTGTCTTTAAATTTCATTATATACAGCAGGCCCAAAGCTGCATTATTTAAACTCAAGATAGAATATTTCAAGTATTACCTTAAAAATATGCAACAGGATTACATATTTTTTCAAATTCTTTCAGAGGCTAGAAAATGTGTAGACGATCAGCAGAGAAGATGGACATGATACCATTTGACCTGTTTTCTTCAAATGGTTCCACCAGTCGTATACTGTTTGAGGTGTAGATGTTATATAAGATGACTGTGAAGTTCCTTAATGTTTTAAGTTTAACTGGTTAGACATCCTTTACATGATATTGAGTAATGTTAACTGCAGAGAAGTAATCAATTAGAGTGATTGTGAATGGCAATGACCAAATCTCTTTCACAGAGGAGCAGGTTTTATGCCAGATCTTACTGGAACAAAATTGCCTTCATTTCATGAAACATTTCATTCACAACACTTTTTCTCAGGAAAACTTGGGGTTAAAGTTACACCCATTCCTTTAAATTTTCCACTTCACAAACTGAGGGTCAATTTTTATTATTTGACTATTCAGCTAGCCATATTTTCATTTACTTCCATTCTATTACATTATAATTGAGTATAATTCTATGATTAACATCCTTTCAAATATTGCAAGATCTCAATTTTACTGCTATGTTATGCTTTCCTCAATTTTAATTTCAGTTTAAGAATAACAGTGACCATCAACATGATCACTTCTTTAAGATCTTTATAACTAGCATTGGGTTTCATTTCTCTTTTTCAACAAACTGTAAAACAAAATGGTACAGCAAATCCCTGCAAACATGTGTTCTTCCTTAGTCATTCTGCAGTTCTCAATCTAGTCAATGTCAGAGTATTTAATATGACCCATTTTTCATAGAGAATAGTAGTCCCATTTACAGTACTGAGATTGATAGCATGGTATGCTATCAATCCCAAAAGCTCTGATGCGGGCCATGGACCTCTACCAAAAGATTCCTTTCTGGGCTATCAATCTCACCGCTCCCCACTGTCTCTGAGCCCTAAATCAGACTGCTTGATATCTCTCCAGTTTTGTATTCCTGCATCAGCAGTCTGCCTAAGCACAGCCATCACTCACTAGCACTGCTAACTGCACTTGCTACAAATACCAAACCACTTTCCTCGTCCTGAGGGCAAGTGTGAAATCCCTGCTACATCACCTCACTTATGAATCCCTTGACAAGAAGAAACCATTTTTGTTTGCCAGAGTTTGGATAATAGGAAATTTAATGGGATTACTTTATTATTTATTTTGGTAGTTGGAATCGTGAACATAACAGGAAGCTAAATACTGAAGCAAATGTACTTCAAAAAGCAAAGCTAAAAGACTCATCAGTAAATATGTACTTTTTTCATTGTTTAAAAATTATTATAATATGTACTTTTTTCTGTCTAGACGTATTTCAGTCTAGAACTGCTAAGTGTGTTATTCAATGAAATTTATTTAACCAAATTTATCATTCTTTTTACATGTGTTTACTCTAAGCCACTGAGGACTCACTGTAGGTGAAACAACAGTATAGGTGGAGAGTGGTTAAACCAGTAAAGCCCGTTCTCCCAGCTGAGATGCTTGAAAGCATATTTAATCCCATCCATTTCTCTATCTTCAGAAATCAGTTTCAACAGAGAGTAATTTCTGTTCATGTTTCCACCATGCCTCGCTTCAAGTGCTATCCCCCCATGTACATAGGAGGGGGGTGCACTGGAGCACAAAAATGACTGCACAAGTAATAATCCAAATTACCTGTATTAAATGCAAAGCAACTAGTACTACTCCTGGCATCTAGAAATTGTTCAACAAATGGTAATTTTTTATTAGAGTAAGTTTTTGTCAATCAATTGGCTTCAGCATTTGAAATTGACCCAACTGCCGTTCTTTGAAAAATTATATCCCTATAATAGTTAGGATCGCTATTAAAGAGGCAGAAGCCATCTTATGACTGAAGGAAGGAAATAAATATTCCTGGTACTTTAGATAATACTTTAGCCCTCAGTAAAAGTGATTATCAAAAGTGATTCCTGCCACATTAAGACTGTCTTTCAGCAATCTGAGAAGCATCAGACTCCTATTTTACTGGTCCAATTGTTCAAGGTACTTAATTATAACTAATATTATTGTCAGATGTTCATATATAAAATCTACATGTTACTTCTACCCAAAAGAAGTAGAAGGTAAATCAGCACAGGCTGATCCATACCACAAGGAATCACTTTTGCATTTATCCCAATGACTAATATGTGTGTATAGGATCTACTTAGATTTCACATCCCTTTATTTTATGGACAGTAATGATCCTAGAGTCCCTAGTACCTTGAAAACAACCCAAGTGGCCAAACTAAGAAAAAGAAAAGAGTTATTCTCCATTTTTTCCCTTATCATATTCTGTTTCTTTCAAATAAAAGAATGATACTCTCTCTGAAAATTTTTTCTTTTCTATTCACCTGTCTTGGATTCTATTCACTTAGAACTTTTTGTCTCTATCTGAAAACTATGGAACTTAATTAATTGCAATATCATAATTCTCCCTAGTTTTTATATACATACCTGTAACAGGCACTTTTGTGGAAAACCGATCTTTAATTCTAATACATACATGCACGTTGTATGTGCTCAAAGGGAATTAGGAATCAGTTTCCTCTTTAGACGTGCCACCAACATGGCTAAAACTTAACATAACTTCTGAGCATTAACTTTCCATTCTGAAAAATAAATGTGCAGACCCCATGCTATTGTCAGAACTTTATATATGTTATGTTCTCCCTGTGAAATGCTCCCTAATCTCTCCTGGCCTCTACCCATCCCCATATATATACCGTTGATTTCTATTATTTTAAGCCTATTAGTATTATTTTAGGTATTACTTCTTATAAGAAGTTTCTCTACACTCAACTAAGAAAAGATTATATGACACTTCCTGGGCCTTACAAAATAACTACATGGCTCATCACTGTACTTAAAACATTGTTAGTCCTTATTTTATGCACATATATGTCTCTCCTACCCTACATGCTCCTGGAGAGATGTGTTCATGTTCTTCTTTGAGGTGTTTGAACACAAACACTAAATAAATATATGTGGGATGGACAGAAGGGCAGATGGATGGATGGATGGAAGAATAAATGAATGAACAGAAGAGTGAGGTAGAAGACTTTTCTCAAGTTCTTTCTATATCAAGATTTATGTACTTCAAATAATATAAACAAGGAACAGAGATATTAGAAGAATTGGTAGCATTTCAAATCACTACAACTAGGAAGCTACTTCCATTCCTTTAGTCTCTGCTCCCTGAATTCTCATGGTGGCTTTTCTCTTCAGGCTCCTGATTGCTATAAAATTACCTGGAGTATTGGTGAAATGTATGGCTTCTCTCTCATCCATGCCACTCCCATTGCCATCATATGAGCAAGCAATCTCTGTTCATTTGGCCACCAGATAGGGGGTCTCTGCTCAACAGTCAAGCAGGAAGATGCTAAGTAGGACAAAGGCTAAGTATTGGAACTGAGGAAGAGCATTGGTCCAGTCGACATGGGGAATTCTATTAGGACTCTAAATGTTTTATTATTGCTTAATTATAGAGAGGTAAGAGGAGGGATTCGGGAGGCACATAGTAACTAACCCTTCCTCAAGAATGAATTTATCCCCCATCCAGGAAATGTTCTCTTTAGGAAAACTGGCTGAAATGTCATTACCAAAATATATCATACTTTGTTTTCTTATCTCTCATGTTAGTTGTGCTGTCTAAGTCATTTAAGTCCTACCTTTCTTTATGGCAAAAATCCCATGCCTCCGTGCCCCATCCATCACAGGCCACTCCAGTATCCAAGTCACCTCCTTTTTCTGTACTTAGCATAAGTATTCCGTTTGATAGCTACCCTTGAGCTGCTTTGTGATGTCATATAATTTTTTCTTTATATAAACTTTTTAACTATTGTGTTTTAATTTTAACTTTGCATGTTTATGTCTAATTTCTTCAGCTTAATATAACTTCTTAGAGATAGGCATCTAATACTTATTTGAATCATCCTAGCAAGACGCTCAATAACTATTTAGTAATTGAGCATAGACCAATTATTTCAGCCACTAAGATAGGAAAATACATCTCATTTTCTCAATAATCCAAGTTTATAAGGTGTATTATATCTGTTGCATATTTTTAAATCTTTTGGAAAATCTTGCACATTTATAAGCTAATTTTATTTCTAAACCTTTTGTTGAATTAGATAGTACAGAGAAAAGTATCACTGTTCAGATGAAGAATTTACACAAGAATTAAGATTATAACCCAAGTAGAAGGACCAAGGCTAGACTCAGGTCTTCTGGCAACATTACAATACAACACATCAAATTCAGCTCCTCAACATGTAGTTCCTTGCACATGTTTCTACCGCATAGAAACAGACTGTTAGCCAGGTCCATAAAAGAGTCTATAAATTCACAACCTTCTCTGTGCCAAAACACTAAAAGTCAGAAATTTCTCCCCAAAGAAATAAGTGCAGATTCTGAAAGCAGTCTCCTGGCTCTTTTCTTGGGTTATAGGAAGGCTATGGCACTGCTTAGTGTACTTGCTATTTGCTCAGAAGCACCAGGAAAAGAATCATATAAGCCCCAGAGAACATAGCCTCATATTTGGCTCTGGAGTATACAGAACAGATTAGAAAACACAAATTCAATATTATCTCTACCTTTGAAAGATTAAAACAAAAAACAAATCCAAACCCCAAAGATTTTTTTTTAATACAACAGAGGCTTCTTAGCTCCCTAATCCACACAGGTTGGATTTATTTAGTAAAAACATGTATTCATCTCAGAAATTCAGTAATTCTTTTACTCTGATGGAAATTATTATTCATGCAAAATAAATTGTTTCTGCTTTAATTGTTCACTGACTGTGACTGTAAAACAAACTCTGCTTGAATCTTTACCACAGGCAGAAGGGAGGATATGAACCTCTAAAATATAGTTTATTTGGGTCATCTCTAAGAGCTCATATACTGTCCAGTACTTCAGAGTACATTACATTACAGTCATTAATCACATCATATCTTCTGAGCATCCAAAAGAAAAAGAGAATTTATCTTTATCTATATTTCTTACTCAATGAAAATTACTCAATTATTCTCCATATTGAAGAAAAATTACAGAAGGAAGTTAACTGCTTACCTACATAATACTTTATTTCTGAAGCCAAAATGTTAACATATGCAACAACAATAAAAGTGAAGAAAAGTAAATTACGTAAAATAAAACCAGGCTTCTGTTTATGGGCTATAAAACAAACAAAGCCTGACTTTAAAAGCTGTTAATATGTATAAAGTATAGAAAGGTCCCAAAAATAAAGGATACCCTTCTTAAGATGAAATATGAAACAAAAAATCTTCATCACATTCATGACAGTCATATGACACTTATTATAGCAAGGAATTTTTTTTAATGCAGTATGAGTTGGAATTTTTGAAATTCAGCCAAAGAGCTTAGAGAAAGTTGATTCTAAGTCATGAGAGTCAACAGTCTCTGTTTTCAGAAGTATTTCAATTTAGGAAGGGTTTTTGTTTACATTGATTATTAAGATCTATATTTTATATTTACTTGGATAAGTGAATGAGTCAAAATTTAGCATGGACAGATAAAGCTTACAGAGTCTTTTTGAGCATATTTTAGTGAATGAAGAATTATCTCCAATGGTTTTAAGTAACTCTTGTTCATTCATTTGTCTTTTCTGTGATTAAACATTAACTTCTAAAAGAATGTAAATTTAACAAGATCTCATTGCACACACTATTATGACCAGGGCATATGTGTGCATGTGCCTCAGTTTCCCAATGAAGACACTCATCTCACAGCCTGTCATTATGGAGAAATATTTTTTTGTTTTTCAATTTATGGGTCAGAAAATCTGCTTTTAGTTTGGTTCTCTACCAAGTAAAACTTTGTTTTGGGACAAATTAATCCATGTGGTTCCTCCTTTGTGGAATGGGGTCAGTAATAACTTCCCTACTTAACCCAGGAATTGTGAGAATCTAATGAAATTGTATAACAAACAATATAAATGTAAGAGATTATCATTTATATATAAAATCCATCACCCTATTTAGGATTTCAAAATTTTAAAACTTAAAATGAACATACCAACTAAAATTTTTCTTGTCTACAAAGAAATAAATGTCAGAGTCCCAAGAAATCTCTCTTGTCTGAACACAAACAATGCTAGCAGCAGCCATCTCCACCACACCCATTAACTAAGTTCACTGTAACAGGTTTTTCTCTTTTACAGGCACCATTTTAGTTTTTGCAGTTCAACTCTAAGCTTCTGGGAGAAATGACTTTAACCTGTTTGCCTTCTAATAGCTGTCAGAGTGGACACATACTAGGAGCATATTCTTTCTTGCTTGGGATTGTGAGTGGCTGAGAAATTCACTTGTGAAATAGGTTCAGTGGGTCGAAGTGTACTCTTTTCTCAGCCTGTCCATACGCATATTTGATATGCAGATCAAATAATGAGTGCTGCCTTGGCCATTGGCCACCTGATTGGCTGTGGGACAGACAAATGGATCCAATTAACACCCATAGAGATTCACAAAGGCCTGCTATTAATAAAATGTGGTGTTTCCAGGTGAGTGCCTTTGAACATATTCTGTGTATCCCCCATTGTTCTCATAAAAATGTTCGCTAAGGTATATTTCAATATTCTGTAATGCAGTGACACAAGAGATTAAAATGCATCATGTTCTCTGGAAAACACTTGATATTCCAGAAATAGATACATTTTTTAGCATCTAAAAGGGTGCCAATGATTTTGTAAAATTAATCATTAATTCTAAGATAGCAATTTTAAAAGTAAGAGGATATGGATGAACAGAAGTGAGTTATTAAAGGTATGGATAAGGATAGAGGTGAGTTACCAAGTTGATAAGTGGTCTCTGAAATTGAATCCCAATGATGTGTGTTTAGGCTAAGGATTAGCAGCAGGAAGTAGAGAGGCAAAGGCACAATGGGGAGAGGAGGAAAACATGGATGTTAAAGGAGGAAAGAATAAGGGTATAATAGAACAAAAAAGAGTGAAAATAGAAAAGAGAAGGTAGACGAGATCACTGAAAAAGAGGAAAAATAGCAAAAGAAGCTACCATCCGAGTAACTGCTTTTTCCTGATATAATCCTGAAAAATCTTTTTCCATGATTTGATTGTCATCTTCCAAATCTACCTTCCTCAGAAAAGGTGTCCATCTTTTCCTCAAAATGAGAAAACTAACTTTATATGAATGTACATTTCAAAATTGCTTTCGTTTATTATTTTTTTCCTTCTGCTTTAGCAGTTATACTGCAAGGAATCTCTTTAATCCACATCAAGAAGCCGTTTATGCCACCACAAACACACACATGGATTATGATTATGCTCCTTGGGGTGGCCATCTACATGACTTTTGAATGCTGCCACCTCAAATGAAAGCCCCCTTTTCTTTCTCTTGATGAGGGCATATGAAGATGAACATAGCTGGTATGCAATGGGATTATAGTGTGGACACCTGTAATGGATTGTATTTTTGCTCTGCCAGCATATTATGGGTTCCAGTAGGACTGTGAGGACTTCTTTCTGATCATACAAATATTGGGGATGGAGTAGGGGAATCATGGGCTTTTTGGAAGGTATTATGTACTTCCACATAATGTAGTAGTTTATCCAATGGAGAGTATTTAATTATTGAAAAGTAATATGGAAAAAAAACCCATCTATTTCCAGTGTCAATAGCAAGGTCATATTTTTGAAATATTAACTCAAGTAGTATTCCCTTCCCCGCCCAGTTGGTTAAGAGGAAAGAGAAAAAAGAATACAGCTTAATCTTCCCTGCTTTTGTTTTCAAAAAAGCATGCCAGTTAAAAAGGTTATGCTCAGTGTCTCTGAGTTGAGCTTTAAAGTTGAAGGAGAGCTTGGGAAATCAGGAACATGCAGAGAGAGAGAAATCAAGAGATTTAATCTGATGAATAGGAAATGTCACAAGGAATGTGGAAGAACACTGATGACTGGGTGGTTTGACTATACCCTTAAGAGATCTGTGTATGAGGACCATGAGGACAAGAGTAAAGGACAACTCAATAAAGGGACAATACAAGAGATATCGTTTCTGCTGGTGGAAGCTGAGTCTCTGAAGGCAGCAGTCTTGGTTTTCATGCAAGTACACCAACGATCCTTCACATCACAGTCTGAGGCAGAGTTCTGTCTCTCTGAGAATATAACTGACATATTGAGATATAATTGGCATGTAACTTTGTGTACGTTATACACAAAGTAAACTTCGTTTAAGTTGTACAACTTGTTGATTTGATATACTTTATTCCAAGTTAAGTACCCACAGAGTCTAAGGTTCTATCTATCTTTTTGTAAATTACCTTCCCCCAACACCCACATACACATCTATATAAACTCTTAGACACCTACCCTATGTCCCTTAAGAGCAATGAGCTTAAGGAAAGCAGAGGTAAGCCTGAGAACCTTTAATTGTTTGTTGAGGAACCTAAATTTGGGGATACCTGAATTTGGGAATAGATAGTAAATAGAACCATCTCCCCTACTCCAGTCCGGAACAGTGGTTAAACACTTACCCAGGACATTACAACTTTTGGACTAAATTCTTTTAATCCAACAGATGTATTTAGCACTTGGTTTACTCATTTGAGTTCAGATAAATGGAAGATAGAAGGGACACAGAGGATCTAGTAATTAATTTAATTACCTTTAAACATATGTAATGATTTTTGCATACTCATTCATGTACTTAACCACTTGAAACATGCAAACACACACACACACACACACACACACACACACACACACACTTCACTTACACAATCTGTAATTCCTTGCATTCGAAGTTCCTAGTTATACTGAGAGTCTTGACCTCTATTCAGTACTGTAGCATCAAACTAATGCATGGAAGAAAGGAGACATGGACCCTCATGGACAAATAATTAATTCAATTAGTGTTTATTGAATCTGCAATATGCAAGACTCTGTACTGGCTTTGGGGGCTGACACAGTGACGTATTAGATACAACCCTTGTTTTTAAGAAACTTAGAATCCGGTGAGAACATAAAAGTATAGCACTGACCAAGTGGCTAATCTGCATACATGAATGAATAAATGAGACATAGCATATCCTAAGTGTGACAGGCTGAATTAAAATGTACACAAAAACTGACAAAAACAATTGTTAAAAAAATAACTTACTGTAACCATACATGGGGAAGAAGGGGCACTATTTATACTATCCTTAATCCTCATCACTGGGGAAGAAATAAACAGCTTTTAAATTCAAGTCTGTTTAGGGAAGAGTTAGGATGAGACAGAGCAAATCGCTCTGATAAAGAGGAAATAAAAAGGGCTGAGGAGAAGTATATGTATTAAAGGTTAAGTCTAGGGGTGCTTGGGTGGCTCAGTCATTGAGCATCCAACTCTTGGTTTCTGCTCAGGTCATAATCTCATGGTTTATGAGTTTGAGCCCCATGTCAGGCTCTGAACTGGCAGCATGGAGCCTGACTGAGATCTTCTCCCTCCCTCTCTCTCTGCCCCTCCCTTTCTCACTCTCATTCTCTTTCAAAATAAATAAGTAAACTTAAAAAAAATTAAGTTTAAAAAAGTAGGCTTGTATTTGGAAAGTTTCTACAACTGAAGAATCCCCTAAAGTGGGTGATTACTTCAACATGCAGGTATAGGTTGCCATCATGCA
Source organism: Suricata suricatta (assembly GCF_006229205.1). Classification (NCBI taxonomy): domain Eukaryota; kingdom Metazoa; phylum Chordata; class Mammalia; order Carnivora; family Herpestidae; genus Suricata; species Suricata suricatta. Next base: position 88,013,943 of record NC_043702.1, on the reverse strand, counting down.
TGGGGGCCTTAAGACCAGTAGCTACAGTCTCTGTAAATGAGTATGTTGTCAGGGGACAACCACATCCTCAAGAGTGTCTCCAGATGCGCCCCCAACAGCACAGACAGTAGACGATGAGGGATCCACATTATCGCCAGCATCATGTAGCAGAGAGAGCAGTGGTAAGGATGCTTCCACCATGAACTAAAGATGTAGCTACTTCCTGATTTTCTGGCACTGTAAAATGCCCCAGAATCTCAATGACCTGGTCATTTTTCCAACTTAAGAAGCAACCAGTCAATCCAGATATGCTACTGAGGAGATTCCTCCTTTGGTCTCTAAGTAGACCAAATAAAGTTCCCTTCCATCACATTGAAATGAAGAGGGGTACCCAACCTCAACTGAATTTGAACCTCCCCCTAAGCAGAGAGTTGGGGCTCAGAGGAGTCTCATGTGAAGTAGAAAAAAATTTAAATATGATAGATCTTCTTATTAATATTGAGCTTATAACTAAGTTCTACCATAAACTAAAAGATAAGACCTGTGTGATTAAGACCATAAATATGACTCACCAATGTTAGGATAATTTAGACTCAATAATGAAAATAGAAAGTAAAGGAGTCTTTCTGTCCTGCACAGACTACATATCTGATAAAGGTTAAACTAAGTCAATGATATAAGGTAATTCCTACAAAAACCAATAATTACTATTCACTATACTACCTGAAGTCAATTTAAGTCTCTTCTCTATATTGAAGAAAACTAACAAAAAAAAAAACCCAGAATCTCACAATAAGAAATCCCCAAGCTATAATTTAGCACCAATTTAGAAATTCCATTAGAGAGCACATCCAGCTCATTAAAAACAGCAAGGTAACCTGTCTATACAATGCTTCACCATAATCAAATATTGGCAAAATAACTACATAGGAAATACAGTGCCTATCTGAAATATTAACAATTAGTTTAAAATAGTCAGTTTTTCTAAAATTTCATGCATTTTACTATTACTCATTTTCCTTAAATTGAACTGAAAGAAGTTCCTTTTTTTTAACTTGCATTTTCTTTTTCTTCAAAGACATTTAAGAGTTAGCTATTTCCACAGATATAGATTCAATCTATACAGAAACTAAATTTTGTCAATTAAGCAGAGTCCTTCAAGCACATTTGGATTTATGGGAGGAAAATCTTTTAGATATCAAATAGAGCCTGTATAGTTATTTCCTTTCTACAGTCACAAGCTAGGGAGGAGTCTTTAGGTTGATAGCATAGAGACCAATATAAGAATCATTTTCATAGCATCTCTGATCTGGCCAGGAAATGCTCCATTTCATTACTGAGCATGCATTGTATGATGATAAAAAGCTCTTTTTTATTTAAAATAAACCTTGATTTATATATATTTTTTACTCATTTGTCTTAGTTTTGCTTTTCATTTAGACAAAACTGCTGCCTCCTCTATCCTAGATCATTATTAACATTGAAGCCTGCCCCACAACTTTTATTGATCCTCATGCCTCTAGTTCCTTAAGCCACTTTCTAGCAGGACATGGCTTCTAGATCTCTTCACACTTGAAGTTAAAACTGTAGAGGTATGCTTATGGGTAAAACTAATTTTATATTTTTTTATGTCATTAAAATAAAAACCCAAGTTATGGAATCGTTTTGGCTACATCCAAATTGACTTAACTATCTGAGGAAAAGTCTCCTCTTTTGAGGTGAAAGAGGGGATACCTATTTACTTGAAAGATTTTTTTTAATGGACTAATAGTAAAAGGCTCTTATATAAAATATTTGTTAGCAAATCTATTTCTTACAATTTAGAATTATCTATGGAAATAGACATTTTCACTCTAAACATCTAATGAATCAACTGATTTACCTAGAACTTCTTTAAATTCATTAACTAGGTATTTACTGATTGTGAAATGAGCATTGTGCTAGATGCTGTAACAATGAACAAGAACAGCCTCCAGTCCCTGACCTTAGAAGAAGGAGCCATTGATTGAGTAGTCATGCAAGGTATTAACTGTGATATGCGTTATGAAGAACATCTACAAAAAGCCATGAAACAACAAAATACATATGTATAGTTCAACCAGGGGTCTTAAAGAAAGTATCTTAGTCAATTCAGGCTGCTATGACAAAATACCATGTTCACTGGGTCTGGTAATTTCTCATAATTCTGGAGTCTGTCCAACATCAAGGAGCCTACAGATTTGGTTCCTCACAAGGAACTTGTTTGCAGGTGGATGCCTTCTGGATATTTCCTCACATGGCCAAGATAGGAAGCTCTAGGCTCTTCCTCTTCTCATACAGATGCTATTGCCTAATGACCTCACCTAAATTACTTCCCAAAGACCCCAGCTCCTACTACTATCCCATTAAGGGGTAGGGCTTCAAAATATGAATTCTGTGGACACACAAACTTCAATCCATAACATCAGGTTTCCCCAGGGAAGTAACATTAGAACTGTAACATGAAAAACAAGTGAAAATTAGTCAGGCAAAGATATGGGAGTGAAAATTGTGGCGAGGCACCATAGGTTGCATCTCTAAAGCGGAAGTAAACAAGGCATGATGCAGAAGCTCATTTGAGCCCATTTTGGCTGGTGCACTGAGACGGGGAGTTACGGAGAACAGTCCAAGAGGAATCTGAAGAGGTTGGCCTGGGTCAAACTGTGTAGGGCCTTGTGGACCATGTTCTACATTGTCTTCCTATCCTATGAATAATGAGAAGTCTACAGAAACTTTTATCAGAGATGCCCTACTGTTAAAAAGCTCCTTCTGGAAGCACTATGGAGAATAAAATGGAGTGGGGTGCCAGGAAGATGTGAGAGTAATCCCAGTGAGGACTGACTGTAGGTGTGTGAGGGTGGTGTGTGTAGACACGAAAGGGGTCTACAGATTTGAGAGACACTTAGGAGTTAAATTAAAGGGACTTATGAACGCATGGGATTCAGGGGCCAAGGAAGAGCAATGTGCTAGAGTGACCTCTTGAATTTTCCCTTGTGCAAGTGATTGGACAGTGGTACACTTGAGTGTGACTGGAACACAGAGGGAGAAAAAAAAGTGTAAAGAAGAAAAGGAGCTTCGTACTGGACATGCAGAGTTAAAATGTCATCTGAAAGTGCTAGTAGACAGGCCTGGGTACAACAGCATTGGGTATGTGGATGATCATCAATACAAAAACTCTCCTTTAACTATTCTTTGTAGATGGCACCACCTAAGAATAGTCCACGGTGTGTGCTTGGGGAATACAACCACCCATGACTGTACAAACACATATATCATTACCAGTAAGGCTAGGAAATAGCTAAGCACAAGTGATATGCAGAATGTTTACTTAAGTCTCTATCCCAAGCAGATCTACCCATAGCTACTTCCCAAAGTCATCTGTTGAATATAAAGGTCCCTTGGGCTAACCAAAGAGTGCTAAAGAGCATTTCTCTGAACAATTAGCTTAAGGCAAACTACCTGGCAAATGTTTCCCTGGAGGCTGAAATGTGAAACTACATTTGAAAAACCACTTCCCAGTAATTCCCTAGTTTAAGAGTGGTTTCTCGTCCATTCCTTTGCAGCCTAAATTAGGAGCTAGGAGGAAAAAGAACAGAGCAGAAATGGGTCTTAAAGATCATTCTCACTTTGCAGATAATAAACGAGACTCAAAACAAAGACATATTTAGACATTGGTAAGAGCAATAGTTCCCTCCTTGTATTCTAGTTTTTTTTTTTCTTTTTAAAATATCTCTAAATTGAGAACAGAATACACCTATAGCATGTTACTTGCATTCCAGCTTCAGCTTCTGAAAAGAACAATTTGGGGACCAAAGCAGAAGACATTGTGTTCCTGGCCTCTCTGTCTTCTGACAATTGTGCCTGGCAGCAGTAAGTAATAAAATTTTATTCAAGATACTGTGTTCAGTACTCACTAAAAGTGTCAGAGTAGTCATTGGGATGGATTTTCCAAATTAGTGAGTGGGAGTAAGTTGCTAATCCTTTTAAAGAACATCTATTTATTTCCAAATTATAAAGAAATCCAAAGGTATCTAGTTCAACTGACACCTCACTGGTTTGATTGCTCTTAGAACACAACTCACAAAGACCTTTATTGGGATAGTGAGCAGAAGGCTCAGTATGGGCTTTGTCATCATTACCATCTTAACTGGTGGTAATGATTGAAATATTAATAAAAACAACCTAGCAGCTTGGTTTTGCTTATTTTAAGGGTCTTAAATAAAAATCAATGTGACTTTTGAAAGAAAACCCCAGGTAGAGTTTAAAATGCTGAATATGTATGAATTATGTATGCATACAAAGCCTAAGGCCTCAAGTGCATTGTGCCGGAGTCCAGCTCCTGCAGGTCCAGGGGTCCCCAGAAGGATGATGGTGCAGGCCAAAGAGAAAGTGGGAGAGCCTTGCGTTTTCGTTCTGATCCCCAGACAAGCACCACTGCCCATCTGGCAGGCGTCTCCATCTTGTCTGGTTCTCAAGGTTTATTTATGGCAAAAGGTACAAGGGCAGTAAATGATTTCCCATAGACAAGTTTTACAATTTTAGCCACAAGCACTCATGGTGTCATAGGTATTTTTACAAAACTCAGGTCTAGCCTCAAGGAAGCGTCCTTTAACCAAGAGGCAAACAGCATTCTTTAGTAAAGTTTTCAGATTTTTTATGAGTAAGGGTCATTAGGCAGTTTATAATTCTAAGAGAAAGTTCCCAGAAAAACAGGTTCTCAGGAGGTATGCTTGCTCTCATAGTCCCAAAGATGATTGATAAACTTTATTGCAGTAGTGACTATCACAAAGGCATTCAAGCCCAGAAGGAATTCAGGTATCCATATTGTTTAGGGGAAAATTATGTGTTGCATTAGGGTGTATCTAGTTTACTTGCTTATCTTTTCCCTGACCAGGTGCAGTCACGCCTCAGGGACAGGGAAGGGAGACAGCCAGCTTCTGACTCTAATTAGCAAAGCATTTTGAGGTTTGGTGCTTCAAGCAGAAATGAAAGTTTCAAGAGGGTGGATTTTGGGAGCTATCTGGGGGCAAGAGACCATGCAAACTTGCCGTACCCTCGCCAGGAATTTTCACTCTACCGGTGAGTTCAAATAGCTCCCAACAGCATTGTCACTAAATCAAATGCTAATACAAATCCATTTCAATAGTTCATTTGAGGTGACTGGGCTGCTGCCCTATGCCACACAGTATGAACACAGGAGATGAGAAGAGCACGGTCACATGGAGAGATGTCAGCATGGTAGGTGTTAGAATGGTCCAGTGATAATGCTATCAATAAAAGCCAACATAATGACGATTGAGAACTCATCTAAGCTGTTTAACAATATGGCCATTTACTTTTGATGAATGCCAACTGTGTGCAAGTTCCCGCTCTTGGACTCACAAATGAAGAAGATTGGATTCTGTCCCCATAATAAATCATAATCTACTGGGTGATTTACACACCTAATTACAACAACACAAAACAAACAAGGAACAGTGGGAGAGGTCATAAGCTCAATTCAAAAGGCCTGTTTATTTTTCTTTCCGTGTCCCAAAGAAAAGGTTGCTATAAGGCTTGGTGACCTCCAAATTTATGTGTTTGAGAGCTAACATAACCACTATATAACAAAGTGTTGGCCTGAAGTAACTTATCATAAAATTTAAGAACTTAAAAGATCATCTAGTCCAAGTTGGTCTTTTCAAAGTTGTGAAAACCAAGGCCAAAAGAGTTTAATGTCATAGGATAATTTATCATACAATTAACCTTAAATATATATGTGCACATGTATATTCACGCATATTTATACACACATATGTAATATGTAATACATTATCAAATGTACAATTTATATAAATACTATATATTATATACAACAATGCATATATATATGATGTTTTTGCATATATATGTGAGTAGGTAAATATGCAGATATGTAATTGCTAGCAGATTATTTTCAGAACCATCAGTCAATTGTATTATATTAGAATTAAGTAAATTTGGATCTAAGGCATCATTTGCCAAAAGAACTGCTTGATCTATTTTTGTATCTCTTCTTCCTTGAACCTCATGAGTAAAATGAATTCTCTTAAGAAATCTGGGAAGAATAAGCAATGAATGATATAATTTCCGTGATCCTTGAAAGGTAGCATCACCCAAGCTACGTTATATTTATTACCAAACCATCACTTCCTCTGGAACACATATCAAAGTAATTAGCTTAAGGGATTCAGCTTTCTTTAATGCAGGGAATAGGCTGATGGAGGACCCTCATCTTCTAACTCATCTGAAATAGACTCCAAAGAAATAGTGACAAAGGCAAATTTAATTTGTAACTGAGGATTAGATAACCCTGGTGGAATGAGCTCTGAGACTTGCTGGAACTTAAATATGAGTCTTTTATAGAAGAGATTTATTAAACTCAACCACCTCCGTGGAGTATCTCTTTGCCAAAATCAATCCCCATTCTGATATTTCCCCATGGACTACACAAATGATAACAGAAAAAGGCTTTGGCTCTGTCACTGTAAAAACTGTAGGCTTATTTCATATTTCATTTGTATGGTAAGCTGTCCCAGGGGAGATATGAGGCTATAGGAAAAGACAGAGGATAATCAAATCAATTTTTTAGACTGGGACATGGAGACCACTTTCTGAGGCTTCACGAAGTGAGAACAAAGCACTGAGTTGTCCTCATGAAAAACCATAAGGTTGTGGAACCAAATGAGGTTTGTATGAATAAGGCCAGAGCAGGAAGTATAAGGAGAATAAATCCATCTTATAGAGTAAATAATAATTACACATTAGGTTCTTTTTAATAGAATTCTTTCTTCCAAATGCCTCAAAGCATTTCCCTTCTCTCCTCTTATTTTATCATCACTGAATTTTTCTGAGATAAAGACAGATGAGATATTTCTTTATCTTATTGATAGAGCAAGAAGAACCAGCAGTAGTGACATAAGGCTGCTAAGAAATAAACTATCTGAGCTAGTGAGAGTGGTCCATGGCCTATCAATTTTGGATTCACATTCTTCAGAATGTTGTTCATCTCTCACTTCCCATCTCTCCCCACTCTCACCTCACTTCAGAAAATAACTTCTGTTTGGGAGGCGGCTGTTTCAGTTTCTTACTGTCATCCTTTCTTCACACATACCCCAAAACATCTGAACCAAATTTCACTACATGTACTGACCAATTGGCTTCGGTTAATCAAGTGACTATGCCTGTCATATCAATGCATGCGGTAGAATTTTCTGGCAAATAATACATGGCATGTGTCAAAAGTCATTTTGTGCCAAATCTACCTCACTCCTCCCCATCTAATTCCAGTGCTCTCAGAGTTGCATAAATAATGCTCTATTCATATCTATTGAAAGGACCACTTTAACTTTACGGATTGTGATATTGCTTATGTTTTTTAATATTCTCACTTGGGATTTTCCTCTTTTGAATTCAACTCAAGGGAACAAGTTGTTTACTATGACACTTCCTATATGGTTTCGGATTGCTTTCATTAGAATCTAAGATTTGGCGAGGCCTCCCTTTGTTGATCTTCCCATAGAATTTAGCTTTTTAAAAAAAAGCCTCAAATTAAGCAAAAGCAGTGTTATTAAATTCTCTAATTCTCCATGGGACAAAAATAACATCATAAATCCATATAGTATATGTATTTAGATGCAGTTACCTATGAATTTTGATATTGCAGGCAATAAAATAAACATCCTCAGTGTATTCTCCAAATACATCTACTGTACTGAGATTCAGTTTCTAATTTATTTGAGGTAGTTCTTCATCTAACCAACTCTTTGGTTAGGTCTCATTCTCTTATTCTATAGGTAAACACCTGTAAGGAATAAGCTTCATTACTATCACTACCTTGGAGAAATGGCCTACTTTTTCTGGCTCTCTGGGCACCAAAATCTCAGTTACACTGTCAGCTGTTTCCATCCATTCCAGAAAATAATGATCGTAACAATGGTGAACATTTATTGATCACTCCCAATGTACCACTGTTCTTAGGGCTTTACACACATATATACTTTTTAAAATTTGATGACAACTCTGTGAAAGACTACTATCAGCCCCATTTTGTAACACACACACACACACACACACACCCAAACAAAAACAAAACAAAAAAACAAACAAAAACAAAACAAAAAAGCAAACAAAAAACAAAACAAAAAAGCAAATAATTCTATGACAAAGAATGGGCAAGAAACCCAAGAAGACATTTTCCCAAAGAAGATATATAGATCTCTAACAGACACATAAAAGATGTTCAATATTACTAATCATCAGTGAGACACAAATCAACACCATATCACCTCACACTGATCAAAATGCTATTATCAAAAAGACAAAAAATAAATGTTGGCAAAGACATGAGGAAAGGAAAATCTTGTGTACTGTTGGTGGGAATGTAAAATGGTCCAGCCACCCTGGAAAACATTATGAGGTTTCTACACAAAACTGAGCATAAAAATACCATATGATCCAGTAATTCTACTTCTGAGTATTTACCCAAAGAAAACAATAACACTAATTCGAAAAGATGTATGCACCTCTATGTTTATTGCAGCATTATTTACAATAGCTAAGTTATGGAAGCAACCTAAGTGCCCACAAATAGATGAATAGATAAACAAGATATAAAGAAGGTATACATATTCAATGGAATGTTACTCAGCCATAAAATAAGAATGAAATCTTGCCATTTGCAATGACATGGATGGACTTAGAAGGCATTATGCTAAGTGAAATAAGAGAAAAAAACAGACACTACATGATTTCATTTATATGTGGAACCTAAAAAAACCAAACAAACACCACCAAAAATAAATAAAGGAAGAAAGAAAACAAAACAAAACAGAAACAGACTCATAAATATATAGAACAAACTAGTGGCTGTCAGATGGGAGAGAAGTGGAAAAATAAGTGAAATAGTGAAGGGGATTTAGAGTTACAAACTTCCAGTTACAAAATAAATAAGTCACAGATGAAAAATACAGCTTTGGGAATATAGTCAATAATATTATAATACTTTTGTATGGTGACTGATGGTAACTACACTTATTGGGGTAAACATTTTGGGTTTTTTTTTTCTGTTTTCTGTTTTTGTTTTGCTTAAATTTTACTTAGCATACAGTGCAATAGTGGCTTCAGGAGTAGAATTCAGTGATTCATCACTTATATACAACATCCAGTGTTCATCATAACAAGTGCCCTCCTTAATATCCATCCCCCATCTAGACCATCTCCTACCCACCTTCATCCATCAATCCTCAGTTTGCTCTCTATCATTAAGAGTGTCTTGTGGTTTACTTTTCTCTCTCCTGCTTCCCATATGTTCATCTGTTTTGTTTCTTAAATTCCACATATGAGTGAAATTATATGGTATTTGTCTTTCTCTGATTGACATATTTTGCTTAGCATAATACTCCCTGGGTCCATCCATGAACCTTCATTATTGGTGTATAAAAATGCAAGTTTTCTCAACGTTGATTTTATATCTACAACTTTGCTAAATTCATTTATTAATTCTAGAAAATTTTTGGTGGAATCTCTCAGGTTTTCTACATAGAGTAGTATTTGTTGTCTGAAAATAGTGAAAGTTTGACTTTTTTCCTTGCCTTTTTAAATACTTTTATTTATTTTATTTATTTTTGTTGTCTGATTGCTAAGACTAAGACTTCTAGTACTATGTTAAATAGTAATGGTAAAAGTGGACATCCTTGTCTTATTCCTGACTGTAGGAGGAATTCTCTCAGTTTTTCCCCATTGAGGATATTAGCTGTGGGTCTTTTGTATATGACCTTTATGATGTTGAGGTATGTTCCATCTATCCCTAATTTGTTGAGGATTTTATCAAGACTGGATGCTATATTTTGTCAAATGTTTTTTCTGTATCTATTGACAGGATTATATGGTTCTTATCCTTTCAAAAAATTAATGTGCTGTATCGCATTGATTTGTGAATATTGAATAAGACCTGCAACCCAGGAATAAATCCCACTTGATCATGGTGAATAATTTTTTAGTGTACTGTTTGTTGAATTTGACTTGCTAGCATATTGTTGAGAATTTTTGTATCCCTGTTCATCAGGGATATTGGCTTCTAATTCTCCATTTTAGTGAGATCTTTGTCTGGTTTTGGAATCAAGGTAACGCTGGTTTCATAGAATGAGTTTGGAAGTTTTCCTTCCATTTCTATTTTTTGGAACAATTTGAAAAGAATTGTATTAACTTTTCTTTAAATGTCTGGTAGAATTCCCCTGGGAAGCAATATGGCCCAAAACTTCTTTTTATTGGGAGATTTTCATTACTGATACAATTTCTTTGCTGGTTATGGGCCTGTTTAAATTTTCTATTTCTTCATGTCTCAGTTTTGGTAGTTCATGAGTTTCTAGGAATTTGTCCATTTCTTCCAGATTGTCCAGTTTGTTGGCATATAATATTTCATAGTACTATAATTGTTTGTATTCTTGTGGTGTTGGTTGTGATCTTTTCTCTTTCATTTATGATTTTATCTAGTTGGGTTTTTTCTCTTTTATTTTTGATAAGTCTGCCTAGGAGTGTATCAGTTTTTTTTAATTCAAAGAACCAGCTTGTAGTTTTGTTGATCTGCTCTACTGGGCTTTTTTGTTTCTATATCATTTATTTCTGCTTTCATCTTTATTATTTCCCTTCTTCTACTGGCTTTAGGCTTTATTTGCTGCTCCTTTTCTAGCTCCTTTTGGTGTAAGATTAGGTTGTGTATTTGAGACATTTCTGCTTGAAACAGGCCTGAATTGTAATATACTTCCCTCTTACGACTACTTTGCTGCATTTCAAAGATTTGGGACTGTCATGTTTTCATTTCCATGTATTTTTTTAATTTCTTCTTTAACTCATTCATTCTTTAGTAGGATATTACTTAACTTCCATGTATTTGAGGGCTTTCCAATTTATTTTCTTGTGGTTGATTTCAAGTTTCATAGTGCTTTGATCTGAAAACATGCATGGTATGATATCAATATTTCTGTACTTGTTGAAGGCTGATTTGTGACCCAATATGTGTTCTATTCGGGTGAATGTTCCATGAGCACTCTAAAAGAATGTGTATTCTGCTGTTTTAGAATGAAATATTCTGAATTTATTTGTTAAGTCCATTTGGTTCAGTCTGCCATTCAAAGCCATGTTTCCTTGTTGATTTTCTTAGATGATCCACTCATTGAGGTAAGGGAGGTATTTATTAAAGTCCCCTACCATTATTGTACTGTTACCAATGAGATTTTTTAAAAAATTAATGTTTATCATGTACTTTTGAGAGACAGTGGGCCAGTGGGTAAGGGGCAGACACAGAACCCAAAGCAGGCTCCAGGCTCTGAGCTGACAGTGCAGAGCACAACATGAGGTTCAAATTCATGGGCCATGAAATCATGCCTGAGCTGAAGTTGAATACTTAACCAACTGAGCCACCCAGGTGGCCCTCAATGAGTTTCTTTATGTTTGTGACTAATTAATGTATAGATTTGAGTGCCTTCAAGTTGGGGGTATATTGACAATGGTTAGATCTTGATAGATATCTTAATTATGATATAATGCCTTCTTTATCTCTTGTACAGTCTGATTTAAAATCAAGTGTGTCTAAAATAAGTGTGACTACTCTGGCCTTCTTTTGATCTCCATTAGTATGATAGATGGTTCTCCATCCCCTCACTTTCAATCTGTAGGTGTCTTTAGGTCAAAAATGAGTCTTTTGTAGGCAACATATAGATGGATCTTGGGTTTTTTTCCCTTTATTTTAAAGTACCCTGATACTTTTGATTGGAATATTTACAGTGATTATTCACAGTGATTATTGAAAGATATAAATTTAGTGCCATTGTGTTACCTATAGAGTTTATGTTTCTGGTGAAACTGGTCCTTTCTAGTCTTTGTTCCTTTTGGTCTCTTTCCTCCACTCAGAGTCCCCCTTAAAATTTCTTGCAGGACTGGTTTAGTGGTCATGAACTCTTTTATCTTTGGTTTTTCTGGGAAACTCTTTATCTCTATTCTGAATGACAGCCTTAGTGGATAAAGAATTTTAGCTATATATAATTCCCATTCAGCACATTGAATATATTTTGCAACACCTTTCTGGCCTGCCAAGTTTCTGTAGTCAGATCTGCTGTTAACCTGATATGCCTTCCCTTGTAGGTTAAGGACTTTTTTTCCCTTGTTGTTTTCATGATTCTTTCCTTGTCTGTGTATTTTGTGAATTTAACTATGATATGCCTTGGTTATGTCAGCTTTTGTTGAATTTAATTGGAAGTTCTCTGTGCTTTTTGGAGTTTTATGACCATGTCCTTCCCCAGATGAGGCAAGTTTTCAGCTACAATTTGTTTGAATAAACCTGCCCACTCTTCTGTCTCTTCATCTTCTGGGATTCTTATGATACAAATGTTATTACATTTTAGTAAGTCGCTGAGTTTCATAAGTCTGTTTTTGTGATCCATGATGACTGTTTCCCTCTTCTTTTCAGCTTCATTGCTTTCCATAAATTTATCTTCTCTATTGCTAATTTGCTCCTCTGCCTTGCCCATCCTCTCTGTCATGGCATCCATTTAGGTTTGCATCTCGGTTATAGCATTTTTAAATTTGGCCTGACTAGATTTTAGTTCTTTATTCTTTGCAGAAACGGATTCTCTGTATCTTCCATGCTTTTTTCAAGCTCATTTAGTATCCTTATAATCATTCTTTTAAATTCTGATTCAGAGATCTTATATATATCTGTGTTGATTAAATCTGTGGCCATGAGTTCTACTTCTTGATTTTTCTTTTGGGGTGAATTTCTACATCTCATCATTTTGTCCAGAAAAGAAGAAAGAAAGAAAGAAACAACAGCAACAACAACAACAACAAAAACTGAAAAAAACAAAAATAAAACACGAAAAACCTAGATCTTTAGTGTGTTTCATTCTGCTCATTAAAAGAATCTAGATCCAAAAATAAAAAAATGAAAATAAAATAAAATAAAATAAAATAAAAAATAAGTAATATGTATGGAAATAAAACATAATAAAAAATTTAAAAATGAATTGAAAAAATAAGAAAATAGAAAAAATAGTAATAAAAAATAATAAAAGTAAACAGGAATCTAGATCCTATTTCCCCTAGAGCTGAAGCTTTGTAGCACTCTATGATCAGTAGACTTGTTACAAATGAGTTATTTGGGCTGGTTTTCTGGGAGAGGGGTTTGCTGTGCTAATTCGCTGGCTGACTTGCTTCCGCAGAAGCGAGCCTCCAGGGTGCAGAGGGGTGCGGCTTGAGATATGCAGCTCTAGCCTCCACTAGGTGGTGCTGTTTTGCCCCTTGCAGGCTTTCAGCGCCACCATTGGATGGGATGAATATGGCAGCACTCCCCTGTGTAAGCCTGGAGATAAAAGATTACATCCCCCACTCTTCAGGGAACCCTCACAGAAGAGTTATCAGTCACCCCTCTTTTGTCCCTGGTTTCCGTCAGAACTTGCATTCACACTGCCTGTGTTGGAGCTTTTTTTTATCTGAGTTTCAAAACTCAAATTTTAGGGATTCCTGAGGTGTGGACCTGCTCTGTTCCTCTGGGGTAGGGGGCCCCAGTGCTTTTGCTGACCTATGCAAGGAGAGCCGTCACATGACTGCACAGAAGTTTAGATTTTATGTCAAAATAGAGCAGAAAGCCTGCACCCCTGCTGACTGCCCTCAGCCTGAGTCCCCTCTCCTATCCCTGGAAACAATGCATTGTGTTGGCACCATCTGCCCTTCTTGCGACCCAGGGGATCATCAGACCATGTTGTCACTGCTGGTATTCTGTCACCTGAGCACCTTTAAGCTGGACACATCCCCCACTGTAGCAGACTTCTAAAAGTTCAGATTTTGTGCTTCTCTGCTTATAATACTTTGCAGTGGTCTCCGTAAGCAGGCTCCTTCCCTGCTGCCATACCCACAACTATCTGTCTCCCCCAGGTCAACTCTCCACACCTCCTACCTTCCGGAAGGTGGTAGCGTTTCTATTTGTAGACTTACAGTTTTTACTCTTTCATACCTCCAACTGATTTAGTGGGTGTTCAGAATGATCTGATAACTATCTAGCTGCGCTGAACAGACAAGACATGCTTAGGGTCTACCTACTCCTCTGCCATCTTAACTCCCTCCTGTGGTGAAGTTTTGTAATGTTTCTAATGGTCAAATCACTATATTGTACCCCTGAAATTAATGTAATATTACATGCCAACTATGCACCTAAATATTTAAAAACTAACAAACAAATAGAAATTGTGTGTCTGGGGGGCAGGGGAGTTAACTGACATTAAGGTAGGTAAATCCAGGACTTTGGCTTCTAAACTCTATTGTGTTAATAATCCATTGCATCTCTATCTAACAATATCAGATATTAGAGGCAATAACTTAGTTCAGAAATACCTTAAAGTGATTCATTATAAATATATAATTCACCCTAAATAAAATTGTATCAATTTATTCGACAGGTATTCTAAGCATGTCTGTATACATGGAAGTGCAAATACTGTATAGTACAAAGGATCCTCTCTTTGATGTCCCAAAGTCCTATTCTTTAAGATAGTTACTAGTCCTAGGTGCAGCCTGTATCTACCTTATCCATTGTCCTTTCTGCTCACCTGACCCTTCCACTCACATTATGGAAACCAGCAATGGAAATAGTCTCTGCACATTGAACTTTCTTGCCCTGCAATCTCTAACACTTACTGATTCTGAAACTTTTTGTTCTATGATCTTGTTTGGCTGCCTTTATCACTCCATCTCCATATTTGCACATCTTATATCCGTTTCTGATTCTGCTCCTCACTTTGCCAACTTTAATTGTCTTTTTCCTCTGACCTATGCACCCACCATCACTTCTCAACTCTACATGTGTGTAGATCTGAATAATCTCTTTGTTTGAGGAAAAGACTTCATTAGCCTTTACAGTTGCAAAATTACTGAATTCCCATCCATTCCATGTTCTTGACACACAGTATATTCTTGCACTAGTCTAAAGTAGAGAGCCTGTGTTCTAATAATAGCATGTGCACCTGCTTCTATAATTTATCTCTGAAAATGGTGTTTGTCTTTCACCAGACTACAAAACCTCTGAGTAGAGGAGCCACGTCTTCATCAGATCACTCATGCTTAGCACGGTGCCTGGCACATTGTTGGTGAGCAATGAAAGGCTGTCTGAACTGAAATAAAATTTACCTTGTTGTTCTGCAAGGTAAGTAAGGAAGAGGATGGGTTGAGGGAGAGGAGAATCCAGGAATAAAGTGCAAGAATAAACCAACTATTTTCAAATGCAGGATTGGGAGTTCAATAGGAATAGGGCTGGAGGAAGTTTATTACCAGAGATAAAGGATGGTTGAAATTGATGAAAGAGCATTAGTGCAGAACACACTAAATGTTTAGTGATGCAGCTCAACTAAAGGATCAAGGAAGCCATAAAACCACTCAATGACATTTTGATGCTGACAACAATGTGTACCTAATCAACCATCATTTTCTAAGTACCTGGTGTGGTCATAGCATCATGCTTTCCACCAAAAATTACAGATGTGTTCAGAAAAAAAATTGCCCTCTAGGAAATTAAAATTAAATCTAGGAAATGAGATCAGTATATAAGAAACCACTAGAAAATCATAAAAACCAATATCCAACTAACTACTAAACTATTTAGTGTGGATTAAGTGCTTCATTCATTTATGCATTCAATAATATCAAGAGGACTCTGTGGTTTTTTTGTGTGTCAAATACTCATTGAGAAAGAGACTTAGCGAGCGCAGAGGGATGGTGTAAAGCATTTCTATTTTGTTACTGTTAATAGATGTTGACTCTATTAAAGGGAAACTATAATACCTACAACTGCCAAGAAAGAGCCAGACGTAAGGCCCAGATGAATTTTGTTGGATACATACTACAGAATATATCTGTTACCATGGGCATCTCAAAAGTCAGGAATTGCACAATATTGGGACTTCCTGCTTGTTACATCAAGGTGTTCCTAAACAATCTTATTGATCATGAGTTTTTGTAATCCACCACAAACTGACAATTCAGCCTTATAGCAGAATCTTACATCAGTCAACTGTTTTAGGAACCCAGGTATTCAAACTGCTGTATACAGGATGTTTGCTATCAGGATAATTTGAAATCTAGGGCCTCAATCTCAGTTCCAGAGATTTACCCAGTTTATTTCTGAACTGATTTTCACTGATGTTTCATTTGGGAAAACTACATATGAATTGTTGTGCTGTGATGACTCTAAGTGTATGATCTAATCCAGCTCCAGGGCTGTGTTAAGTCACTGCTCAGCAGGACACTGCAACTGCATGGAATGCCAATATGATGAAACACTGGTTACGGGAAGTAAATTTTAAAGGCTCTACCTTTCTAAATCAAAAGGAGCCACTTTTACTGCTCTGAATGTTCCTCCAGATGACAATCTATGGGATTCCAGAAATGAAATGACAAACAACTCCACTTTGGAATTCTATATATTGAATTATGATTTACAGAATGGCCCATCTCTTTTAAGGGAAGTAAATCTAGCCTGGTAGCTTACTGCCACATACTTTTCCCCCACAGTCATGTAATTGTTGTTTGGAGGAAATCAAGGAGCAAAGGAATGAAGTATACAGGGTCAGCCATTTACCTTCTCAAGGGGCCCTCGCACAAAAAGTAGGTAAGTTGTTTTGAAACCCATTCTCCCCCCACCCAATTCATCCCATCCCCATCCAGGAATAGATTTGATTGGAATCTTTCCAATTCTCTTCATACCTGTCCAAGAGGCCAGATATAAGAGACTTCCTGAGTCCTATGAGCAGAGATTGTAAAGTCAGCAGTGTCTGCAGACTAAGCTCAACTCTTCATTAAAATTTGTTGGATAAAAGAATTAAAATAATTATGAAGATCGCATAATTCCTACCATAGAAGTTTCTAAAATGTCTCAACTTAGAATGTGAAACAAAGGGCAAAACATACTCAATGTAAATAAAATAAAATAATTTACTAAAAGTGTCGTTATGACATAAAAGAGTTTGAACCTTATGGACAGCACTAAGATGCTATGCAAAGCTTATTTCTGTATCACAGATATAAGCCCTCTGTCAGGGGAGTGGCAGCAAAAGGGACTTACCTTCCAAATTTATGTGTAGGCAGAACACAAATCTCCTTTTTTCCTATTATTTTTGTTGTTTTTTAATTTAGGTGTAACATATACAATAAATACACAAATCTAAAGTGGATAGATCATGTTTCAGTTTCTACATTTTGATAGTTTTTATGGCTATACAACTACCACACAAAGCAAGATATAGAACATTACAAGTTTTATCCTGCTCTTCTGATTTAATCCTCCAGCCAGGCAATCATGCATATATATGTATGTATGCATGTATCTATAAATATATATATATATTGCTGTAAATATATAAATCACATATAAATATATGTTAAATATACATTCTGGATATAAGTCCTTTGTCAGAAAGTTATCCCAATTATTTTTTCCCTGTTTGTGGCTCTCCTATTTATTTTTTTAAATGGTGTCTTTCAAAAATAATGTTTAATTTTTATAATGGGGGCTTCAGTTTTTCTTTTCTGTTGCATGCTTCTTATGTCCTATTTAAGGTATCTTTACCTACCATGGGTCATGAAGACATGTTCTTGTGTTCTCCTCTAGAAGTTTTATAGTGTCTATGTTTACCTCTATGATTCACTCCAACTTAATTTTCTGTGTCATGTGAGGTAAATATTGCAGGGTTTTTTTCATATTTTTCCATTGTTTTCTATATAACAACTGAGATGTTCAAGAACCATTTCTTGAAAATATTCTTATTTGCTCATTCAATTATCTTGGTGCCTTTGTAAAAAATATAATCAATTGGTAATTCATATGTAGGTATACTTCGGATTCTTTATTTAGTTCTATTATTAGTTGGCCTTTACCACAATTCTACACTATCTTGATTATCTTCAATTTATCATAAGTTTTGAAATCAGCTAGTATAAGATTTCCCATTTTGTTGTTTTTCAAGAATGTTTTGTCTATTCTAGGTCCATTGTACTTCTATATAAATTTCATAATCAGTTTCTGCATTTCTATAAAGAGCCTGTTGAGTTTTGACGAGGACTACATTTATCATGAGCATCAATTTGAAAAGACTAAACATTTGAAAAGAAATAGTTTTCCAATCCACAATGGACATATCTCTCCATTATTTAAATCGTTTACATTTTCCTTGGCAGTATTCTGTAGTTTTCAATGTAAAGTTTTTGCATATCACTGATTACATTTATTTCTTGGCATTTGATATACTTTGATGCTAATAAAAATCTTAAATATCATTGCTAATACTTGTTAGTTTATATTCTGTATATTCTGTATATCATGTGATCTTGCTAAATATATTTACTAATTTTGGTATGTTTTTGTAAATTCCTTAAGATTTTCTGGGGCACCTCAGTGGCTCAGTCAGTTGAGCATCTGGCTCCAGCTCAGGTCATGATCTCGCAGTTTGTGAGTTCAAACCCTGTGTCAGGCTCCGTGTCAGGCTCTATGTCAGGCTCCGCATCAGGCTCCGTGCTGACAGCTCAGAGCCTGGAGCCTGTCTTCAGATTCCATGTCTCCCTCTCTGACCCTCCCCTGCTTGTGTTCTCTGCTCTTTCTCAAAAATAATAAAACATTAAAAATTTTTTTAAAGATTTACTATGTAAACAATTATGTCTTCTATAAATGAAGATAGTTTTAATTTTTAATTAATCTTTCATTTTCATTTTTTAATTTTTACATCATTTATTTTTTTCTTGCTTTCTTCTACTAGTTTGGACTTTCAGCAAAATAATAACAGTAACATCCCACAAATTTAATTTTTAACTTTTATAACTAAAGCCAGAATTATTTTGACAACTAAAGCTCAAACTTCTTGACTAATTCATAAGGCTAACAGCAATATACAAGAGTGCCTGTTTTCTTAAACACTCACTAGAACTGTGTGTTCCAGATGATGCTACAATTACTTAAAACTTTTATCAGTATGATGGGTAAGGAATGGTACCTATCATGTTTTAAAGTGGTATGATGTGCAAGGATAAAATAAAGATTAAAAAAACATGATTTTACTAGTATATCATAAATATAGAAAGTGTAATAGCTTTTCTCTTTGTTATCAGTACACAGAAATGGAAAATGGAATCACTAGCCTTCTAATTGTTATAGATGCATTTATTGAAAAGACATAGAGCCAATATGAAGAAACTTATCAAATATAAACAAAAATAAAATAAGATAATATCATTAAGTGGGGTATAATCCCACTATGAATCTTAATGCTTATTGTTTTCCTTTGTCTTATTTGGGGAACTAGATGAAATTATTTTAAAGTATAGATGATGGAGTGAAGCTCAGAGAATAATAAAAACAATAAAAAATAAGGATACCAAAGAGGAGCTTGCTTTCCAGGTATGAAAAGTTACTATGAAGCCACAATCAAGCACTGGGATAGGCGTATAGGTTAGAAAAACAAAAATATAAGCCAGAATCATGTGGAAAAATCAAAGTTGGCAATTTTAGTTCAATGAAAAAATTTTTTAAATGTGCTGGCATAGATGATTACTCATCTGGAAGAAAATAGCTAGGTCACCTTTCATCTTACACAAAAATATATTTGATATAACTGGTAATATAAATACTAAAATAGTATAAGAATGTGCAGGAGAATTTTATATGACTTTCTGTAAGAGACCTCCTTAGACAAGATGCGAATTTCAGAAACCATAGAGGAAAGTACTGAAGTCAAAATATTGAGTTCTTCTTTGTTTGAATTTAATTGAAGAAAAACACACTGAAATAAAATCAAAATCATTGCTGGACTTAAGAAACCACTCCTTTGCAAAAAAAAAAAAAAAAAAAAAAAACAAAAAACCTTCCTTCAAGGTCATAAGGTTTGGGAATATTTATTTTGAAAACCTGTAAAAGTCTGCCATCAGGGTTTTTTTTTCAAAACACTACATTTCCATTATAAAGAATATTTTTACTCACCCCCCCAAAAAAGAAGAAAATAGCAATCTCATGTTTTTACATCTCTTCCCTTTCTCAAACTTATTTATTTTTATTTATACTGCCAAAACTCAAATTACTTAAATCCTATTCTATAACTCACCATTGTCTGGATTTGTTCTATTTTCTTTTAAATCAGTACCCACCTTCAATTCTTTAATCATGGCTCTTTTACTTCTGAGGCTTTTGTTTTAATCTTTGCTAGATTTCAAGTGCTGTTTTCAGGAAGAGTTCAGGGGTGTTACATTTTTTGTATTCTTCCATTTAAAATATGTTTGTCTATTTTTTTAGATGTATATGGATATTTCATTTTTCTTTAGAACTTTGACATATTGCTTTGAACTTATTTTCTGGCATTGAATGTTGCTGAGCACAAGGCTCATGTTAGTTAGCCCAAACTCTCATTGTTCCAAGGTTTTTTGTAGCTGAATGAGTGCATTTTTTCTTTATTGTTGATGCTAAATAACGTTATCAGAACATAACTCAACACGGAGAGTCTTTTCATATTTTTCTGAAAGTTAGTGTCTTCTCTCAGTTTGCTGAATCAGTTCTTTCTTCATTTAATGAAAAATTTCTCTGTTTAAAATTTTGGAGGCTATTTCTTTTTCCTGTTCTAGTCCTTAAATTCTCTTCTTCAGGGGCACTGTTTTTAGCTCATCTTTTTCTTGTTCATGGCTTTTCTCTATTGGCTTTAAAATATTTCCCTTCTCCTCTGTCCTCCCCTTCTCCCTGTATTAATTCTATTCCTAATCCTTCCTCTGTGTCACTATTTTCAGTTTTACCTCTATTTTGTTCCTTGCTTTTTCTTTTTTATTTATTATTTCCATAACAGTGTTTGTTTTTTTCCCAATTCTAATCTCCCTTTGTTTGTTTTGTTTTAACTGGATCCCTATCCATAGTAACATGGGAAGAATTTCCTTCTATTCCATTGGATATTTTCTTCTAGGGTAGGTTTTTGTTCCTTTCATCCTGTTTGCCTCCTTTACTGTCATTTTTCCTCTCAAGTAATTTGCATGTGTGATATGCCTTCCTACTGTTTCTTTTTACAATTGGGATTTTTTTCAGAGTAGTTAAGTTTGAGGACATTGTGTTTTGGAAGAGCGTTATGGTGTCAAGCCCAACTGAGATGACATGAGCTCTGACTCATCACATCCTGGTCCAGCATGCACATGAGAGACGCTTGGTTTGCCTCTTGACCCGCATCCTCTGATTCTTCTCCTGCCATTCCATTCCCTCTAGCTCACACTGGCAACAAACATGTCTCTACCTTAGGATAGAGATGCTTTTGATACTTCCTCTGCCAGGAACACTCTTTCCCACTTATTGCATCTTGTGGATATCACTTTATTTATGACTACTCAAATGTCCCCAACTCTGAGATGGTTTCCAAGGTACCCTATCTCCTCATGCAACCATCCTGTTCTCTGCTATCAACCTATTTTACTTTCTTCTTAACAGCACACATATGAGCAACACTGACATCATGCCATATTTTATCTTGTATTGTTTTTCTCAAGCTGATAGAATGCCCCCATGAAAGCACAAGGATGCATTCTCTTCTTTTCACAATCCTGAACATAGCTCATACAGGCTCTCAGTAAGCTCAAGAAACAAGGCATAAGTGACAGGAGGATGAACATTAGATGTCCTGATGGAGAGTCCCAACTGAGGACCACCCAGGGATCACCCCATTCCATTCATCTAGCAATTGGTTTGCAGTTACCACCTCCCAGCAGAGGAAGGGTTAAGTTTGTTGTGTTTGTTGCACTTGTGCAGAAAGCAGCAGCAGCAGCTTGTCCTTATTTGACCTATGTCTCTAGAATACAAATAATATTGTGGTTTCCTACCCTGTGCAGGCATGCAGGCACTCTGAATACATGCATAGTTGGCAAATTATTATGTGATCCAGGTTTGTCACTAAAATGTTGAGACCCTAGGACCCACCCAAAAGAAAAAAAATTTTTGAGCCCACACCCTAGACTTTCCGGGGGCCATTAGATGTCTCTCTTGAGTGGCCCACTCTTTCCCTGGAGTGTAGTTTAACAAAACTGCTTTTCTTTACTTTTTTAGGCTGCCCTGTAATTCTTTACTGTGGCAGCCTAAAGTACCAAGGCTTCTTAACTTTCCCATCTCACTCTCAATAACATGAGTACCTGCTGCTGCTATTGGGGATAATTAAGAATAGACTATTCATAAAGTATACTCAGTGGAAATTGCCTCATTTTCCTTCTGTATATTCAATTAAACAGATTTCTATTTTGTTATTTTTACTTCTCTTGTGTTTTCTGAAGTTCTTCCATAAAGAATAATATGAAAGAATGAGTGATCTGATGTGGAACTCAGAAACCAACTCTGGGAATGAATCAAATGAAGTATAACTAACAGTTGTCCATTTTTTAGCACTTACTATGATTGATACTCTATATTATTCCTTTATACAAATTAATTTTAATTTCTTATAATAACCCTTCAGGTAATTTTTACCCTATTTGTCAAATAAAACCTCATATAGGCTTACCAGATATGAGGTTATACAGCTAATAAGTGCTGGGAAAGGGATCAAATTTAGGAATTCCTTACTCTGCACCTGTAATCCTTCTAAAATACCAAGTTTGACAACTATAAAAAATAGGTGTCCCTTGGTAAAGAAAGGAGACAGAATTCTGTGAATTACTTCCTTGGAAAAATAGAGTGAACTGCTCACAGATGCCTACAGAGATAGAAGGGGCACTTGACTCTCTTTGGTCATGACTGGTTTTCTCATGTTTCTACTTAGAGCAAGTTATTTAGCCTCTATGGACATTACTTTTAAAATAGGTGTCTTTCAGGTATGATATTCCATAAATGCTTGCTAAATGAACATTTCAATGCATGAATAAATAAAATGGTATTCACTGGGTGAGCATTAAGCTTCCTCTTAATGTCAAGATTAATACTACATGTAAATGATCCCTAAATATTTACCTTCTGTTTCTACATGAAACTAACATAGTTTTTAAACACATTTTTAGACTGTTTCAATCTAGTTATGCTAACCTGTCATGGCTTCCAACATATCCAACAAATAAACCTAATCTGGTAAAGCTCAAGGCACAAGAAATTAGTAAATTAGATGCTATCTGAAAAAATTAAGTTTGAGGAAATATCCCATTTCTGACCCTAATGGAAATAGTTGTAATCAATTGAGATGTGATGATTTCAGATAATCCACTGTCTTTCTTTACATGGAGTCTGGTTATATAAACAGAGTCAGATGACACAAATATGCTTAAGAGAAAGAAATGAATAGGATTAATAAAATTTCATGATAAAATCATTGTACAGGTATTGGGAGCCATTTCTGAGCTCACTAAATTGAGAATAATCCTTGTGAGGTTAAGGCAGGTTTGCACAGCCTCCCACCATCAGATGGTGACTGATATTTGCCCCCACTCAATTATTTTTGCTTGAGCATCGACCCCTCCAAGGCACCTTGCTGATTGGTATTGGGAGTGACCTGTCCCCTTATTCAAAAATATGCTGATTGCACCTTGTGGAGGTACTTATTATAGGAATATCTTCTTTTGTGGTCATAGGAGCAAATATTACATTTCCTAAGAAACCCATTTTACTTCCCTTCAAGAAACAGGCTATTGACCCCTGCTCACAAAGAACTAA
>NC_043702.1:87983166-87990142 GCF_006229205.1 Suricata suricatta | reverse complement strand
AAAGTCTACTGACAATACCCAGCCAAGTTGTCACATTACCTTTTAACCATTTGCTATGTTATTCTTCACTACAAGAATGAGACCCCAACATACCCAATGATTTTCCAAATGTAGCAGTCCTTCCACAGCCTCTCCTTTTCCCCAAGATCCTTTCCATTTTTTATATTTTAATTTATTTATGTATTTGAGAGAGAGAGAGAGAGCAAGCAGGGGAGGGGCAGAGAGAGGGAGACAAAGGATCTGAAGCAGGCTCTGTGCTCACAGCAGAGAGCCTGATGTAGGGCTTGAATTCATAAACTGTGATATCATGACCTGGGCCAAAGTTGGATGCTTAACTGACTGAGCCTCCCAGGCGCCCCTCATTCTTTTTACACAAGACTTACAGTGCTCTTTGTGGCAAGATGTAATTGAACGTACTCAAGCTGTACAAAGCCCAATAGATATTGGTTTATATCCCAGTTCATCTTTGCCAGTTGTGTGCTCCCATGCAAACTTGTCTTGCTCCCTCACTCAGTCGCACGTTGAGGCGCCAATATGTCTTAGCTGAAGCCAGGTCCCGGCGTGCTCGACCCCGGCGTTCGGCGGTACCTGTCTCGTCCGCCCCGACCGGCAGGGCAGAGAATCGTCTCGGGTTCTTTTCCTGAGGGAGAGAGAGAAAACAGGGCAGGAGGGAGACGCAGAGAGTGAAGACAGCACACGGTATCTGATCAAGCCTCTTCTTTATTGAGAAAACAATATCTTATAAAGGTTTCAAGGCAGAAAAACAAGGCAGCTGACCTAGGTTGGTTGCTAGGAAACAGGGTTAAGGGATTAAGGCTGGAGTAAAAGAGGAACCAAACTAAAGTGTTTTAGCACAGCGCCTGAGGGGCTGATACTACCCTGTCTGCAGGCGGTTGATCTTTGATCTTCTGGCTTCTCCTGACAGGGAGTGGCGCTCCCCTGCCTATTTTTGTAACTCCCCTCAGGGAGTGACATATCTGGCTAGCAAATGGCCAAGCAGCTGAATCTTTACCGCTTCCCACACAAATTCTATAACATAGAATAGAATCTGAACATATTTCCATGTTTTTAAGGCATACTAATAGGAACACTAAGGCATACTAATCCCTATTTCACAGAACTGTTTTAAAGATTCAAGAGATTATAAAGAGCCTAACAGGACCCAGCACATGATAGGTCTGAAAAGAAATAAAGCTTTCCTTTTTTTTTCTTTCTTCCCCTTATCAATGCAACATTAAATGGCAATATTCATATTTACTTCTGTTTCCTAAATATTGTGATGTGATTTGGCTTGGATTGGCTAAAACTATACTTACATTCTGAAAAGGGCTTGGTACCTTCAAATATAATTGTAGCCTTTCAGGGAAATTTGAAATAATGAAAACCTTGGAGAAAGGCATCAAGGCTGACAACTAATTCAGAAATTTTTATTAATTTTAATGTTTTTAAAGCAATAGCTCATTTTTAGTACATCTTTAAAACTACTCTCATATTACACATTTGTTCGTTGATATGTGAAAACACTCCTCCTTTAGTTTCTGGGGCCATCAAAAAATAAAGTAGAATTTTTAAAAACACAAAAGAAAAAAGATATTCCAAGACTCCTTTTCTCCCTGTTTTACAAAAGAAAACTATTGAGTCCTTACTCAATGTCATGCAATGATCAGGGATATGGGGACACATCAGGGACCTCAGGGAGCTGACATTCTAGTTGGGAAAAACAAACATAACAAGTCAATATTAGAATACAATACCATCTAAGGTGCCATGTGAAATGTAAAAAAAGCAAGATAAGGAAGATTGGAAGTGCTGGGGAAAGGGGAAGTTGTAATTTTAAATAGTGTGCTCAAGGTTGGTGTAAATGAAGCAAAGACTTGAAAGACCTGAGGAAATGCCTTGAAGATTTCTGGGAACAGTGCCGATTTAGCCAGTAGGCACAGCAGTCACAGTGCCTGGGGCCCACCATATTTTACTTCTTTAAAAATTTATTTGAGAGAGAGAGCGCCTTATGCACATGTACACGCGTGCGTGGGGGAGGAGCAGAGGGAGAGAGAGAGACAATCTCCATACTGAGGTGGAACCAGCTCAGGGCATGATCCCACAACCCTGGGATCACGATCTGAGCTGAAGTCAAGCGTTGGTTGATCAACTGACTGAGCCACCAGGTTACACCTACTTTCTTTTTGATCAGATGTAAAACAAAAGTGAATTGTTTAGTATTGAGGAAAACGTTTAAATGTTTAACACAAACTGGACTGCAGTTATCTTTTTATCAAAACAATCATAAAATAGACTTTTAATATATATTAGGCATATTTTAATTTTACACATGTGTGTAATGTGTATATATATATATACACATTTTTGAGTTTTGATGGAGTGAAGGACACACAGGGCATAGTGCCTAAAGGCCCAGGAAGGTCCTAATACAACTCTGTTTGGGAATGGGGCTTCTAATCAACTCACTCATTAGCATCAGAATGGAATGCATTAGTGAAATATAATAGGCTATATCAACTAAGAAACAGTTTGGGGAAGAATTTGCTTTTAGAGACTTACAAAACCAAAAATGCTTTGTCATTTAAATCCTGCTATTGCATTTTAAATCCTCAGACACCTAATTAGAACACAAAAAGATGAGCTATAGGAGTTAAAAGTAGAAGCAGCTTTTTTTTTTATAGTTGTCAGCTGATTTATTATTTCTTATAAATTTTCCCAGTATCTCTGATGACACCCACACTGATGAAAAGCCCTCAATGTGCTTCATAGAACTAGTACAGCATGGATTATAAAAATAAAACTCAGCCTTAAAAGAGAATTGGTGGTATTTTATTTTCATCGGGCAAATCATAGAATAGCAATGAGGAGTTAAATTAACTTTTTCAGAATACGCCCCAAGGACCAACTAAACGTGTATCTCAGGACCATGGAGAAAAGGAAGGTAAAAAGCAGGAGAAGTTAGAACACTTGGATGGCAAAAGTAATTTGATGAAAGATAAAGAACCAGATTAACACACAAAATATCACCAGCTGAATTCCAGAATTGATGGTAGTCTTTCGAAGTTAGAAATCTGTTATTTTTATGCAAATTTGGGGGAAATTTAAAAATTCTATTCAGATTCAATCATTTTTATTTTCATTATCACATTAAAGAGTTCCAATATTCCTTGGACCATCACCTAGTAGCTGCTGCATCGAAATTATAGAATTGAAATTTTGAAGAAAACATTCTTTAATAATTTTTATGTATTGAGTCAGTCTGTGGTTGGGCCCAGAGGTGGTAGAGTGGTGGAGTGTGTGTGTGTGTGTGTGTGTGTTTGTGTGTGTGAAAAAGAGAGAAGAGACTGAAAATGACGGACTGGTTCAGAGCAGAGCAAAGAAGCAGGCAGTGGGTGAGTCCCAGTGCGTATAATCATAAAGAACAGAAATGAGCAGGCTTCTTTCCACATAATTTCTGATATGGAGTTATGTTGTTGTTTTTTTAACTGCTCTTTTATCTTTTTATTAATCTGTCTCCACTAATCTCTCCCTGGATTCCCAGACTTTACTCTATAGGTATATAGGTAAACAGCAACGTTGTAATCCTTATCACTTAAATAAATCAGAGAGGAAAAAATGTAGATATGGGATAAATGAAGGCAGAGTTGAGATAAAAAATACATATTTTACAAAACTGTTTTGGGGATGTAGCAGATTATATATCTATATAATTGTATATAACTGAAGATGAATTAAGTTAGTGGTTACTTGACATATTTTTCTTCATTCTTATTTAAGTATCAGAAAAACTTTCAATTAAAAGAATATGCCAGGGGCGCCTGGGTGGCTCAGTCAGTTGATCATCTGACTTCAGCTCAGGTCATGACCTCGTGGTTCATGAGGGCAAGCTGGTGACAGGCTCTGTGCTGACAGCTCAGAGCCTGGAGCCTGTTTTGGATTCTATGTCTCCTTCTCTCTCTACCCCTCCCCAGCTCATACTCTCTGTCTCTCTCTCTCAAAAGTAAATGAAACATTAAAAAAATTTTTTTAAAGAGTAAGCCAAATGTGCTGTTTTAGTGGTGGATGACCACAGCTAAATGGAACATGAAGAAGCTATTTAGAATTTTTTTCTTTTGGTATCCCCTCCTCTATTCTCCCATGTACATTGTCCAAACCTCTCTTAGACTGATGCCATCTCCATTGTGAATATGAGTATTTCCATTTTCCCTTTTAATTTTATGTATTTAAAGTAGCTATTTTATTTACCTTTGTAGGCTGCTTGCTTCTAAAAGAGACCCAGAAAAGTACAGGTGCATAGTAAATATTTGGTTAATTGGATTAATGTTAAGAAAGTAATTTATACTCTTACTATGCTATCCTTTGGAGCATAAGAAATTCATTCCATGGTTATAAGGTGCAGCATGCATACTTTTATTAAGTGATGACTTAGATATACAAACTATTTAATACCTTTCTCAAACAATTTACGATTTATCAATTCTTGGGCAATGTTCTATTTATTAATATATTTGTCACACTCAGAAGATCAGGAGAGAAAGTTCAGTGAAGAGCCTTGAAGGAGAAAAAGAGGACTGAAAACATGGCTATTATTGGCATATGGATTCGCACCTCTTCACTGAACTCAAAGGACACTCTATTCTCCTGGAGAGTTATTTGTAACTCTGGATGGTCAGATAATTGCCTGTTAAATAGTGAATGAAAATTGTCAGGGGGTGACTGAAAATGCAAGCCATTTACATTCCTCAGGAGAATTTGCAAAGTAGTTCTACAGCTCAAAGTATTTTAAAGGAAAGTGGGTTGAAGGGTCATTGAAGAGAGATGCAGCTGATAAAGGTTGATTGGAATTTCTTGTCGTATTAGCCAGTTAATGGTGTATTTAAATTATCCTGGTGTATTTCATTATACCTTAATGTTCAGAGTTTAACTCTTTTTTAGTTTGAAAGCCCTAGCTGAATTTTTCAAATTCAAAGATGAATACTTCAAATGCAGGAGGGAGAACATTACTTAGACCTAAAGCAAGGTGAAAGAAGCCTGATGCATTTGGTCACCAACTGAGGAAGTCAGGAGGGTGAGGCCCATTTTACAGAAAGCTGCTAAAATTGTCATCACTGGAGGAGAGTATAGGATTTGGGCCCAAGGGGGCATTCATGTTGTATTTGGAAGAGATTTTAGGAGAAATACACATTATCTTACAATAAAAATTTTTCAAATAGCTTGTTGACATTTGTTGTTATTTAGAATTTCGGGCTCAGATAATAACCCATAAAATGTATGGGATACTGTTATGCCCAGATCACAATATCGTCCCCAAAGACCAGAGACCACCAGGGAGACCGAGTCATGCATGCAAAAGCAAAGGGCTTTTATTTGGGCTTAAGCTCACAGGGCTTAAGCTCGGTCCCTCAGATTTCACCAGTGCAGTGGATCCGTGCTGAGAGCCCCGAACAAGGGCTGAGCAGGGTTTTTATGGGATTTGGGAAGGGGGAGTTACAAGAAATTGTGACATAGGTACAGTGATCCAATCATTACCATATAACAGCCTTAGTAACAATTTTAGCCATACATTTTGTTTAGAGCATTCGTTACTTTTGGCGGGACCCAATCACAATATTTAGTGTTTCTTTGAAAATAACCAATTACAGAGTGGATTCAGGACCCCCATGTAGGGTGAGTAACTGGTTAGTCTAGTATTAAACAACAGGTAACTATCTATGGTTTCCATCTACAGGCCTCACCCTTAGGAATGTGTAGGGTGGTTGCTGGCCTTTTCTGATTGGGTGTTGCGAAAGTGGTCTCTCCTGCCTTGGGCAATGTGTAACTGCCTGATAGTTTCAGGGAAACTGAAACTTAGGCCTTTAAGGTCAGAGGGTAAACTTAAAGCCTGTCATGGAGTCAATTTGGTTCAGACCTGTGTCCTTTCATTACATCTTCCAAAAAATTAATCCAGAGATTGTCCTATAAATTATAGAATAAAATTTAGATAAGTATTTTTCTTCAGCATTCCACGGATCTACCAACATGTAATTTCCATCCATTATTAATATAAAGTTATTTAATATTAGAGAACATGTTACCAATTCATTTAAAACCATGTTTTAGAGGAACTTTTAAATAACTTCTGCTACTTTCCTCACCAATCCTTAACTATTTCTTAGTTATAGCAACCTATTTATAATTTTAAAAAATGCATCCTGGCAGACTGAATCCTACTCTGGGAACAGTACTCTCCTTAAATTGAGCCACAATTGGTAATACCTCTGAGGAATTAAATCTGTGACTACCAATTTTTTAAGATGCTGATTATATGCTTTCTCACAGGCTTTATCTTCTTTCACTGTGTCCTTTCCTTCCTTCAGGTCAGTTGGAAAAGATAGAAAGCATTGGCTCATTTGGAAGCATAATGCCTAGTCCCTGGACCAGCAGCATCACCATCACCCCAGAGCTCACTGGGTGTTAATCACTGGTCCTACCCCAGTTCTGCTGGATCAGAAACCTGGGGATGGGGCCAGCAATCTGTGTTATGAAACTTTTCAGGGAATTTTGATGCGCACTCAAGTCAGAACTATTGATTTATATTCCAGGTTAGTTTTTTCCATAAAGAAAAAGGTACTTCTCTACTCAGCTTCTTACTGTTTTTCTTCCTCTTTTATCAATTATTTAAAACCCTGCGAGCTACATGTAAAACTCTTCCCCCTCAAATAATCTGTTCTTTCAGCTTCAGTTCCTAAGTGCCTCTGTTTTGGAACCTCAAGTATCATGTTCTTGAATAGCCCCTATCTCTAATGAGGAACAGAACATTTTGCAAAATATAGAAATAAAAGATTTCAAAGATGTTTAAACAGATTTCATTGTAATATGCATAGGTAACAATACATATCTCATGTTCTATACTGGGAAAAAATTAAATTTGAGAAGCTTTATAAAAATAAAAGAAGAAGATACTAAAAGAGAAAGCACCCCATCTTGTTTGAAAAGG
>NC_043702.1:87981993-87983066 GCF_006229205.1 Suricata suricatta | reverse complement strand
TGGGTGCTTTTCCCGGTTTCTTGGAGGCACCTATGCATCCCTCCCTGGGGCTTTCAGGTACTTGGCAATACATTCTGTCCCCCTGGTCTTGTCCCTCTCTAGCCCAGGTTTTCAGGTGATCTGCGCTTTTAAGGCTCACTCTATTGGAGTCCCAAAGACTTCCCAAGTGATCTTCCTGGATAAAAATTAAAAACACAGTGGTCTTAGTTTCTTTACCATTTGGTCCACATTACGTTCACAGAAATACCCATCCATCCTTAACTTTGATAAATTCTGGGAGTGGGTACAGACTTCAAAACAATTACTTCTTTGCTGTCAAAGAAGCTTGCTGGTTTCTCTTGTCCTCTAGATTTCCTGCGCAGATGTCAACCAGTCAGTTATGTCTGCCATTTTCCTAACTGGTTCTCCATTTGACCCTGCAGAAGTTCCTGGTTGTAGACCTGAGATAAGCAGGCAGCACCCCTTCCCTTTGGGTGGGTAGGTGGCAGAGTTTAAAGCCTGGTGAGTGCTTTCCGAAGTCCTATTACCAGATAAAATGAAGGATGTCCAGTTACATTTGAATTTCAGGTAAACAGCAAATACATTTTTAGTATAGATATGTCCTATGTGAATACTGTATTTGGGACATATACTGAATATTTGTTATTTTTCTGCTACTCAAATGTAACAGGGCATCATGTATTTTTATTTACTACTTCTGATCAACCTACACCCAGGAAACTTCTCAGGTCTTTTCCTTCCATATCCTCTCTCCATTTTTTTATTCTCTTAAAGTTTTGCAAACTCATTCTTTAGATTCTTCAGCTCACTTTGGTTGAGCACCTTATATTAGAATTTCTAATCAATTGTATTCTGGTGTAACACTTAAAACATAACGTAACAATGTTCACATTATTAGCCACAGGCATTTTTCAGAGCATTAGAAACAGCAAATCTTAGGAGCACATGTACCCCAATGTTCATAGCAGCAATGTCAACACTAGCCAAAACATGGAAAAAGCCTAAATGTCCATCACCTGATGAGTGGATCAAGAAGATGTGGTATATATACACAATGGAGTACCACATGGCAA
>NC_043702.1:87978321-87981893 GCF_006229205.1 Suricata suricatta | reverse complement strand
AGATCTATATCTGGACCTGGATAGAGCAGGTCTACAAACTATAATATTATATGGATTCATTTTAGTCAATGAGTTTTTGAAATTGTTTAGACTTCTGATAACCAGATTAAGGTAATAGCTTAGTAAAAACTCTCAGAAAGAACTTGACTCTAAGAAAGAATTCTAGCTTTGTTAGAAAACAAGTTGTTTGGGGGGATATTGAAAAGATAGTAACCTATACACATAGGCCATTTAATATCTTTGCCAGTTCTTTGGGGATAGTTTTCTATGGCTGGGTCAAAGGGTAAAGGGACATGAAATTTTATAAGATATTGCCATATTTGACTCAATGGCTATGGAAATGTATGTATGCTTACTTCATTTCATAGCATAGCATATGATGAAACTTTTAAATGTTTGTCAATATATTTTTGTATATTTATGCTTAAATTATTTATCTTTTCTTATTAAAATTGTTTAATGTTTTATTTATTTTTGAGAGAAAGACAGAGTATATGCAGAAAGAAAAAGGAGGGGCAGAGAGAGAGGGAGACAGAATCCATGAAGCAGGCTCCAGGCTCTGAGCTGTCAGCACAGAGCCCAACGTGGGGCTCAAACCCACAAACTATGAAATCATGACCTGAGCTGAAGTCAGAAACTTAAATCAACTGAGCCACCTAGGCACTTCTATCTTTTCCTATTTTAAATGAAATCTTCTCTTCCTTTATATCTTCTAACATTTGTCCACATATATTAAGTTACTAATGTTTGAATGTTAGTTTTATATATACTGTGATTTTTAAAAATTCACTTATGAAATGGTTTTACTTGGTTTGCAATGGTTTTACTTGGACTCTTAGGACTTTTCCTGATATCCTATTGTAACAGAGATTTTTGACTCTTTGATTACAATCCTAATTTCTAAATATTTTTTGACTAATTAATTAGCTAATATCTTTAGTTCATTATTACATAGTAGTACAGACGATGAGTAAATTTGGCTGTTTCTTTGGTGAGATTGTCTTTAATATCTCTCTATTAGAAAGAAGTTGACTTCTGAAAGGCAGTACATATTGAGAAAAGATCCATCAGTTACTATTTTATTATATATTTTTGTCAAAGATGGGTATCACATTTTGTCAAAGGATAACTGTCAAAATTTTATGATACATTATTAATATTTAACTATTTTGCATGCCTAAAAACCCCACTTGGTCATAATATATTTTCTTTTTTAATATACTTTTTTATTGAAAAATGCCCAAATTATTAGGCACAATTCAAGGAACTTTTGCAATGTAAAAACTCAGGTAGCAGTATATAGATCAACAAGCAAAACATTGCAAAACTCTAGAAGCCTCTCATGCTACCCTCCAATTACGATCAATTCTCAACAGAATAACCACTATCTTTCCTTGAAACATCATGGGTTTGGTGGTTTTGCCCTCATTCTTTGAAGGCTCTCACAATTCAACCCATTCATGCTCCAGCGATGTTGCTTTCATCTAAGCTACAGTATCAAAAGTAGTAGTGACTAGCCACCAGCAGCTATTAAATAGAAATTAAGAGGAAAAAATAAGTAAGGTCAGAAGAATAAAACTAAATGGAATAAATGGTAAAGTAAAAACAATAACATTGTTAAAGAAGTGGGGCTTTTTTGAAAATTAGTGAATTTACATAAATCATTGGCTAACAGATTCAACCCACAAAAGAAAAGAGAAAAACCATACAAATACCTCACAGTGGCAATTTTATTGGGGAAATATCCACAAATACAGAGAAAAAGAAGGGAGTCACATGTATTAGTACTTTGTTGTCTCCCTCTCTCTCTCTCTTGCAAATAAATTTGAATATGTGGTTGAAATAGAGGAGTTCTCTAGTAGAATTTAAATGATCCAAAAGGCCTTATGTCAAAATAAAAGTCTAGAATTTTAAGAATTTTCTTCAAGGTTGTCTAAAGTATTAATTAAAAACATAGGACATGCAATTTTATTCAATAAAAGCCTTGGGAAGAAAAGGAAATTGTTAACCTACTTGCTTCTAAGAATATAAAGACTAGGAGAGTCTTTATTTTTTAATATAAGTATAATAAACCACCTATGATAAAGATACACACAATCAAAAGCAATGATAAATTAAAAGTGAGAATATGTATGAAAAAGAAGAGAGTATATTTTATCTATTTAAGTTATATTTCTATATATTCTGTATCTTGGCAACACAAGATCGAGTACATGTCTCCATTAGCTTTTAGAAGAGCAAGGTCTTGATATTCTGATTTTTAATTATAAACAACTTATTGCCATAACTTGTGTATATGATCCTTAACCTGGGGATTATAATTATTGTAAGGCTTCATTTTCCTTCTTGTTATAATAAATTGTATTAGTTTGAATATGATGATTATAAGACATTTAATTATTATCACTTGTAGTGGGTTAAATGGTGCCTCCCTGAAAGATATGTCCATGTCCTAACACCCAGAATCCATATATGTGACCTCAGTTGGCAGAAGGAGCTTTATAGATGTAATTAAATTATGGATTCTGAGATGAGGTCATTCTAGATTATCTGCTTGGACCCTAAATTCACTGACAATTATCTTCATAAGAAGCTAGAAGAGGAAGGGAAAAATTCTTCCTTAGAGCCTTTGGAGGGATCACAAGCCCTGTGGACACCTGAATTTTGGACTTCTGAACTCCAGAATTGTGAAGAATAAATTAGTGTTATTTTAAGCCACTTGGCTTGTAGTGATGTGTTATGGCAGCCCTATGAAACTAACGCATCACCCCTGTGGCAATGTTCACACTAATACTGTGATGATTACCGTGCTATCAATTCATTTTATTTGTAACTCTCCACTATAGGTGTGGCATAAATTTTCTTTGTTAAGAGAAAGTATTAAAATATTTTGTCTTCAATTTCTTAATGTTGGTCTATCTGGGACAAATAAATTAGCCATTCCAGCATATTCTTTGTATACCCAAATACAAGCTATCTTTAATAAGTAAAATCAATTAAAAAATATAAAAACAGCAGCAACCATGAAAGAAACTTGCCCACTTTCTTGCCTCTTACCCAGTCCTTATGCTTCTTGTCATGATGTTGGGTTCAAAGATTTCACATTTCGAAGTTTTAGACCTTTAAGTAATAATTCCACAATTGAATTATGTGATAGTAAAATTTGGTAGAGATCGAAAAAATATTTTCAATTGTTATAGTGAAAACAATCTAACAATAAAATAATAATATTAGAAATGATGATATATTAACATATATTTTTATAAATGCTAATGAAAAATCTTAGAGAATATAAAAGTAGTATTTTTTTAAGTATAAAGTTTTTTGCTTTAATTTTTTTAAGTTTATTTATTTTGAGAGAGAGAGAGAGAGCACAAGTTGGCTAGGGGCAGAGAGAGAGAGAGGGGGAAGTGAGAGAGAATCTCAAGAGCGCAGACCCCACTGTGGGCCTTGAATTCACAAACTCTGAGATCATGACCTGAGCCGAAACCAAAAGTCAGATGCTCAACCAACTTAGCCACCCAGGTGCCCTTAAAAGTAGGATATTAATATTAATATTAATCTCACTGAAA
>NC_043702.1:87977123-87978221 GCF_006229205.1 Suricata suricatta | reverse complement strand
ATTCTGTTCTGGTGCAAATAGACAAAATATTTTAAGATGTCAAAAGTGTCAAAGATAAAGATACTAGCTAGAGTGGTAAGGATAGATTTTAATCAGTAATATATTTTTGCATTAGGGAAAAGGTACAGAGGTGATTGGGTATTTTAAAGAGAGGGTGACAGAGTAGAGTCAGGAAGTAAAAAATGACAAAAATTTAGGAAGGGGCTGGTCCATGTGAAACTCATCTGGGTTTGCTAACTGGTGCTCATTAATGTTAGTTTCCTGTCTTCCCAGAAAGCTCAACAGACATGGGGCCCTATCTTCAGGTGTTGGCTGAAACAGATAGTAAATTCTTTTACCAGCCTTGAGGTTTCTCAGGGAGTCATATCAGGAGGAGTGAGGGTCATCCTAAGAATGCAGTCTTGAGCTTTTAGAAAGTCCATTAGTGTTTGTTCAGGTCTTTATAGGCAAGGCTGAGGCTTAGTGCAAAAGAGGGCTCAAAGGATGAGTTCCGGTTAGAGCTCTATTGTTTGATCAAAGAAGGAAACTTTGTCATAAGTAATTGAGGGGAAAATAGCAGTTTTGGTCTCCAACTCAAATCAGGAAGTTTCTATAATCTCCCCATCAAAAAGGTAGTGGAATAAATTCTCCCCACCCCATCATCTTGGAGCACCACAAAATATGAAACAGAGAGCACTCTGAGGAACAAAGCTGCAGGGTCAAGAAAATGGTATTTATAGATTATGAATAATAATAGTATTAACTAGTACTTAGTGCTAATACAACTCCTAGTGTGTAATCAAAATACCTTTCTTCTGGTCTCTCACATTCCTTTAAAAATTTATGCAGTTGGCTAAGATGTATCCCCTGCAACTGAACTCTGGAAAGACTTCACCTTTTCTGGCCACTCTTTAATAGTAAAAGCATTGGACACAGTCTTAATTCAGTAATCTAAAAAGCCCAGACCAATATATTAATGATTATAATTATATAATATAAACTTATATTACTATATATTACATGATATGCAATATTATATATTACAAAATTCAAAATTATAATAAATACTTCAATCTTCATTCAAAAGCAGGATGTCTCCATAAGCCTGCCATTTCCCCA
>NC_043702.1:87972085-87977023 GCF_006229205.1 Suricata suricatta | reverse complement strand
AAGTGGTCTAGTTTCATTCTTCTGCATGTTGCTGTCCAGTTCTCCCAGCACCACTTGCTAAAGGTCCTGTCTTTTTTCCATTGAATACTCTTTCCTGCTTTGTCAAAAATTAATTGACCATACATTTGTGGGCCCAGTTTTGGGTTCTCTATCCTATTCCATTGGTCTATGTGTCTGTTTTTGTGCCACAGAACATATAATTTTAAAAGATCTCCTTTTATAATATCTTCAGAAATATTTTCATAAGAATAAGTCAAATATAAGTTATGCAAGATTTGTATATAGAAATATGTTGAGCAACTTTAAAGAATATCTAAATAAATAGAGCTATGTAGCATAAGAATGGATGGAATGATGTCAATGCTTCCCAAAGAATGAGGCTTTTATAGAAAAAAAATCATTTGTTGCAAATAAATAAACTAGGGCTCGCATGTGTAAGAACTCCAAGTAAAATATAGAGTTGTCTCAAGCCACTGGTTTGGTAGTAAACAGAAGAATATATCATGTGTGTGCTTAGAAATTCACATTTCCTTATGATCTTCTTGAGTCCATTGCTGCATGGAAAGAGTCTTTAACAACAAAAACAATAAAAAGCACACATTTTTTGAAAGGAAGTATAAAGTAGAAGTACAGAAATTGTTTGGAGAGGCAATATAACTAAAAGTTTGAATTTATTTCTGTTTCAGCATTTCAATGATATTCTGATTACTTTGACATCAACAATGTTTTTTATGCTAATGGCAGGGAAAAACTCATTTTAGCTTGACTATTTGGAAAGCTCTGATTTAACAAAATATTTCATTTTGTTAATGTAACCTGATATTAAAACCAAACTGTTTTATTATTAGTTTTAGCTGAATCTCTAAGATTTCAGAATCTCTAAGATTTCAGAACACTTTCACATTCAAAAGTGAGAATCCTCAGTATAGAGGACAGTTGAAAATTATATTTTCATCTCTTAAATGCTTAGCAACATGAAGGCTATAGAGGACCAGAAGGTCTGAGGAAAGAATATACTTTTTGGAGAGCACTGCTCTTCTCTTATGAATCCCAACACCCCTTCATTAGAGAATGATGGGGTAATTGCTCCTAAATTGAATACAAGAGAAGGGAACCTCATGAATTAACTCCAGGAGCTCAGTATACATTCCTGGGAGTTTAGAAGGTGCAGTAGGCTAGTATATCACTTAGGTCTCTGAAATCTGGTAGATACTCTATGCCTGACTAGCTTCTCTAAAGAGACAGTGCAGTTAGTGTACTGCATTTTGCAAAGGATCCCACAGGGTTTATGAGAATATTGATGCCTGCATGATTTCGAAGAACCATATCTGGGACATATGTGAGAGAAAGAACCAGAACCAAGGATGACCCTGTTCAAAAGGACTGCCCGGAAAGATGTGGTGTCCACAGTAAAGATAGTGGACCAGCTTGTTCCCAGGAGCTAAGAAAGGAAATACTGGTCAAGGGAAGATAGTTCAAGGAACCCAGGATGAGGGTGGGAGGTGTCTATAAAGAATGTACAAAAGCATCCCTTGAGAGAAAGATCCTCAAAGCCCAGGGAGTGCTATTACCGTCTCATGGCAGTATCAGTATTCTAGGCTAGGACCTGCAGGAGAAGCAGACACTCATCCAGACTGAGCTGATTCAGGGATGAAGTCTTAATTTTGTATGGACTTGGATGTTTAGACAATTTGAAATCTTGAAAGAAGACTATTTTGTGGCTCAAAATGACTTGAGAGTTATTTACTTTTCAGGATATAGCAGAAGAATCATAACTACTACCCTTATAATCATCCGAGGAACTGGGGGAGAATTATTCACTTGCTAATTTTACCTGTCAACTTGGCTGGGCTATAGTGTGCAGTTGTTTGGCCAAGCACCTAGATGGTGCTGTGAAGGTACTTTTTAGATGTGATGAACATTTAAATTAGCAAATTTCCCTCCACATGTGGGTGGGCCTCATTCAATCAGTCAAAAGCATTAAGACCAAAGACAGGTTTCCTAAAGAAGGAATTTAGCTTCAAAGCTGCAGTATGGAAAGCCCATCTGAATTTGGAGCCTGCCTAACCTGTCCTGAGGATTTCAGAGTCAAGAATCTTACCCAAATTCTAACCTGCTGGTTTTTACTATGGATTTTGAACTCTCCAGTCCCCACTGTCACAAGTCAGTTCCTTAAAATAAATCCCTCTTCTTCCTTTCTTCTTCCTCTGCCTTCCTCCTCTCTCAACCTCTCTGTATCACAGACATAGATATATAAATATATACATATATTCTCATTTACATACAGAAGGGGTTTAAATGAACAATGGGAGGGAAAAAAGTTAAATTTGCTTTATAATTATAACCTTATCTTGTTTAACATTTCCATTTTAATATCTTTTTAATCCTAGTAAGTGCTTTTGACGGGGTGGATACATTTAGAGATCTACAGGCCATTAGTTTCTGTTAAAATTTAATGTTATGCACTGCACCCATTCCCTTCCTTTCCTTGCTCTGAAATAAGCCCATCTAAACTTCTACATGTAAGCTCTAGCACTCACATGTTTATTGATTCATTAAGAGGTCATCTGACACCTAATTCTTTAGCCCTTCTGGTTGTGAGTTCAGTATACATTGACCCAGTAGAAATAAAATCACAGTTGCCTAGTATTTAGATTCTTGGTTTTAGTTCATGTATGTGTGTATATGTATATGCATGTGTGTGTTTTCCCCCAGATAAAGTTTTATTTTGAACTGCCTCCCAGAGGTGATATGAAGCATAACTAACTTTGGTAAAATACACATTTCAACAGTCATCTTTCTGTAGGCTTACATGTTCAAACTTTTTTACAACCTGGTTGTTAAAAGAATAATTAAGCATGCAAATCTCAGATACATTCTAAGGCAATTACATATTAAACTAGGTTAAGTATTCTGTGATTTGAAGTTATTATAGCCAAAAGTCTTTGCTCCCCATGATTTCAAGATACAAAGAGAAGTTAGAGCGTAATTTTACAAATAGTTGACTTTCTACCTTCTGTGCCATTGGAAATAGAGTATAATTGCAATCCATTCCAATTTCTGCCTCTGACTCATTGTCTATTGGAGGGAATAGTCTAATATTCTTCCCTCACCATGCCTAGCACAGTGCCAGGTTCAAGTTAGTACACATGACAACTTTCTGATTGGATTCATTAGCATTATCATGATCACTGTTCTCAGATGGGAAGAATCATATTCCAAGAGCCAAATGAAAACCTTAAGAAACCACAGAATATAATCTCTGACTTTAGAATTATGTGGCTCTCAAGATGGCAGCTATTCACTTCATAAAAAATCTGGACAAAGTGGAGTCTCACTACTGTTCCTTGGTGGCCTATTCCAGCATGTCATTCTTGTAATATTAAACAGAAAATGTGCTGACACCTACAGTGTATTGACCAAAACAGAATTTCTGATCTCAAGTTATAGGCTAGTAAAACATTAACAAAGCAAGAAGGAGCCCCAGAGATAATCTCATCTTCTCTGACTTCGTAGCTTCATAGGTCAGGAAACTAAGAAAAGTTAAGTGTTTGCTCAAGATCCCACAATTTGAGTTTGCATCTCTAATTGTTCGCTGTAGTATATAGTATATATACATTTAATTTTTCTGTGTGTACCTTGTGCCTATGACCTGACACAATTCATTTATTATTTCTAGTAGTATTTTTGTAGATTCATTAGAATTTATATGATATTGTCATATGCAAATAAAAAGATTTACCTCTTCCTTCCCAATCTAGATAGCTTCTTCTTTTTTTCTTGCCATATTGTCCTAGCTAAAGCTCCTAGTGCAATGTTGAATAGAAGTGGGAAAAGTAGACATCTTGTCTTATTCCTTCCTGACCTTATAGAAAAAGTCTTCAGTCTGTCACCCTAGTCTTTGGTGTTTGTGGCAAGTTTTTGGTAGATATTCTTTATCAGAATGAGGAAATTCTCTTCTATTCCTAATTTTCTTAGAGTTTTTATAAAGTTTGTGTGTTTATCAAATTCATTTTCTATATTCTCTCTTTTTTTCTGTTAATGTGGTGATATAACATTAAATTTTTTTATGTTTATTTATTTTTGAGAGACACAGAAAGAGAGAGACAGAGAAACAGAGCATGAGGAGGGGAGGGGCAGAGAAAGAGAGGGAGATACAGAATCTGAAGCAGGCTCCAGACTCTGAGCTGTCAGCACAAAGCCTAACGTGGGGCTCAAACTCACAGACCATGAGATCATGACCTGAGCTGAAGTGGGATTCTCAACTGACTGAACCACCCAGGTGCCCCTATATCTTGATTTTAGTATGAATATCAGCTCTATTGCTAGTCTGCCAGACTCTAAACTCACAATTCCCACCAAAGGAAACCAAGTGTCTAAAATTTGTTGCACTGCATGTTGATGCTCAGAGACAGGAGGCAAAAAAAAATATCTAAATAGAGATAATGAAATTGGGCTATTATCTACCTTATCTACATACACTCACCTTTCCCCTCTCCCCACAATGCTCCAGGGCCAGATAACTTTTCTTTTTTCTTTAAATTAAACAATGAATGAATGGTCTCTTTTTATATCTTCCTTCATCAATCCCACACAATCCCATAACTAAATTTACACTTGTTGTTAAGGGTTTGATATTTATCATTACGGACTTTTGTCTGTTCTTAAACATATCTATTTATCTACCTCTCCATCTACCCATCCATCTTCCTATTTATATTTGGTGTATTTACCATTGATCTTTGTAATCAGAAATTAGAAGTCATGTACATTGTTTGGAAAATTGCTTATCTGTATATTTTATGTAAAAATACTATTTGATTACCTTTCCAAGTGAACTTAGAATTTGCTTTTAAGACTTTCCATCTACTGTCTAGAAATAATTGCTTGCAAACATCAACATTTATTTAGTTGATGATTTTGCTGTTTCAATAATTT
>NC_043702.1:87949982-87971985 GCF_006229205.1 Suricata suricatta | reverse complement strand
TATATATATATATATATATATATATATATATATACACACACATACACACATATATATATACAACGGAGTATTACATGGCAATGAGAAAGAATGAAATATGGCCATATGTAGCAAAGTGGATGGACTTTGAGGGTGTCATGCTAAGCAAAATAAGTCAGGCAGAGAAGGACAGATAGCATATGTTTGCACTCATAAGTCTAACAGGAGAACAGGAGAAACGTAATGGAGGACCATGGGGGAGAAGGAGTCCAAGAGAGTTGGGGAGAGAGAGGGACGCAAAGCCTGAGAGTCTATTGAATACTGAAAATGAACCTAGGGTTGAAGGGGGAGGGGAAGGGAGAAAGCAGGTGGTGGTAATGGAGGAGGGCACTTGTAGGGAAGAGCACTGGGTGTTATATGGAAACCAATTTGACAATAAACTATTTTTAAAAAATTATATATTCTGGTTATGGCTATTATATAAAAATATAATTTTTTATATACCTTAAATGGAGCAGCTTTGCTGCAAATTAACATATTAGTGTTACTAATTCTAAATACTTTGATTTTCTATATATACTGTATTCCATGAATTCTGGATTTTTTTCTTTCTATCCAATAATTTAGTTCCATTTTCTGACTTAATATTCTGGTTAAGACATTCAGTAAGAAGCAGCATAAAAATGGTTATAGTGGAAATCCTTTTCTCATAAACAATATCAAATAGAAAGTTAATAATGTTTATTATAAAGAATAATATTGCTTTATTTATTTTCAAATACCCTCTGTCCCCCTCTTTTTAGATATTTTTATCAAGTTAAAGGAATTTCTTTTTATTCCTACTTTGCAAAGAGCTTTAATCATGAATGCATGTTGAGTTCTATCAAACATTATCTTGCATTTATTAGGATAGTCAATTAATGTAATAAATTATATTGATTTATTTTTAGCTGCTGAACCATTTTTTCATTCCTTGAATAAAAGCCACTTTTTAAGAAATGTTTTTAGATTTAGTCTGGTAAAATTGTTTTAAGTAAAATATGTCTATCTATCTATCTATCTATCTATCTAAATATCTATTTATATGATTATGTTGTGATTATCCTTTCTTACACTGTCTTTATGTGTTTTGAAGATATGCTAGCTTTATAAAATGAGATGTGGAATATCCCATGATTTTCTTTTCTTTGGAAGAGTTAGTTATAATTGGAATTAATTCATCTGGGTAAACAGGGATGATGGCAGCAGGGTAGGAGGACCCTAGGCTCACTTGTTTCTAAGATCACAACTATATAACATCAAATCATCCTAAATACCCCAAAATTGATCTGAAGACTGACAGAATAAATTCCATAACTAGAGGTAGAGAAGAGGCGACATCAAAGTAGGTAAGAAGAATGGAGATGTAGTTTGGGAGAAAAACAGATATTGGCCAGTGTGGTGGGGAGGGAGCTCAGTTGCAGAGAAATGCAACATACAGACTGACACACAGAGGACCACATAGGGAAAATGAATCCCCATAGTAATTGGCTTGGAAAGTGAAAGGGGACAAACTGTGACATCTGGCAACCAGCAGAACTTAAAGCCTGGAGTTTTAAAGGTCAGACAGCTTGAGTGGGATAGAGTCAAGAAGGTATTGTGACAGAAAAAAGGGAAACAACCTTTGGACATACAGTGTGGAAACAGTGATCTGAAGAGTGCCTGGGACACACAGTGGGAAGGTTATTTGCTCATCTCAAAGTGCTTGCCAGAGGCAGCATTCATAGAGAGACCTCTCCAGGAACAAAGGAACTAGCAGGTGCCATTTCCCTCCCCTGCCCTTCAACATAAGCACAGTGGTACCTGTGGAAACCAGTGCAGTGCCTATGTTCACTACCTAACTTGTTCTACCAAGCCATGCCCCACATCCCACCTTGATCTGGTGGAACCACCC
Organism: Suricata suricatta; assembly: GCF_006229205.1. Classification (NCBI taxonomy): domain Eukaryota; kingdom Metazoa; phylum Chordata; class Mammalia; order Carnivora; family Herpestidae; genus Suricata; species Suricata suricatta. The sequence continues at coordinate 87,970,073 of NC_043702.1, read as the reverse complement.
TGCCCAGTCTCACTTGTGTCAGTCCCAGTGCAGTAGACCCCGTCCCGCAGAAGCCTGACAAACCTATGCTCATGTGATACCTTCTGACTTGGGCGTTTTGTAAAGTTTTGGTTCTGGTGGCAGTGGAAACCACTCTCATTTCATAAGCAGATCAGAGCACACCCAGTCAAAACACTTCACATTCAGGCCAGAGACTAGTTACCACAACAAGCAAAGGGAGTATCTGGCAGATGACTGATCTGAAGGATAAAGCAGCCAGCACAGAACAATAAAGCACAAGCAATAAATATTGGAAACCTTCCTGGAATTGCCAGTCTCTAGAGAACAGGGGACACTACATGGCAGGGCACTACAGGACCTCTTCATAAAGGCATTACTCTCAAGAACAAGGGATGTAGCTCACTTTCCTAACACAGAGAAATAGGCACAGAGACATAGACAAAATGAAAAGACAAAGAAATTTATCCCAAATGAAAGAACAGGACAAAGCCACAGCCAGAGATCTAAGTCAAACAGTTATAAGTAACAACCTGATAGAGAATTTAAAGCAATGATGATAAGAATATTCACTAAACTTGAGAAAAAAAGGGAAGACATGACTGAAACCCTTAACACAGAGATAAGGTATAACATGGCAGAGATAAAGGGCTTAGTAAACAAAATGAGAAACACACTTGATGGAATGAACAGAGGATTGAAAGAAGCAGAGGAATTAATTAATGACCCAGAAGACAGAGTAATAGAAAGTAATCAGACTGAACAAAAGAGAAAAAAAAGAATTATGAAAAATGAGAATAGACTTAGGGAACTCAGTGACTCCATCAAAAATGGATGAATAATATTCATATTATAGGAGTCTCAGAAGAAGAGAAAGAAAAGAGGACAGAAGGGGTGCCTGGGTGACTCAGTCGGTTAAGCGTCCAGCTTCAGCTCAGGTCATGATCTCACAGTTTGTCGGTTTGAGCCCCGCATCAGGTTCTGTGCTGACAGCTAGCTCAGAGCCTGGAGCCTGCTTCAGATTCTGTATCTCTCTCTCTCTGACCCTCCCCTGCTTACACTGTCTCTCTCTGTCTCTCAAAATTAAATAAAAAAACATTAAAGAATTATTTTAAATAAAAAATACAAAAAGAAAAGAGGGCAGAAGGTTTATTTGAAGAAACAATAACTGGAAATTTCCATATTCTGGGGAAGGAAACAGATATCCAGATCCAAGAGGAACAGAGAACCACTCCAAAAAAAAAAAAAAAAAATCAACAAAAAGAGGCCCACACCAAGACATATTGTAACTAAGTTTGCAAAATATAGTGATAAAGAAAAATTTTAAAGCAGCAAAACAAAAGAAGACAATAACATCCAAAGAAATCTCCAAAATGCTAGCCAGGGGATTTTTCTGCAGAAACTTTATAAGCTAGAAGGAAGTGGCATGATGCATGACATATTTAAAGTGTTGATGGGAAAAAGTCTACAGCCAAGAATATTCTACCCAGCAAGGCTAACATTCAGAACAGGAGAGATAAAGAGTTTCCCAGAAAACAAAAATAACGGAGTTTATGACCACTAAACCAGCCCTGCAAAAAATATTAAAGGGGATTCTTTGAGTAGAAAGGAAAAACCAAAAGTGACAATATGAAAGTAGAAACACAAAAACAGTAAAAATGAAAATTTCTGTAAAACACTAGTCAAAGAACTCATAAAATACAAGGATGTAAAATATGACACCATATACTTAAAATGTATGGAGGAAAGAAGCAAAAAATGGGTTCAAACCTAAATAATCATTAACTTAATAGAGACTGCTATATGTAAAAGAGGTTATATACAAACCTAATGGTAATCATGTATCAAAAACCACTAATAAACATGCAAAGAATAAAGAAAAAGGAATCCAAATATATAACTAAAGAAAATCAAAGGATCAGAGAAAATCTTCATAAACAACCACAAAGCAAATAATAAAATGACACTACATATTTCTCAATAATTACTTCAAATGTAAATGGACTAAATACATGAATCAAAAATTACAGGGTGACAGCATGGATTTAAAAAAAAAACCCACTGATATGCTGCCTATGGGGTAAAGAAATGGGGCACCTGGGTGGCTCAGTCAGTTAGGCGTCCAGCTTTGGCTCAAGTCATGATTTCACGGTTCGTGGGTTTGAGCCCCACCGTCGGCTCTGTGCTGACAGCTAGCTCAGAGCCTGGAGCCTGCTTCAGATTCTGTATCTCTCTCTGACCCTCCCCTGCTCATGCTGTCTCTCTCTGTCTATCAAAAATAAATAAAAAAACATTTTAAAAAGTTAAAAAAATACACTCTATCATAGGTAACATAGGTAACAATACCTATATCAAACAAAATAGACTTTAAAACAAAGACTGTACCAAGACACAAAGAAGGACACTATATAATAATAAACGGGCCAATCCAACGATATAACAATTGCAACGTTTATACACCCAACGTGTAAGCACCAATACGTAAAACAGTTAATAACAAACATAAAGGAACCCACTGATAGTAACACAATAATAGTAGGGGTTTTAACACCCCCACTTACATCAACGGACAGATCATCCAAACAGAAAATAAACAAGGAAAACAATGGCTTTGAATGACACACTGGGTCAGATGGATTTAGTAGTGTATTCAGAACATTCCATTCTAAAACAGCAGAATATACATAGGACACTCTAGAACAGATCAGACAGTAGGCCACAAAACAAGTCTGCACAAGTTCAACAAGATCAAAGACATACCATGTACCTGTTCTGACTACAGTGACATAAAACTAGAACTCAAACACAAGAAAAGATCTAGAAAGACCACAAATACATGCTATGAAATAACATGCTATTAAACAATGAATGAGTCACCAGGAAATCAAAGGAGAAATAAAACAATATACAGAAACAAAGGAAAATGAAAACACCATAGTCCAAAACCTTTTTGATGCAGCAAAAGCTGTCCTGAAAAGAAAGTTTATAGCAATCCAAGCAATCCAAGAAGCAAGAAAAATCTCAAATAAATAATTTAACCTTACACATGAAGGACCTACAAAAAGAACACCAAGCATAACCTAAAGCCAACAGAAGGAAAGAAATAATAAAGATTAGTGCAGAAATAAATGATACAGAAACTAAAAAAATAAGAACATCAATGAAACCAGGAGGTAGGTCTTTGAAAAAATTAACAAAATTGATAAACCTCTTAGCCAGACTTACCAGGAAGAAAAGAGAAAGAACTCAAATAAATAAAATTACAAATGAGAGAAGGGAAATAACAACCAACACCATAGAAATAAAAAAAATTACAAGAGAATATTATGAAAAACTGTATGCCAAAAATTAGACAACCTAGAAGAAATGAATAAATACCTAGAAACATATAACATAAACTATCAAACCTGGAACAAGAAGAAATATACAATTTAAAGAGGCCAATAACCAGCAAAGAAATTAAATTAAATACACACACACACACACACACACACACACACACACACACACACACACCCCAAACCAGAAGTCCAGGATCAGATGATTTCACAGGTAAATTCTACTAACTATTTAAACAAGAGTTAATATTTATGCTACTCAAACTATTTTAAAAAACAGAAAAGGATGGAAAACTTCCAAATTCATTCTATGAGATCAGCATTATCCTGATACCAAAACTAGATCAAGACTCCACTAAAAGAGAGATCTGTAGGCCAATATGCATGATGAACATGGACACAAAAATCCTCCACAAAATACTAGCAAATGGAATCCAACAATGATTTAAAACAATCATTCACCATGATCAGGTGGTATTTATTCCTGGTTTGCAAGGGGGGTTCAATATTCACAAACAATCAACAGTTTATATCACATCATTAAGAGAAAGGCTGTGATCATTTCACATCATGTGATCATTTCAGTAGATGCAGAAAAAGCTTCTAACAAAGAAGAACATCCATTTATTTAAAAAGCCCTAAAAAACTAGGTTTAGAGGGGACATACCTCAAGATAATAAAGGCCACCCATGAAAAACCTGTGGCTAACATCATCCTTAATGGGGAAAAACTGAGCTTTTCCCTAAGGTCAGGAACAAGGCAAAGATGTCCAAGGATTCTCACCACTTTTATTCAACATAGCACTGGAAGTCCTAACCATAGCAATCAGACAACAAAAGGAACTAAATGTTATCCAAAGCAGCAAGGAAGAAACAAAACTCTATTTGCAGATAATATGAATCTATATATAGGAAACACAAAAGACCAGCAGAAAATTGCTAGAACTAATAAGTGAGTTCAGTAAAGTTGTAAGATACAAAATCAATGTACAGAAATGTGCTGCATCTCTATACATCAATAATGAAGCAGCAGAAAGAGATATTAAGAAAACAATCCTATTTACAATTTTACCAAAAACTATGAGATAGATACCTAGGAATAAACATAACCAAAGAGGTGAAGGACTATAAAACACTGATGAATAAAACTGAAGATGACACAAATCCATCCTCATAGCCTGGAGGAACAAATATTGTTAAAATGTCTATACTACTGAAAGCAACCTACATGTCTAATGCAATCTCTATCAAAATGCCTACAGAATTTTTCACATAACTAGAACAAATAATCATAAATTTGTGTGGGACCACAAGAGATCCTCAGTAGCCAAAGCAATCTTGAAAATGAAAAGCAAAGCTGGAGGCATCACAATTCCAGACTTCAAATTATATTACAAAGCTGTAGTAATCAAAACAATAATGGTGCTGGCATGAAATCAACAGATTAGAAAACCCAGAGAGAGGGTGACTGAGTGACTCAGCTGGTTAAGCTTCTGACTCTTGATCCTGGCTCAGATAATAATCTCATGGTTTGTAGGACAGAGCCTTGTAATGGGCTCAGCACTGACAGGCAAGGTCTGCTTAGGAGTCTCTCTCCCTCTCTCTCTCTGCTCCACCCCTGCTCACATTCCCTTTCTCTCTCTCACTAAATAAATAAACAAATAAACAAATAAATAAATAAATAACAGAAAACCTTAAAATAAATGCACAGCTATATGGTTGATTAATTGTTGACAAAGCAGGAAAGAATATCCAGTGGGGAAAAAATTGTTTCTTTCCTAAATGGTGTGGGAAAATTGAACAGCAGCATGAAAAAGAACGTGGGCCAAATTTTTTTACACCATACAAAAATATAAATTCAAAATGTATTAAAGACCTAAATGTAAAACCTGAAACCATAAAAATCCTAGGAAAGAACACAGGAAGTAATTTCTTTGACAGTGGCTGTAGTGACGTTTTTCTAGATATTTCTCCTGAGGCAAGGGACACAAAAGCAAAAATACACCATTGGTACTACATCAAAATAAAAAGCTACACAGCAAATGAAATAATCAACAAAATTAAAAGGCAACCTACAGAATGGGAAGATATATTTGCAAGTGACATATCTGTTAAAGGGTTAATACCCAAAATATATAAAGAACTTATAAAACTCAACACTGAAAAAGCCCAAATAACCCATTTAAAATAATGGGCAGAAGACATGAACAGATATTTCCCCAAAGAAGAAATAAAGATGGCCAACAGATACATGAAAAGATGCTCATCATCACTCATTATCAGGAAAATGCAAATCAAAACTACAATGAGATACATCCTTACACCTGTTAGAATGGCTAAGATGAACAGTACAAGAAAAAATATGTGTTGACAAGGATGTAGAGAAAAAGAAACACTTGTGTACTGTTGGTGTGAATGCAAACTGGTGTAGCCACTGTGGAAAGCAGTATAGAGGTTCTTCAAAAAGTTAAAAATAAAACTACCCTACTCTCCAGCAATCACCTACTGGGTGTTTACCTAAAGAATACAAAAACACTAATTCAAAGAGATATATGTGCCTTTATGTTTAGAGCAGCAACTATAACAAATCATGGAAGCAGCCCAAGTATCCACTGATTGATGAATGGATAAAAAGATGTGTGTGTATGTATAAAATATATATACACACATAATATATATATTTGAATATTATTCATCCATAAAAAAGAATGAAATCTTCCATTTGCAACAACATGGATGGAGCCAAAGAGTATAATTCTAAGTGAAATAAGTCAGAAAGACAAATACCATATGATTTCATTCATATGTGGAATTTTAGAAACAAAACAAATGAGCAAAGGGAAAAATAAGAAGAGAGAAAAATTAAGAAACACACTCATAACTATGGAGAACAAACTGATGGTTACTAGAGGGGAGGTGTTGGGGAGGTGTAAATTAAATCGATGATGGGGATTAAGGAGTGCACTCATGGTGAGCACTAGGTGATGTATGAAATTATTGAATCACTATCTTGTACACCTGAAACTAATATTGCACTGTATATTAACTAACTGGAATTAAAATAAAAACTTAAAAAAAAGAATTAATTCACCAAGGAATATCTGTGATGTCTCTTGAAATCATCAGCACCAGATTTTTGTGCAATAATTTTTCCTATTAATCAATTTCTTCAAAAGCACAGATCTACTTGTGTTCTATTTCTTTTTAAAAAAAAATGTTTATTTATTTATTTTGAGAGAGGGAGAGAGAGAGCCTTCATGTGAGCAGAGGAAGGGCAGACAGAAAGAGGGAGAGAAAGACTCTTAAGCAGATTGTGCACTGTTCACACAGAGCCAAATGCTGGGCTTGATCTCACAAACTATGAGATCACGACCTGAGCAAAAGTCAAGAGTTGGAGGCTTAATCTACTGAGATACACAGGTGCCCCGGATCTACTTGAGCTTTCCAATTATTCATGAGTACATCCTATATTTTCTATGTGAGTTTATCTACTGTCATAAAATTTTTACAATTGAATATTAATTTTTAACATAAACAGTCTCTGAGTTGATGTTTTTTCCCTTATATCAGGAAAATTCTTCCTTACTATCCTTTTCTGGCTCTCTTTCTTCTCACCACCTGATCACTCTCATCATGCATTTATCATTTATATTAGCTTTTCAAAGAACTATACTAGTATCTTTGCTAACTGTAACATATGCTTACTTTCTTCTTCATTCACATTTGCTATTATTCTTCTAATTTATCTATTTCTAATTTCTCTAGAAGGATCTTTATCTCATTTTCATCCCTTATTCATTTTTCAAACTTTCACTTAAAGGTTAAGTTTCCTTCTAAATATTGACTTAGCTGTATCCAGCAAGTTTTAACCATTAGTAGTATTTTCATTACTCCGTTAATATACTTTCTAATTTTCAGTATGAAGTTTTTTTAATATATGGGTTTTTTTAAATCAAATTTTAGTTTCCAAAGATATTTTTCCTAGTTATCTTTCAATTTGTCAACTTCTGCCTTGATTATGTTATAATCAGAGTCATACTCTATATAAGTCCTTTTGAAATTTGTTGAGATTTGTTTTATTGCTCACTGTATGTTCAAATATGACAGGTGGATATTTGAAAACAAATCTTATTATCTGCTTGTTCTATCAGTGACTGAAAGTCATGATAAAATATTTCACTCTTATTTTGGATCTATTTAATTCATGTAATTCTGTAAATTCATATGCATGTTGATATTAAGTGCAGAAATAAAATCTGTGTATATCCTTAAAACTTAATTGTCATTCTGAAATAACATTCTTTATCCATAGTAATGATTTTTCCTAAAGTCTAATATTTCTGATATTAATATAGATCTGCTAGGCATTCTTTGTGCTAGTATTTGCATGGTATATCTATTTCCATTCTTTTCTTTTATTTTTTTTAGTTTATTTATTCATTTAGAGATAAAGAAGGAGAGAGCGCAGTATCACCAGTAGGGAGGGACTGAGAGAGCTGGAGAGAGAGAGAGAGAGAGAGAGAGAGAGAGAGAGAGAGAGAGAGAGAGAGAGAGAGAGAGAGAGAGAGAGAGAGAGAGAGACTCCCAAGTAGGCTCCACACTGTCAGCATGGAGCCTGGTGTGGGGCTTGAACTCAGGAACCGTGAGATCATGATTTAAGCTGAAGTCAGAGGCTTAACTAACTAAGGAACCTAGGTGCCCCCATCCTTTACTTTTATTATCTTATATCATTAAGTTTTAGCTGTGTCTCTTGTACATAGCATTTATGTTTGTTTTGGACATTCTAATGATTTGTGTATTTAAACCATTATTCCCTTTGTTTGAATTATATTCCTTTGAATTGTTTTGGTATTTGTCTAAAAATCTGTGAGTTAATTTTCATTTGTGAAAGATAGTTTATCTAGGTTTAGAGTTAAATTTTAGGTTAGCCATGATTTCTTCTTTTACTCAAAGATACCATCCTACAGGATATTTTTTTTTTACTTTGTTTTGTTGGTTTCCATTGTTCTTTTTGAGAACTCAATTGTCAGTCTGTCACTCTTTGAAGATAATATTTCCTCTCTCTATTTCATACCTGGATTCCTAAACAAATTTTTTTAAACACTTATTTATTTTTGAGAGACAGAGCATGAGTGGGGGAGGAACAGAGAGAGAGGGAGATACAGAATCTGAAGCAGACTCCAGGCTCCGAGCTGTCAGCATAGAGCCTGACCTGGAGCTTGAATCCACAAACTGTGAGATCACAACCTAAGCCAAAGTTGGATGCTTAGCCAACTGAGTCACCCAGGTGCCCCTCATCCCTTCTTCTTTAACAATTTTCTCCTTGGGGCCCCTGGGCATCTCTGTCGGTCAAGTGTCCAACTTCAGTTCAGGTCATGATCTCACAGTTTGTGAGTTCGAGCCCTGCGGGGGCTCTGTGCTGACAGCTCAGAGCCTGGAGCCTACTTCTGATTCTGTCTTCATTGCTCTCTGCTCCTCCTGTACTTGCTCTCTGTCTCTGTCTCTCTCTGTGTGTCAAATATAAAATAAAACCTAAAATTTTTTTAAAATAAATTTTTAATAAATTAAAAAAATTTTTAATAAATTTTTAATAAATTAAAAAAAATTTTTTCTCCTGGTATTTGGTTTTCCGCAGTTTCATCACAATATATGAGCGTAATTTTCTTTTTATTTGTTCTAGTTAGAATTTCTAGGTCATTAATCTATGGATTAATGTCACTTAGTATTTATAAATTCTTTTTAGCTGTTAGGCCTTAAAATATTGCCTCTTTCCCAAATTTCTCACTCCTTCATTCTGTGTTCTTATTAAATATATTAGCCTCTCTCATCCTATCCACTCTTCTGTATTTTTAATTTTATCTCTCTGTAGTGTACTCTATATAGTTCTTATGTCCTATTTTCCGTAATTCATTCTTTAGTTGTCTAATCGGCCTGTAGAGCATCCATTGCATTGAACTCTGTATAATTTCAATTTTGTTTATAAATATTCTATATACTTAGTCTTCAAATCTACTATTCCATTCTACTATTTCAAGTCACTTTTCATAGTTTACTGGTTCCGAAGTATCTTCAAGATCATCATTTGTTTCTTTTACTAGTGTTAAGTTCCTTTACTGCTTTTCAGTCAGTATGACAATTACAATACCTAAAATTTTTCTGGGACTTATCATGACTTTGAATTTTTTTCTGAGAACATTATTCTGGGGTATATATATATATATTTGCTTTTGTGCCCAATTATCTTTGACTAATTGCTGGACATGTCATTGAAAAAAAACCTGTAGAAATAATCTGTGACCTTGGATAAAGACATCTTGCTCTAGAAAGATGTTACCTTTGCCTCTGCCAGGCCACTGGGGACTTTACACTAATTACATACTTACTTGAAACAATGTCAAAACTTAAGGTTTGCTGGACTATGAAGAAGACTATTGCAATTCCAGAAGAAGCCTTGTCTCTTCAGGTTGTCTTTTTCTTTCACCCTGCAGCTCTTTGAAATCACAACGTATTGTGACTAGTGTTTCCTCTAAGACCTCCCCCCAACTACTACCAGACCTGGGCTCTGATTTTTCTCCTACCTGTTCCCCCAGACAATCATGCTAAATTTAGGAGAAACATAAATGCAAGCCAAAAGCAATTTTGGTGTTCTTTTATGTCTCTCTGTACATAGAAAAATATTTTACTCAGGGTTTTAAGTTAGTTTTCAAGGGAGGAATTCTTCAATTAATCTAGCCTAACATTGTTTCCTGCAACTAAGTTTTAAGTCATCCAATTCTTTGATACAACATACAACTTTTGAACAAATCTACCTACTTGTCATAAGTATTAACAACTGATAAGAATAATTAAATATTTTAACTTAAAATCTCCTTAGCCTTTTTCTACAGAATGTATGGTGAAGGAAAAAAGAAAGGGAATGGTTTGTGGCCAAATAAATTTTGCAAATGCTGTAATAAACATTTTTGAGGGACAGGATTTCTCTGAACTTTGTCTAATATGCATCCTCATTTAAGGAGAGATAATATATTTTGTTGTGCCTTTAGAAGTTATTTTATTACAAAATTTATTTTGTACTATAGCATCTCCAAGGACTGGTATTACACAGCATGCACTTTAGAAAAAGTTCATAGAAATTAAGAACTATAGATTTTGGAAGATATGTCCATTTATGTTTTTGATAATTTATTCTTTTTTTATTTTACAGTGAGAAATCATGAGCAGGGGAGAGTGTTAGAGGAGGAGAGGAGGAGAGAAGGAGAGGAGAGAAGAGAAGAGAGAGAGAGAGAATCTTGAGCAGACTCCATGGTCAGTGCAGAGCCCAGTGTGGGGCTCAATCCCACAACCGTAGGATCATGATCTGAGCTGAAACCAAAAGTCAGAGACTCAATTGACTGAGCCACCCAGGTGCCCCTATGATAATTTAGTCTTCTTATTTTTTATGCACCTAGTTTTCCCAATTTTTAGCTACTAAATAGTGTTTTCTCCTTTATGAAACCATTTGGCATCTTTCTATAAATTGTAACATACTAGTTGTTAAAAGATCAAAAGGCCAACACTAACTCTATTTTTGGCTCTAACCTGATTTTTCTATTTTCAGGTTGATACTAAAGCATCCTAAAAAATCTTGAGTAGATACAATTTCAAGATAAATATTGGCATACAAGATCTCTTAATGATTTTCTAATGAGTCCCTATGAATTCTACCAGGACCTCTATTTTCATACCCCTTTCTCTCAGAAGTGGTAGTAACGTACATATATTAGACTCAGACAGGAAAATTGTTAGGTAACTCTGAGTTTAGAAAAGATACATGTGAAAGAATAAAAAAACTAACTTAAGATTTTGTAAATTGAATTCTAAGTAAACTTTGTGACTCATTTGGATTGAAAACGTGTCCCCACTTAACTCTGTTGCTACCAGAATTAGCCCAAAGACATATCACTAGCTCTACTTGACACTTTTTTAAATATTCACTATAAATTCCTACTTTCATAGACAGAGTTATAGTTTTAATTAGTTTGCACTGTTGTAGTGTTCCTTACAGAATGAGTGTCATTGTGGTTGGGATTATGGATTGATTTCTCAAGTAATAATGAGAGTTACTAACAAAAGACCACCGAAACTCACATAATCCCTTTCTATACTCTTAATTTAGAACATCAAATAAGTTTAACTTCCCCAACTCCTTTGTAATTATTTTTAAGTTGCATTATATTAAAAGAAAAAACTGTAAATTATTCTTATTCCTTTTACCTAATCCTGGATTACATTTCAAAATGATGATAATCAACAGGCTATAGAAGAATGTATGATATTTATAGCAACATGGTAACAAACTTAATTAAATAATATCACAGATGAATTGAAATCTCTATGTTCTTTCTCATGATTCAGACAATTTTCCTCATGATATGAAAACTCAGATGGAATTACATGGCTTGATTACTTTTTAAAGTGATTATTGAGCTCTCCAGATACTTATTAGTTCCTCAGGATCAGTTATCCACATTTATAAAGTGCTATATCTAATTGGCAAATCTATTTCACTTACACTTTTTAAATTGCCCCATTGTTGGTCAAATCATGTTTGACAGTAACAGACTCCATTATACAAAGTAATTTAGTTATAAATATGATTTCTGGTTTCCCTAAAGTTATTTCTCTGATTACACAGGACAACCCAGACAAACTATAGCCATTGTAAAGACTAGAGTTTCCATAATCATTTTCCATATTATTAAATCAGTCTACATTCTTTATAAATGTGGATTCCAGCAACAGGTTAAAACTTAATTTGCTGCATCATGGTTTACAATATAGGCAAACTCAAATAAATAGCAATACAATAATATCAAGAGTTCAATAGATGAAGAAAACTTATAAAATCCAGATTATTTGATTAGAAGACCTAAGAGAACAGACATCAATGATCTTCTAGTACAATATCAAACTAAGACAGAAATCTCCTTTGCCATGAACCCCATACTTTCCACTCTTTGGTTCTAGCTCCAAATCTAAAATTTACTGTACAAAACATATGCCTCTTCTACATTTCCAGTCTTGGTCTTTCAGGCTTTCTTTTCCTCAGGCAGAAAGTTGTCAAATCTCCAATATACATAAATACTTTCTTCAGGTCAGTTGAAGTCTAGGCTAAAATATACATTTGTTGACTTCTTTGCTGATTCACTATACTTCACAATGATTTTTTTAATATTTAAAACTGAGATAGGGGTGCCTGGGTGGCTCAATCAGTTAAGCCTCCGACTTCAGCTCAGGTCAGATCTCACATTCATGGGTTCGAGCCCCACATCAGGCTCTGTGCTGACAGCTAGCTCAGAGCCTGCAGCCTGCTTCCAGTTCTGTGTCTCCCTCTCTCTCTGCCCCTCCCCCTCTCATGCTCTGTCTCTCTCTGTATCAAAAATAAATTTTAAAAACGTTAAAAAAATAAATTAAAAAAATAAAACTGAGATATAATTGACATATAACATTGTATCAGTTTTAAATATACAACATAATGATTCAATATTTGTGTATCCTACAAAGTGATCACCACAATAAGTCTACATCCATCACCAAACATTTATAACTTTTTTTCTTGGAATTAGTATTTTTAAGATCTACTCTCTTAGAAAGTTTCAAACATACGGTGCAGTAGTATTAACTATAACTACCATTCTATACATTACATTCCCATGACTTATTTATTTTATAAATGGAAGTTTGTATATTTCAACCCCCTTCATCCATTTTGCCCATCCCCTGTGCCCCCTCTTCCAGTAATCACCAATCGGTTGTATCTATGAGCTCAGGTCTTTTTGTTTGTTTGTTTAGATTCCATATATATATATTATTTGATCTTCTCTCTCTAATTTCATAGCATAATGCCCTCAAGGCCCATCCATGTTGTTGCAAATGTCAAGGTTTTCGTTTTTTATGGTTCTCTAGTCCTTACATCCATATATAGTTTTCACAAGGTTAGAATGAGTTCTCAGAGGGCAAGAATCAAGCCTTCTCATCAGAGAACCTCCACAAAGTAGATATTTAATAATGATAATGAAATAAATATGTGGTCCAAAGAGTCAAAAAACAGTAAGTTATTAGTATGTCAGCTCTTTATTGCTTCAAAAGCTAGTCTAAGACAATCTGCCTTAAAACATTAGTGTGAATATATATTAAGAATTTTTTAAAATTATAAAACATTAATGTTGAACCAAAACACTAATATTTAGACTGTAAGAAAATGCTAATACTGAGTAATCCCTAACGTACTTTGATAATAACAAGAATGTTATTTGCTGTGATGGTACATTTTACTTTCAATCTCCTTCTTTTGTGACACCTGGTGAGTCTTCAAGATGTTCAGCTGCAAAATTGAAAGCAGATGGCTCTGGAGAAGAAACTTCTGTTGGTTCTGCTGTTTCAAGACACTTTGAATGGAAGTCTGAAGAGCTAACCAACCTGTTGATGTCATGTTGATTTCATTACCATAAAGTAGTGGCTCAGGAAGAAATAACCCAAAACTTTCATAGGAAGTGCCCCCACACTCTAGAGTCCAGAGTACCAGAAATCCCTAATTCAATGTTAATTTTTGATTTTCTTTGGCAAGCATTAATCTTATTGGGCTGGATGAAATTTTCCAGTATTCCATATGCATTTTCACTATGATTGAAATAGGACTTAGTCATCACTTTTTACTCAAAAGATATTTGTTCATGTCACTACATATGAGGCATAGTGTAGGATGGAGAATATGCAGGTGCAATACTTCCTCCCATGGAGCTCATAAAATAATAAAGTGGTAGTTCTCAAAAGATAAAGGGTCCTGGACCAATTTCTAAGAGCATCTCCAAGGAATGTGTTAGAAATGCCATTTCTTGGCCCCCACCCCAGACCTACGGAACTATGGGAGATAGCCACAAGAATATGGTCTTTAAACAACAACAACAACCCCCCCCCAAAGCAGATGCCACTATAACAGAGAAACCAGATACTGAATAGAAATTATAATGTTGGGAGTATAACAAGCAAGAAGGGAAACCTACTGTGAGAACTTAGAAAAACTAGAGTTAACCTGCAGACAATATATAGTTAGTTAGCAAATTTAAAGGCATGATATTATTGGTAGTTTTGAGTAGAACTGATATCTTCCATATCAATGAAATTTGCTTTACTTATTCTGTAAGTAAAATCTGTGAATATCATGATCCTTCAATGGTATATGGCATTTCTTTCCACTTCATGTTCAAAGTACAGCTCCAGAATTAGGGTATAGTGTGATGCTGTATTTAGAAGGAAGGCATGGGGTGTTGACTCTGTCCCATGGCCTGGTGAGAGGATGTCATGACTATACTCCTCCTGACTGAGGATGTAGAAAATGTGCAGAGGACTCCACCATGTCCTTATGACCAGGAGGAGCCCTGCTACACATTCTGTTGCATTCTGAAGCATGGGTCTTGGGCTCTTTATGTTCTACAGCCTGAGATTTAACAACCTGTGTTTTAAAAAGATCAACTGATACAACTGATGGAAGCACTTGCCCTTACATCTAAAATACTAGCTCTTACCTATGGCCCTACAAATAAAGAATTTAAAAATTGGGAGCTGTGCTTGTGTCTCATCTGGTGTGGATCAGGTCAGTGGAAACACCTGTCCTCTTGTGATCACTCCTAATAGTCCGATTTCCTGGAACTTGTGCCCTGCCCCTGGGGGTGACCTTCCTAATGTTCGTTGGGGTGGCATGGCCTTGTGAGTACAGCCCCTAAGAAAAGAACTTCTTTCAAAGCCATGATACATAAAGTAACCGTGGTGGTCTCAAAAGAGTATTGAACCACAGGACCATAGGTAGAAGCCTCTTTGTGAAAGAAGAAACAGACACAGATTTTCACGTGGACAGAGTGCGTGTTCAGCCCTGCCTGCTGTGAATGGCTAACTCACACTTTTGAAGGCAAGTTAAAAAGGACACGTGAATTCAGGAGCATGAACATAGCTTAATCACCCTTTGTTACGAAGTTATTTTTCCAAGAGAATAACAGAAATATCCTTGAGTTGAAAATAGAACTTTTCAGGTGCTCTTGAAATTCAACAGAACTAATCTCTGGTGTTGTTTGTTACCCTGGGAACATTCTAACCTGTATTTGGAAAAGACAGACTTCTATTTTTTTTAAAAGAACAATAAAGTCAAGAGAACCTAAAAAATATAAATAAAAATAAATAAATAATTAAAAAAATAAAGTAAAATACTAGCTCTTAACTATGGCTCTACAAATAAAGATCACTCAGGAGCTTCAAAAAATTGCCTAAGCCAGGGCTTCAACCCCAGAGATTACTGGTCTGAGGATGATTCCAGGCATAATTATTAAAAAAAAAATCTTCAGGTGAATCTCAGGTAAAGGCAGGTTTAAAAGCTACTCAGCCTTGCAACTCCAATTGCTGTGTCACCAGAAACCTTCTTAGAACTGCAGCACCTCAGGCCCCAACCCAAACCTACTGAACCAGAATTAGCATTTTAACAAAACCCCGGCTTTTTGCTATGTGCATTGAGGCATGAAGCACTGGTCTGAAAGGTTTGTGATTGATTCCTCTCTTGTGAGGTTCCTGTACCCCTAATGTGTAATCACAGCACACATATTTTATTCAGGACAGTCTGAGTGTTCTTTGGTACCTATAGCTTCTCCTGAAACATGTACTTTATGTGGATTATGTGGATTCTTAATGCTTGAGAAGAGTTCTCTGAGCATATAAAAGTATTCATGTCAGACGCTGTTTGTTTGGTTTAGGGAGCATACAATATGATGTGATCTCATGGCCATTTGAGGATGATTTTAGTAGCAGATTGGAAGATCTCTTTACAAACCTCACATGCAACTTGTTATTCAGGGAATACTATAGCCAGTAGTCTGCTCTATTGTATAAGCATATGAGTTACTATCTAAGGCTAAGTTACTGATTTTACTTAACAGTCTACAATCGATATGCAAATAGTCTTATGCCCATTTTTGTATCAGGATACTGAGGCCTAGAAGAGTTCGTTAAATTTTAGCCTAAATTCACACAATAAATGACTAAACACATAATTCAGACTAAGCCATTGAGACATCAGAAATCAACATCTTTTCATTATTCTGATTTGATTGCTTTAATTCTGAAAGCTTTGGTAAAGTGTCAGTTTTCTCCTTTATATATCCTCTAGAATGTATACATCATTTATGTCTCCTAGTATGAATAAATGATAACTGATTGTAATTTTTCAAAACTGTCCATCATCTGCCAAAATGCCAAATATTTTGTACTTAGTCCCAACGTGTCCCTCATCTAATCAAAGTACTTATTTTTGGAACAGTCACTTTTGAGTACTAATAAACTATATAGGAAAATCTGTTGGGACCTGGAATATTTTGGAATCAAATAAAAAGCACCTGTATGCCATTTCTGGTTCTTTCCTGAGCTCTACCAAATTACTTCAATTACAGCCCGTGTCAGGCTGCAGAACATTGAACTGTGAGTGCTTATATTTTTTCATAAATTAAAAGTGTAACTTTGGAGTTTGCATATTACTCTGGACTTGATGTATACATGAGGAAAGTGGCAAAATTAAAGCAATAAAGCCTGTCTATAAAAAGGATTTAGTCACTGTAGTTCTCTTTGGTGGAAAATGACCTTGGCTGCATCTTTCATGCACCCCTGCATTTGGCTTAGGATGCATAATTCATACAGCAATCAATTAGCTGACTGTAGAGCCTGCAACAAGATGGAATATTTCATATAAATCATTGCTGGCTAAATTGCTGGGACAATTAATAAAATAGGAAATTTGTGGCCATCAATTTGTAGGCAATACAGGTTCATCAAAAGCAAATCAGTTTTCTCCACCTCTTGGAAAGAAATGCACACAAACACAAAATATCATTTAATCACTATTTCCTAGGAAGGTCTTGATCAAGATAATATTATTTGTTGTTTCTATGAATGTGAACAAGTGTCTAACATAAGTGGCTCATTTACTTGGCTTAGGGCACTCAATCAACAATGCCATTCTATGAATTAAAATACACCAATCAAATAAGTATTCCTGCTTGTGAAGCATCTATAATCTAGCATAGGGGGCCTCAAAATGAGATTTCTGGTAGGTCATATGAGTCCACAAGGAGGCCTGTAGACTCCTTCAAAATGCAAATCATCTCAACATGCATTAGTTGAGCTACAAAAGTTACTTTCATGAATTATTTCCATGTGTGTCACATGTAATCTAATTCAATTAGCCTGTGTCTCCTAGAAGTAAAGCAAGCCTATTTTTGGCACATGTGCTAGATAAAGCTATCCTGTTTCATTTTATAAAAGATATATTGTTCTAAAATAATTTGAAACTACATTAAGGACACAATAACCCTTTTTAAATGACTGCTCAGACAAGAGTCACCTGTATATTATTTTTATTAAGTGAGAGAAGACATGAAAAGTGATAGCCTTCATATATAGGTCAGAATCATCTTTAAATGTGATTTTTAAATGCAAAATTTTAAACTCTTAAAATTAAACTATGCCTTAAATCCCATCTCATCTCCAGGAGGAGATACCAATTCAATTAGTCTAGTCTAAGGCTTAGCAACAGTATTTTTTTAAAACTTCGGAATGAAGTTGAATGTGCAGACAACTTTGGGAACCCATTTATCAATAGTGTTGTGAAGGGTACTGTACATCAAACTTGAAGGTGCCTACTAGTCACTTGGGGTTGGGACTGAGCTTCTACATGTCTAGCAAGCTCACAGGTGAAGATGATTTTGCTAGTCTGTGGACCACTCTCTGAGTGGCAAGGGTATGGGCCAATGGTTCTTACACTCGGCTGCCCATTGGGATCAACTAAAATTTTTTTATAATACTGCTGCCTGGGACCCACACCAAAGATAAGAAATAAATTTCTGTGGAATGCAGCCCATGCATTTGTTTCTTTGCTTTTTTTTTTTTTAAAGAGCTTTCCAAATGATCCCAGTATATGCAAAGTTTGAGAATTACTACTACAGAGCAGAGATTCTCAAAGTTCTTCAAATATTAGACTTTCCAGGGGAGTTTTCAAAATATACTAATACTCCAGCCCAGACTAAATTAATCAAAATGAGAATTCCTGAGGCATGGGACTAGGCATGAATATATTTTAAAAGCATCTCCTGTGATTTTTATGAACAGCCCAGCTTAAGAACTGCTGGTATAGATGAGGCTGGGAAATATGTGAGAAAGATCCCAAGCATTGAAAAAAAGGCAAAGCAAAGTTTAAGCTCTTCCTATGCCATGTCCCAGCACATTCACAATAGCAGTGGAAGGATAATATATGTAAAAACAAAACAAAAAACTTCTGGAGAGGGCCTTATACAACCAAACCATGAAAGGAGATAATAGAAGAAAAAGTCATAATAATTCTGGATATTAAATTTTCATGTTTGACCAAATAATCTATAATTTCAAGTCAGTGCAGAGCAACTCTTTTGTACTAGAAATATGTAACTATATAACTACGGAAATGGGCAGATATCAAAATATACCATAAAACCATAATAGCTAAAAATAGCCTTGTTGGGCAGAAGAATTGATCTATGTACTATATTTAAATTTTCTAACAATATACATGTCATAAATCAGTTGGAAAATGATTAGCTATTTAATAAACAGTTGATATATTATGAAAATAATAAAATTAGATTTGTACCTCAATTCATAGTCCCAGAAGGAGTAAAGATATAAGAAAAAAATAGAATTTTTTAACCTTGGTGTAAGGAATGTCTTCTCAAAAACTGTCAGAAATATATTTTAAAAATGACAGATTTTGGATACACACACATATACTTTTATTCACTGAAAAATGAAAAAGAAACAAGAATTTTAAAGACAAGTGATGTTCCAAATAAAGACAGGAGATTGAGCATACACACACATAATTTCATCATCATCAGAAACCTTCAGAGAGTACTAGAAAGATACATATTTTTTAATTTGCTTATTTTCACAAGGATGGAGAGGATGAAAGAGAAGGGGGGATTGGCAATGCACTTCTCCTATCTTAAAAGAATGAGTGTGGAAACAGAAAAAGCAAAAAACAAAAATGCCAAAGAGAGAGAGAGAGAGACAGAAAGAGACAGAGAGAGAGACAGAGAGAGACAGACAGACAGACAGACAGACAGAGAGAGAAGCACCCAAAACTGGATGATAAAGTGGATGAGCTAAAAACTAAAGCCCTGCTTCATATGACAGAATCTCCAGTCTCAAAAATTAGTAACACCAGGTGCTTCTGGAAGAGAAGTGAATGAGAGAGAACTACAACAGGGAGAATCAATTGAAAATTACATAAAGCAGAAGCAGATCTTTTCTTCTACATAGCCTCATCTTCACCCCAGAGGAGGACTACAAGTTAGTTTTTGCTTTAACAGAAGGTCTCTGGGCTTGAGTCACCGTGTGTGCTAAGGTAGAGTATGGGAAATAAAGATTAAGTAGATGCATTTATAATGAATGCTGATATTCTCCCAGTCCTCTTTCTTCATCAATCAGGTCTTAGCATATTGGCAGCTGAGTCTCTATTTTGCAGGCAGGAGCCTGGAAAAATCTGTGGGGAATCCGACCGGCACAAGAGAAAAGCCCTAAAGAGAGAGATATAAGGGTCTCCCCAGAAAAGCCAAATTGCCAAATTACATTTTTCTGCTGTGAATGCCCCCATCACCCAGTCATTTAAAGCTTCCTACTCATATATATATATATATATACATATATATATA
>NC_043702.1:87759197-87949882 GCF_006229205.1 Suricata suricatta | reverse complement strand
AGCAAAAATATTTAAGTAGAACTATATCAAACTAAAAAGCTTCTGTGTAGAAAAGCAAATAATCTAATGGAGTCAAAAGGAAATCTGTGGAATGGGAAAAAATATTTGCAAACCATACATCTGATAAGGGGTGATGATCTAAAATACATAAGGGACTCCTACAACTCAATTACAAATGACAAATAACCCAATTAAGAAATGCATGAAGAACCTGAATAGACATTTTTCTGTGAAGATCTACAGATATGAGAATATAAAAAGATGCTCAGTATCACTAATCATCAAGGAAATGCAAATAAAAACTACAATGAGGTATCAGCTTACCCCTGTTAAGATGGCATTTATAAATACTTTTTTTAAAAATAGCATATATTGGCAACGATGTGGAGAAATTACAACCCTTGTGCACTGGGTTGCTGGGTGGCCTAGCTGAGCATGTGACTCTCGAGTTTTGGCTCAGGTCATAATCTCATGGTTTTTTGAGTTCAATCCCCAAGCCCAACTTCATGTTGACAGTGGAGCCTGCTTGGGATTCTCTGTCCCTTCTCTCTCCCTGCCCCTCCCCTGCTTACACTGTCTCTTGTCTCTCTCAAAATAAATAAATAAACTTAAAAAAAAAAGAACCCTTGTGCACTACTGGTGGGACTGTAAAATGTTGCAGCCATTATGGAAAGTGGTACAGAATTTCTTCAAAAAAATTAAAAATAGAATGACTACATGATTCAGAAATTCCATTTTGGAGTGTGTATCCAAAAGAACCGAATACAGGATCTTGTAGAGGTATTTGTGTAATTGAGACACAGACCATGAAAAAGATGAATAAGAATAATCCCTGAGGTCTTTCTTATTAATGAAATTGGTAAAAATAAAATCCAGAGCAAACTGATTATTTCCCAGACTTTTTTATAAATCTTAAATATTCTAAGATACACAGATAGATAACAAAATCAGAAAGGAATTAAGTTGAACAGATAGATAAAGCAGAAGGTCCCCCTCGTTTGCAATCTGTATGAAATAAATACAAACGGCTTCAAAATCTCTACCAACCCTCCCTTTGCTTTGCTCTCCCTCCCTCAGGAGCAGTATTTCTTGACAACTGTTGGGGGTGAAAGAAGTGAGGTGGTTAAAAATAAGCAGTCAGTACTCCTGCTGTCTCACTCCACAAAAATCTGAATTCAGACCCTTCCAATACAGACCAAAATACCTCATTAAAATTTTTTAATGTTTATTTATTTTTGAGAAAGAGAGAACGCGAACAAGTGTGCAAGTGGGGGTGGGGCAGAGAGAGAGGAAGTCTGAAGCAAGCTCCAGGTTCCAAGCTGTCAGCACACAGCCTGATGCGGAGCTTGAACGCACGACCTGCAAGATCATGGCCTGAGCTGGAGTTGGATGCTTAACTAACCAAGCCACCCAGGCACCCCGAAATACCTCATTTCTAACATCCTACTCTCCCTTAAAAGAAATATGCATCCAATGGGTAATTTGCCCGGACTAAAGAAGCCTTCAGTGATGCTGATAGTTTTGAATTGCTCCTCTTTCGGTGCCCCCAGAGAATCTAATATCTGATGCAGGAGGATCCACAATAAAAATCAGAATGAATGAAAGTTCCATTCTTTTGTTCGTTTGTAAGCAAAAAAGTAATTGCAAACATGAAAACAGAGGGAAGAAGTGTCAGGAGGCTTCACCTGCAGGATGGCTCTTGAGGCAGGTGTTTGCAGGGAAAACCCATATGGACATTGTGTATCTGGAAATTCACTCTTAAAATTATCAGTGTGTACAGCGCACCTTTATGCACACCCAGGGCATGTGCATTTCTGTTTAAGGTCCTGCTGGTGAGAGGAAAGTTCCTAATTAAAAAAGAAAGAAAATCTTTCTGGACATGGAAGTGGACTCTAAACTCAAGGGAACCAGGGGAGAGCAGGAGACACTGAGTAGATAATTTCAAGGCCAACTCAGTGCTTCCACACCCTACCGAGTGTTATCACATTGTTAGTTTTGGTTGTAAGATCAGTGGGAATCCCTTGAAGTAAATAAAGATAGAACAAAGTTGATTTATATTTTGAAACATGCAAAATGAACTTGCTTGAGAAGTATAGGTGCAAGGAAAATAATTAAAAGACATTTTCATCATTCCAGGGAAGAGGCCAGGCAAGAGTACTAGAAGTGGTAGCAGAGAGAAGTGGATAGATTTAAGGAATATTTAGAAGATCAAATTAATGGAAACTGATGATTCATTGGATGTGGGGGAAATGGAGATGAAGGTGTCCAGGAGTGACTTCTAGGTTTCTAGTTTGGAGATCTAGAAATTTTTTCATTATGTTCTCAATATTTTTCTGATATGTATCTATATGTATCTATACATATATATAGATGTATATCTATAGATGTATATCTATATGTATCTATATATATCTATACACACATATATATGATGTAATAAGAAATACAAATTAAACCTTTTAAAAGATGGAACATAAATCTTCAAGAGTACCCATTTGGGTTTTTAACTTATTTTAGATTCTCTGGAATTTAAAATCATATTTACAACGTGATCATAGATAAAATAGTAAAAAAATGTTATTAAAGAACAAGAATAAATTTGTAATAATCTAAAAAATACAGAAAACAAACTGGGGGTTGCTGGAGGGGTGTTGTGTGGCAAGAAGGGCTAAATGGGTGATGGGCATTAAGGAGGGTACTCGTCAGGATGAGTACTGGGCCTTATATGTAAGTGACGAATCACTAAATTCTACTCCGGAAACCAGTACTACATTATATGGTAACTAACTTGGATTTAATAAAAAATAAAACAAGGGGCTTGTGGGTGGCTCAGTCAGTTAAGCCTCTGACTTGATTTCAGCTCAGGTCATGAGGTGTGTTCTGTGCTGATAGTCTGGGGTGAGAATCCTGTGGGATTCTCTCTCTCTCTCTCTCTCTCTCTCTCTCTCTTTCTCTCTCTCTCTCTTTTTCTGCTCCTCCCAAGCTCATGTGCATGCTATCTCTGTCTCTTTCTCAAAATAAATAAATAAATAATAAACATTTAACAAGACAAAACAAAAAGTACATAAAAGCAAAATGCTGCACTCTGAGCCACTTGCTTCTGAAATATTATTGTCCGTTTCTCTAAGGTCACCAATGCCAGTACCCTTCCACTGCTCTCCTCACAGCAAAACCATTTTTTCAGGGAACAGCAGGGTTCCCATCTTAAAAACTCAGCTCTACTCAAAGTAACTGAATTCAACATCAGTGTTATTTTTTGACTCGTGCATCTTCTACCATATGAAAACTGAAAATAATACTGTATCATCAAATCCTCCATTCTCTCACACAGTTCATCTGGCCAAACAGAATCAAATACCACATTGCTGAAACATTATCAATTCTCTGCTGGTTATTTTACAAATAAATATCTTTTTCTCTGTTATGTAGCACATAAAATTTTCATATAGTTGAAATGAACTGTGCAGAGAAAAAGGTAAATGCCAGCAGGCATCTAAATATTGTAGCATCTGTTATATTTTACACTCTGTAATCACAAATCTTATAAAGCTTCATTGCATTTGAGGCTGGATTCTTCACAAATTATTGAAGATTGATAGCTCAAGTAATTGTTATTACACTTTTATTTTTATTATATTGAATTATACAAACTTTCTTCTACTTTTTTCTTTGTTGTGAAGTCTTTTTCTAAAAAGCAATTTCTAATTTCTGCTTTTGATTTTCTTGTAAGAGTCTAAAATTTATATGATGGAAATGAACACGTTTCAATTAAGTATCCAAAATTTGTAGGCTATGTGTGTACACATATTTATGTGTGTAAACGCATGCACACATGTGTACAGCATTGCTAATTATTAGAAAGTATTTTCTAAAGAATTTAGAAAAATGGCTTGGTACAGAAATATTAAAGTGTATTAATTTGAAAGAATTTTAAAGCCAAAATGGAAAGCACCAATCTCTCCCTGATTTATTTTTGCTATTTGTTATGAAACATAAACAGAACTAATTTAAAATATTTGAAGGTTTCAAACTTCTGGTAATAAGCCTATTTCCCTTCTCTGTCACTTGCCTTCTTAAGGCCTGCATTCCGTACCCGGAGCAAACCTCAGGCACCATACAAAGGCTTATGCCATCTTTTCCAGATCAATTTCATTTTTCCTTTCTTTTTCACTCTACTTATTAAACTTGTTGAGATGTTACACCCAACTATGTTTACTTCATCTCATTTACCTACTATCTGGGCTCATAGTTGTTAAGCACCTACCATGTAGTGAATGGTACGTTAAATACTGTTATGGTAATAAACCCTTGTAAAACACCATCTTCACAAAAAAGCTATATCTGGTAGTGAATTGCTTTTTTAAATTTTTTTAAAATTTTATTTTTTGTTTTTTGAGAAAGAGAGGGAGTGCAAGTGGGGGAGGGGCGGAGGGAACGAATCTTAAGCAGGCTCCATGCTGACACAGGGCTCAATCTCACTACCGTCAGATCCTCACCTGAGCCAAAATCAAGTCCAGCACTTAACTGACAGCCACCCAGGTGCCCCTGATAATAAATTCTTTTGTAATTGACAAAAGCACTGTATGGGGTAAGTAAAATAATCTACGTTTTATAAAGAAGGAAATGAAGACTCAAAGAGACTCAAGAACTTTGCCCAACACTATTTAATCAGGTCTTCAACATTAGTCTACCTCAGAGGTACTATGTTTGGTCACCCATGTTGTACACTGCACAACTTCAGGGAATGCCATTCACAGAGCCTATTTTATGAATGGCACCACAGTAGCTACCCAGTGCTGCAGCCCTATATCTATCTCAAAAGTGTAGTATCTTTTTTTTGCACTCTATTGGCATCTCACTAACTCATTAATACTAAGTAACAGAAGTAACAAGAGTAGACATGCGTTGGGGAAAACAAATAATGAAAGTTGAGTTTGCATTGCACTTCTTGAAAATACCACTGAAGTTCCAATATAATTGTTTTAAATAATTTAAATCTTAAAGCAGCTCTGTCATATTTCCATTCTTATGTAAAAAGCAATTTATGGTCATTTGTAAATAACCTAAGTACAAACTAAATTATCATTATGGGTTGCCTTCAGAAATTACACTGTGTAAATTTTTATTATCACTGCATGAACTAACTAGGGAGCCTGAAATGATATTTTGACACTCAGAATTAATCATATGTTGATATGCAAGTTGACACTCATTTGAGGGGGAAGTATGTCTCTTTACCATTTTAATCTACTTATAAACTTCTCCATTTATTCAGAAATGTACATCTCTAGTTGATTACACAAATAGTGCCCTTCCCAAATAAAAGACATATTAAAAAATAGTGAACATCTGCAGAGACATGGTTAAATAAGCAAAGACAATTCAAAGGCATTTGCTGTCCTAATTCCTAGCAAGTTGACAGACAATGCCCCAAAACTCTCTATCAGATCCAGAATGAACGAATAAGCTAATCAGAGCATGACAAGTCTTTGCCGAGTGATTTCATAAGAGAACTGTAAGTACTTTTAAGCAGCACCCATGGGTATTTTCTTGCTAAACACATAAACTTATTCTGAGAAATATTGTTAAATATTGGCTAATCCACGGAGTATATTATTTTCACTAGTGATTAGGGCTCTGGGCTATGGTGAAATGAAGAGATATATTAATTATCCCTTAGAACTGTAAACTCCCAGACAACAAAGTCCTCACTAATGGTCTGCTCAGAACTCCTTACCTTTGAGCTGTATCTCTAGGTTCCCACTTACCTACTTATTGATGACAACTCTCCACAGGGTTATGATCATGCATGATTTGATCACAGTTCTGTTAGGCTGTTGAGAGTTCTCTTTTCAAGAGAAAAATCAAGAAAAACCACAGAGAACAAACTGATGATTACCAAAGAGGAGGAAAGTGGGAGGATGGGTTAAATGGGTGATGGGGATTAAGGATTGCATTTGTTATGAGGAGCACCAGGTGAGGTATGGAACTGTTGAAATCACTATATTCCACACCTGAAACTAATATAACACTGTATGGTCACTATACTGGAATTAAAATCCATTTTTTTGAAAAAAGTTATCTTCTCAAGAAAATCCTTTCCTCTAGTTCATAACTTTGCAGAATGCCAAATTTCTGAGGTAAATCTCGAAAACTCAGTAGAAATACTACAATTTGTTAACTAAAGTCATTATCTCTGCCTAAGTGAGCACACAAATCACAAAGCTGTCAGAATTAATGACACTTGGTAAACAAAATTATTATCATAAATAAATATCAATAATTTAAAAATATAAAAAGTGCTTTTCAAACTGTAACACTTATGACTGTATAAACATTTGTTAAGTTACTTGTATCTCATTTAGTATGAGAACACTTTATTTCTTTTATGGGAATTATTAGTTATATCAACATAACGTCCAAATATGCGAAAGACAGACTTCAAGATCAAATTAACAGTAGTTGATATGGTGTATCTCTGTATAGGTAAAATCAGAATCATAGTAGAACAACACAAAACAAATTGTGCCTATCTGTGATCTCTAAATTAACAAAAAGAGAAAATCTTCAGAAAAATATAAAACTCTATCAAAATCTTCCTCTTTCCCTTTCCTTCCTTCTCCTTCTCTTCTTTCTCTTTCTCTTTTTTAGGTTTTTTTTTAAATTTTATTTATTTTGAGAGAAAGAGCTGGGGAGGGGCAGAGATAAAGAGGGAGAGAGAGAATCCCTAGCAGCCTCTGCACTGTCAGCACAGAGTCCGATGGAGGGCTCAGTTTCATGAGCCATGAGATGATGACCTGAGCCAAAATCAAGAGTCAGATGCTTAACCCACTGAGTCACCCAGACACCCCTCTTTTTCTTGGTTTTAAACCCAAGTTAAAAACAAGAAATAAAAATGTTTCTACTCTCTTGCAATCATGTAGAACTTGATTTCGTGACTATTATAATTTTTAGTATTTAATACTCAGAATGGTAAAAGGCATTAGACTTTTTTTGTTACTAGTATATTAGTATTAGTTTTTAAATTTTTCATTGATGTTTATTTTTACTTATTTGAGAGAATGAAAAAAGTAGATGATATTATGTGAGCATATTTAAAAAAAACCCAAACTTCTCCCCAAACATGGATTTTTATATAAGCTAGAGTCTCTCAGATGTATATTTGAGCAGCCACAGTCAGGGCTATGTTCACTTCCAACCACAGGATATTTTGTTCAATATGTCTTTTTAAATTCTCTGAAATGATTCTAATTTTATTATTTCTCAATGTTCTATTTTTGAATTGACACAGAGTATTTTCATTTAAACTTTTTTGAGTGCTAATATTTAGAGAGTAAGTTCATTTCAAACCTTTGGATATCAGTTTTCATGCTGAAAATCATCCAAAGCATGTCCAATTTAATTCATTTTCTTATTCCCCACACAAGGTGGGCCAAAGGCATGCTGCCTATCTCTATGAGGAAACTTGGCTAATGGTCAATTTACAGAGTCTATGCTGCAAACAGCTCATACTGCCTTTGTGTTCCGCCTTTTTCCAAAAGACAGAATTTTAACAAATAACACATCCTGGAGACAAGACACATTTTACAGGAGACAGATATACTTCAGTAATGATAAAAATCATGTCAAAAAACCTGCAACTTTGTTCCACCAGGTAAAACAACCTTATATTCTTCTCCAAGTCCAGAGGTCACTTGCTACAAGCTCAGTATTTTTAATGGATGTGATAAATCTTGTCCTCACTATTTACTCTTTCTACTCTTCCCCTTATCTGAAAAGATACCCAAGGAAGATTTTCTTAACCTATACACTATACATAAATGAACACACACTTATAGTTTGTGGGAAGAACTAGTCAATTTATATGTACGTGAAACATAGACATTCAAGAATATCTATCATGTCCAAAATAACTTATCACGTTCCCATCACCATATCAACCTCCTACTCCTAAGAACCTTTTTCTGGCATTAATATTACCATTATATCAACCAGACAGTGAGCCCCATGGGGAGCATATTTATCGTATCCACCACTGTGGTCCAAGCGCTTAACACAGTGTCCATTACATAACACATACACAATCCTCAATAAAATATTAAATGGAGGGCCAATTTTCTCAGTTATTGAGTCTTAAAACCTGGAAATATGTGACTCATAGCTCAATGGCCAGACTATTGGCCTTAGTGCCAAAAGGCTTGGTTTCTATTTCACAGTCTGTCCCTATGTAGATGTGTAACCTTGGGCAAATCACTTACTCTCAAAGAGCCTACAAATTGGAGGGTATGAGGGGAGGAGGAGAGCAGGCTGCTAGATAGCTTATTAGAACTAATAATCCCTCAAAATGTTGACTCTAAGATTTACTCATACTAAACCTGCTGTATCAGGGCAATAAGTTTATATAGTTTACCTTCAAACTTTGTTTCCATCCTTCCTTCCCTGTTCCCATTGACACTCCTTTAAGGGGTGGCATTTACCACCTCCTGGTCAAACCATGAAGATTTCTACCTTCAGTTTCTTGGCTCTCTTCTCCTTGCTCCATGGTGGAACAATCTTCCTTAAACCCTATTCACAATGGTTTTCCAACTTTAGCATGCACAGAACCTACAATGCTTGTTACAGAAACCCACTCCCTCTGTGGATTCTCATGCATTAGAGGTAGTCTGCAGACCACATATTGAGAAATTTCTTCACTGATTTCCAAACTCTTTTGATTCTACAACCAGAGTAGTAAGATATGCTTATGTGGACATAAGCATAATCCTAAAAAATATGAATATAATTTAAATATATACACACATATATGTTTCCTTTTATTGTTTCATATTGAGTCCTAACTGATCATCTTGTGTTCTCTTTGGTGCATTAGCATCACATCATTCAAGGCCCATGATCCATAATCTATAAGGTCACTTAAAAACTTAACTGCAAATCACAACAGAATGTCCCTGAATGGACTGTGTGTATGGGGTCCTGCCACTACTGCTTCTCAGTGCTACCATAATGCACTGTTCATACTTTTATCAATGTATGGTAAGGTAATGTTTATGAATAGTAATTTTTTAAAAAATAGCTTTGTATTTCTGTATTTTCCCTGTCCTTTTTTCCCCCTATTCAACCAGATGTTTGAGTCTGTGCCTACAGCCTCTGTAGAGGGAGATAGTGGAGGAAAAACAAAAAATGGTCTTATGGACCAAGGAAAGACAAGTCCTTTCTTTTAGAAGCCCCTGGAGCAGGATATTTTGGTGCACAACCAATTTTCTCTACCAGTGTGGGAACAGAAGGGTTTAGTCCTACCCCTAGCACTACTGGGGCCTAAAACATTTGGAAATATGTAAAAATTATAAATTAAGATATCAAACATATAAACAAAACATTTTAGTCTCACTTTGAAAATTTACCTTTAGAATTATGAGTGTGCAAAGTTATAGTTTTCAGTGATTAAATACTTATAAAATATCAAAGATAACTGAATAACCATACTTTGTGTGTATCTGGTTGTTCTATTCATATGCCAGTGATATTTGGATTAATAAATAAGTATGGACATAAGCTATAAACTACTATATAATTTCTTTATAAAATGTGTATTTCTAGCCTTTAGATTATTATAATCACTAATTAAAGTATTTTATTAAGGATTTTCACAAAACTTCTGTTCTGTTGACAGTAATTTAAAAATGGAATGTAATTGTATTTGGTCTATAAAATTTGAATATATATTCATAAAAAATGTAAATTTAAGTAACTATAAAAAATGAAAAAATAAATTATTTTTTTTTTATGGGGAAAAGAACTGAACAGATGCCTCACCAAAGAAGATATACAGATGGCAAATAAGCATATGAAAAAGATGTTCAACAATGTCTTTGGGGAACTGCAAATTAAAACAACAAAAAGATACCATTATACATCTACCAAAATGACAAAAATCCAAAATGCTGGCAACATAAAATGCTGGTGAGGATGTAGAGCAACAAGAACCCTCATTCACTGCTGGAGGAAATACAAAATGATATGATCCCTTTGAAGGCAGCTTGGTAATTTTTTACAAACTAAGTATAGTCTTATGATAGAATACAACAACTGTCCTTCTTGGTATTTACAAGTGAATTGAAAACTCACATTTATACAAAAATCTGCACACAAATATTTATAGGAGATGTATTCATAATTGCCAAAACTTAGAAACTACCAAGATGTCCTTCAATAGGTGAATGGATAAACTATAGTATATCCTGACAACAGAATGTTATACAGCTCTAAAAAGAAATGAGCTATCAATCCATGAAAAGACATGGAGGAATCTTAAGTGCACACTACAAAGGGAAAGAAGCCATTCTAAAAAGTCTACATACTGTATGATTCCAAGCTTAAGACATTCTAGAAAGGAGAAAACTACGGAGGAGAGTCAAAAGGTCAGTGGTCACCTGTGGTTAAGGAGAAGGGAGAGAAGTATAGGTGGAACACAGAGGATTTTTAGGCAGTGAAACTACTCTGTGATTTTTTTTTTTTTTGAGAGAGAAAAACTGAGAGCATAAGCAGGGGTAAGGCAGACAGAGAGGGACAGAGACAGAATCTTAAGCAGACTCCAGGCTCTGAGCTAGCTGTCCGAACAGAGCCCAGTGCAGGGCTTAATCTCATAACTGTGAGCTCATGACCTGAGCTGAAATCAAGAATCAGGCACTTAACTGACTGAGTCACCCAGGCACCCTCTGTGTGATATTACAATGATAATACATGTCATTATACAGTTGTCAAAACTTTTAAATTGTAGAACACCAAGAGTGAGACCTCATGTAAACTACGTACTTTGGGTGATGATGATATTATCAATATAACTTCTTCGATGGTAACAAATGCACTACTCTGGTGCAGGATGTCAATAAGTTGATAAAGCTGTGTATATAGGGGCAGGGTGGTAAATGGGAATTCTGTTTTCTGTTAACTTAAATCTGTTCTAGGGGTGCCAGGGTGGCTCAGTCGGTTAGGCCTCTGACTTTGGCTCAGGTCATGATCTCATGTTTGTGGGTTCCAGCCCCATGTCGGGCTCTGTTCTGACAGCTAGCTCAGAGCCTGGAGCCTGCTTCCAGTTCTGTGTCTCCCTCTCTCTCTGCCCCTCCCCCTCTCATGCTCTGTCTCTCTCTGTATCAAAAATAAATAAAACATTTAAAAATTTTTTAAAAATATGTTCTAAAAAATAGTCTATTAAATATAAAAAATATATTTTCAAAAAGTTATTTTTTCTAAATCAATCAAAATTATTTATAAAAATACAAATTATAACTAAGTGTTATGATCTCAATGAGTATGTCCCTCCCTTCCATTCAAATATATGTTGAAATACTTACCCCTAAAGGTGATGGTATTAGTATATGGTAAGGCCTCTGGGGAATGAATAGATCATGAGGACAGAACCCTCGTAAACAGATTTAGTGCTCTTTTAAAAGAGATTCTGCAGAGCCTCCTAGCCCCTTCTCCCGAGCGAGAATACAACCAGAAGTCTGCAACTTGGAAGAGAGCCCTCACCTGACCACATCGGCTGTCTCAGACTTCCAGCCTCCACAACTTTGAGCAATAAATTTCTGTTGTTTATAAGCCACGCATGCTGTGGTATTTTGTTACAGCATCCCAAACAGACTAAGACACTAACAAATAGAAAATGTCTTTTAAGAAATGATCTTTTTAGTACTCTTTAGTGTAGTTTTGAAATTTTGATTAAAATGGATTAAATATTTTTATAAAATTCAACCATATACAAGTCTAGTATTCAACTTTCACCTAGTTGCTAATGTAAAAAGGTGAGGTGCATGACACTTTTACCGATCTATATACACAAGAAATTCAAGAGCAATATAAACTGTTTAATATTGAAGAATGTTCCTCAGCCACCATGAAATATCAAATTCTGTAAATATAAAATAATTTCCTGAGACTCCTTCTCCAGAACCATGGATTAGACAGAGAAATGAGACAACAGTCATTCAAAAGTACTGAAAGTGGTACTTACTACCTCATTAGACAAGAATTCACTTCAATCTATCTGTCCTACAGAAAGAATCAAAAGTTGTTGTTTTTTTCTCTTACCCATGCCCTGTCACAGCTCAAATCCTCTGGGCACACCTGAGCAATACCTCTGACTTTAGCAGTGGCACAATGTATAAGAATTACTGTCATTTGAACACAGTTGCATTTACTTTCTAGGACATAGGGCAAGAAATGTGGGGAAGCATCTCCTGATGCCTTGAGGATATTAGTCAAAAGAGTGGATGCTTAGAGGCCACTGTTGGCCAGCACAATCCTATAGCCCCATGGTATGTCCTTGTGATATGTGCCCACTAAATTGTGGGTCCAGAAGAAGGCCTCCAAATATTTTTCCCTACAAAAAAGAAAGATTACCCTAGGCTGGAGTAGAAAGAAAGGAGAAAGGCGCATCCCAGCTGACCCTGGAAGCACTAAAGGTAGAGAAGTGGTCTTGGTGCCCCCAAGCCAGTGCTTCTCAATTAAATGACATGTTAGAGTCACCCAGGGAACTTAAAAACCCCTTATCCCAGAATGTTATTCCAAAACTAACTGAATTAATATCTATGGGAGTGGAAGTCAGGCATGGATATTTTTCAGTTAGCATGGAGAAACTCTAGAATAGACAAACACTGGCAACCCCAGCAAAGATTCTGTGGCCCATAGCTCAAAAGCAGTGGAAGTTGGCCAAATCTCAAGGAATATACTAACATGGTCCATGGAAGTAACTTGTATGCCTTTGGACCCATTTTCAAGGCCATCGACCTATATAAAACCCCCAGGAATAGGACATAACCAAAGATGTGTGAGAATCCCTAAAAACTGAGGTTAGAATATCCAGTTGTCCTGGTGAGACGGGAGTGAAGTGAAAATGAAGTTACAGCAAGAAAAGAAATTTACATTTTCTTTGGATGCTCGGAAAAACTTGTGGATCATGTTTGTAGATTGTTCCATTGCTACTTACCATATTACATTGATAAAGTATTCACTCACCTGCTGTCTTACCCACAAATATGGTTGCCCTTTGAGGACAGAGACTACAGAGTCACTATGACATTGGACAGTTCTTCACTTCCTAAAACTGCACTCGCAGTTGTTCAAAAAGAATGTCCATCACAGTAAATTAGATTTTATTAATCAAAGAAAATTTAAAAGTTACTGAGGCTTCAACTAAAACTATGTAACTTTTAGGGGCACCTGTGTGGCTCAGTCAGTTAAGCGTCCTACTCTTGGTTTTGGCTCGGGTCATAGTCTCACAGTTTTGTGGGTTCAAGTCCTGCATCAGGATCTGAGCTGACAGCATGGAGTCTGCTTGGGATTCTCTCTCTCCTTCTCTCTCTCTGCCCCTCCTTACTTGCACTGTCTCTATCTCTCTCAAGATAAATAAATAAACTTAAAAAAAAAAAACTACAAAACTTTTAGAAAATATTTCCTTTATGGGGATTAGTTACTTAAATAATTAAGAACTTCAACTGATTATGTGAAAAATACTGAAGGCAAGTAATTCAAAAGACATTGTGATCCTCTTGGGTCTCCATAGCCACTGTCACTAGCTCTATCCAAGAGAATCCTGTACATGCTCCATCTCTGTAGTACAATACTGACACCTGATTCCGTATGGAATAAACTCTTCATCTAACCACTTGATGTCAACTGGAGAATTTGATAAAATCCATTTCATAAGTATTTGACTATTATAAATTATTGCTCATGTCCTTAAGAGAAATCCATGAGACTCATGACTCTGAAACAAACTAAATTTAAGAAGAATGAAAAACTTTCTGAACTAGAAACATAATCAATATGTATGTTCTTAGCTATTCATCAAATTCAGTTAGGTAAATTCTAATTAAAAACCCAATGTCTACCTCTGACAAAGACTTCTACTCTAAGTCTTTTTTTTTCTGGTAAACGGATAAATCCGAAGCCTATGATATAATTCCGCAATTGAAAGTAAGAGACTAGCCTGAACAAAGACTGGTTGTGTGTTTGAGAAGGGCAGTGTGTGTTTGAGAAGGGCAGATAAACTGGCAATGTTCTTGGGATATAGTGGACCCAGGATAAACCTCAGTCAACACTGATGTGAGGAGAGTAAGTGCTGGTGGTTACAGTCTGGTGCATTAGCTATGTTACAGTTCACAGTATTCATACAATGGATGAAGTATAAAGGCTAAGGATCAAACCCTGAGAAAAGAGGGTTATCACATGCAAACATGTTTTCAAGC
Organism: Suricata suricatta; assembly: GCF_006229205.1. Lineage (NCBI taxonomy): Eukaryota > Metazoa > Chordata > Mammalia > Carnivora > Herpestidae > Suricata > Suricata suricatta. The sequence goes on along the minus strand of NC_043702.1, from coordinate 87,935,636 downwards.
CTAAGGAAATAAATTCAGAACTTGGTCATAAAATGGATTGGTAAGCCTGAACCCCACTCAGATGAATTGGCTAAAAACTATGAGACAATGTTGTCTGAATTCCAGGACTCCTCCTATATGCATAGATACTGGGTCTACAAGAATCAGAATAATACTGGTCCCCAACCTGCAGTTGTGAGGAATCACACTTATCTCTCTAAGGGTATGGCATTGTCTTTCATCTGATCATTTCTCATCAACACTAATACTTTGGTACATTTCTCTGCTGGATCTTCATCACTTCTGAGTCTCTAGTGGCTACCAGGTGCTTCCCTATCCGTGGAAGCTGAGATAAAATGGGAGAATCTGGGATCAATATTTCATGCTAAGGAAGGCATTTATGCCATTTTTTTTTCTTTCATGTCTCATTAAGTAGCGATTAACAGACAAAGGCAAAATATTAGTGAGGATGGGGTTGGTGATACTAGTTGTGATCATATTTGCTTTATTTCTAGACAGCAAAAACCAAATTACATCTTGAGTTCATATTACCAACTAATTACTGAGATTTCAGTAAGCCAGAGAGCCTCATTCCCAGACAACATCCTGCACAGAGCATATATCTCGCTGCTGGCTAGTTACAGCCATGACGATACAAGCAGCACCATTTCAGAGTGGGGAGGGTATGAAGTCCTCAAGTACAGTCCTTCTGTAAATAGTTCTTTAACCAATGGTCAATTTATTGTCCACTTCCTTTTTGTTATACTGTTCCCTACTACTCAAATTACCACTGCTGAAACACATAGAGGAAGAATAGAAATAAAACTTCCAGACATAGTGGGGAAGTGGAAGTCAGTGTGTGGTGGAGAAGAGGGGATGAGAGGTTCTATAGAAGAAAATGGTCACAAACAATTTTTTATGTTCCATAAAGAATATGAAACTCTTGTGAGACTACCTATTAGGGCCCAAGGGTATCACCAAACACACAAAAAGCAGCAGAAGTGCCACAAGACACCCAGCATGGGAAACGTCCTCTTGCCAGCAAAACAAACTAAATTGACAACAACATATAAGGGAATGAGAATATTTATTTTTAAGGATGACCGCAGGCATAGGATTTCAATTCATCTATTGCAATCACAATAAAACATATTTTGCAGAATCCCAGATTTTTGGTCCCATTAGTCCAAAGAGCTAAATATTATTGATTGCCCAACATTTTAACACCTCATGGAGAAAGAGGAACCATGGAGTCATCCTTGCAGAAGCTTACTAGCTAAAGAAAATTTTAGAAAAATCAGAATTTTGAAAAATATCAGAGCATACTTTAATGATAAGCAATACACAAACATACACAGCGCTGTGTGATGATCTAGAAAAGTGCTGGATTGACTATTAGGGCTCTTTTGGTGATTAAGCTCACCCTCTCCCCTTCCCACATGAAACCTAGAGTACTAATTTATTGTGGTTTATTTGATTAATTTTTAAATGTAGCATCTATAAGATTAATCATACTTTTCAATTCATCATACTTTCATCATCAGTATGTTGAAGATCGTCTTCTTGTTTTATTGAATTTCATCCTTATTTTATTACATTTTCCCTCTTATTACACTTCTCACCTTTCCAACACTTCATCCAAGCGAGTGGTTATTTAGACATACTGTATTCTTGCAAATTGCAGAGTGTTTTGCATATGGTTTTATTTGCATAAACAATATTGTTACGTGTCACGTTTCTTACTATTTTCATTTACCATTGTTTTTGAGATCCTTCTATGCTGCCCAATATGCAGCCTAGCTCATTGATGATGGCTACATTCCTGCATATGCATATCCCTCATTTTACCTGGCCATTCCCTCTGGTTGCCAACAATTTCCTGCTAGTACAAGCAGAACTGCTGTGAAAATCCTCCACCATGTCCTGCAATTTTCATGAGCTGGGACGTACAATCCAGGCATACTTACCTCACTAAGTACTGGTCAGCTTCTCTCCAGCATTGTAGCATTTTACATTTCTGCTAGCAGCTCCTGTAGACTCCTTTTCCCCACCCTTTGTGTCCTTACCTGCCTTGTAACTTCAGCTAATTTGGTGATTTTAAAGTAGTATTTTATTATTGCTTTAATGTTCATTTCTGTTAATTAGCGGTGGGCTTAAGAATCAATTTACATAACCATTTACGTGAATTGTCCTTTCAAATGCTATACTCATTTTTATAGATGCTACTTCTTTTTGCTAAATAAAATGTGTTTTAAAAAATATTTTAAATATTAAACAGTTCTCATTGTTACACTTTCCATATGCTAAAAGTTCCTGCGTCTTATTTAACATAAAACTTTTATTTCAATTGTAGTCAAAGTCCCTAGTTTTTGTTTGCTTTTGTTATTTTTTTCTTTGTAGTTGTTCTTCTTGTTTTTATGCACTTCTGTGCACTTCGATGGATTTTTAAAAAAATAGATATCTTTCCCTAGCTCAAGATAGAAGAACATAACATTCTCCTACATTCTCTTCTTCCAATTCTTTTTCTTCTTCTTTTTAATAACCAGACTTGTCAAATATCTGTTTTGCCAAATAAGGGCAACTAAAAATTCAACTTCATCACTAACTGTCACCATTGCATAAAATAAATGGATATTTTAACACCAAATTACAAAGGAGATAATTTCACAATAATGACTAGTCATTTGCAACTGAATAAATTCCGCACCTTGAGAAACCTTCCACCCAGCTCCTTTTTTTTTTTCCTCTTCACTGCACACTAGTTCATGGAGCAATAGTTGGGACCCACTGAATTAGATAGAGGTGTAGGCGAGGGAGAACCAGGCTGAAAAGGAACGGAAACCCAACAGCTTTGGTTCAGCACATCTCTGGTGCCCTGTTGTAGCTTCAGGGTTGGTTCAGAGTAAACCTCAGGCAGCCACTGATATGCTTTCTGACATTACAAATTACATTTGTCTTTGCTAGAGTTTCATGTAAATGGAATCATACTCTATACACTGCATGGTGATCTGGCTTCTTCTGCACAGGGTATTGTTAGAAGTCATCCATATTGTTGTGTGTATACACAGTTTGTCATTTTTATTGCTGAGTAATATACCACTGAATGAATGTGCCATGGTGATTATCAGTTTACCTGTTGATGGACATCTGGCCTTCTTCCACATTTAGAGCTAGTATGAGTAACGCTGCATGAGCATTGTGAACAAGTCTTCATGTGGACTTTGGTTTTCATTTCTCTTGAGTAAATACCTAGAAGGTAGATTTTCTGTGTTACATGGTAAGGGTGTTTCACCTTTTAAGAATCTGCCAGTTTCCAAAGTGGTAGTACCATTTCTCATTCTAACCAGTCATGTATCAATGTTCCAGCTGCTAGATATTTTTAACAGCACTTGATATTGTGAGTATTTTTAACTTTAGCCATTCTTGTGGGTATGCAATGCACTTCACTGTGGTTTTAACTTGCATTTTCCTAAGGACCAATCATGTGGAACGTGTTTTCATATGTATATTAACTATTTGTATGTCTTTTGGGAAGTATTTGTTCAGATCTTTAAGCAATGTTTTATTTATTTATTTATTTATTTATTTATTTATTTATTATTTAAATCCACATTAGTTAACATATAGGATAATAATGGTTTCTGGAGTAGATTCATCACTTACATATAAAACTCAGTGCTCATCCCAACAAGTAAAATGTTTTAAACTAAGTTGTCTTACTGAGTTTTCAGAGTTCTTTACTTCTTTTTATAAGGCTTTCCGAGACGCATAGAGAATATTTTGCTCACCCTATGGCTTGACTTTCAATTTCTTAATTGTGCCGTTGGAAGAACAGGCCTTTTTAATTTTGATGAAGTCTAATTTATCAATTTTTTCTTTTTTAACTATCGTTTTTTGTTTTCTAGCTAAGAAATCTTTGCCTAAACTAAAGTCTTCAATGTTTTTCTCCTATTTTCTAGTAGTTTTAGAGCTTTACTTTTACATTTAGATATATGATCCATTATGAGTTAATTCTTGCTTGTGGCAGGAAGTGAAAATCAAAGTTCCTTTTTTTTCTATATCATATCTAGATTTTTTTAAACACAGCTTGTTAAAAAGACTTTTCTTCCCATTGAAGAAGCATGGTACTTTTGTTGAAAGTCAATTGACCATATATCTCATTTATTTCTGGACTTCCAATTACATTTTATTGATCTATGTGTTTATCCACACACCAATTCCAAATTATTTTGATTACAATAGCTTTATAATAAATCTTAAAAGCAAATGGTATGGGTCTTCCAGGTTTGCTCTTTTATTTTTTTCTCAAAAATGTTATATATAAATGCTTCTTTAAATTTAAAATAAATTTTATAAACTACTTATTAATTTTAATAAGAAATACTTAAGGGATTGTGATCCAGATGAATACAGAAATCTTTGGGAGGGGAATTAAGATAGTATAGTTCTCTATTTATTTAGATACTTCTAAATTTCTCTCTGTAGGATTTGGAGATTATCAGGATATAAATCTCCACATATTTTGTAATTATATCTTCAAATTATTTCTTATTTTTGGATGTCATTGCAAATGGTATTTATTTTAATTTCAATTTATATTAGTCATTGCTAGTATTTAGAAATAAAATTGATTTTTAAAATTTTGGGGGGGCTTTTTCATCCATTTTGTGGATCATTTATCTTAGCATTTCTTTTCTAATATAAGCCTTCAATGTTATAAATTTCTTTCTGATCCTTGTTTATCTGCATTTCATATGTTTTGATATGTTTTTGTTTCATTTTTATTCACTTAAAAGTAGTTTCTGTTTTTCCTTTTATTTTTGACTCATGTGTTAATTAGAAGAACACTACTTACTTTCTAAAATTTGTGGGTTTTCTAATTACCTTTCTATTATACATTTTTAAAAAATTCCATTTTGGCCAGTTAACTGAATTACATTCAATCCATGAATAGTTTTTCACATTATTTAGTAATTCTTTACTAAATTAATTTTTTCCTCTGTAAAAGTCTGCATCTTCTTTGTTAACTTAATCCCAGATATTTATGATTCTTGTTATTCTTGAAATATTTTATTTTCCATTGTTTTCAATTGTCAGTTAGTGATTTTGATTTTGTAAGGTAACATTGGGTCCAAAAACTTGCCAAACTATCTTAATAGCTATAATGATTTGTATGTTACTTTAATTTTGTAATCTGCCTAGGAATTATAGATAGGGAATATTAGTACCACATGGTTAGAATTGCAGAGCAAGAAGGGCTCTTACACGTAGAAAAACAGTAAAACACACACATTTCTGTGAACTCTCCTTATTCCATAATTTAGACAGTGCCAAGTTAGACTGCATGTGCCAGGCTAAAGTTCCAAAATAAATGGACCCTGCTCTTGTAAAACACCATGTATTTCTAGAATAGGGCACAAAGAATAGTTATATCACAGTATTTAAAGGAAAGTTTGGATAGAGGTAGTAGTATTTTTAGACAAAAAAAAAAATCTCTGAAACTCAAGCTGCATCAGCCTGTTCCTTCATTGAGGTAATTCAAATCTGCTTGGCTATCAGATGTGCTTCCAAAAAAGGAGAGAAAATTAGTATCCAGAGACATTCAGATTCATACCTCTTTAGTTTGCTATGCAGATAATCTGGAAATAACAATAAGCAATTTGGATTCTTTATTTTCCACTATTTTTTCATACTTTGTGTTTATTTTTGTCAGTTCCAAAAGTAGTATAGGGAACACGATGGTGCTATCTTATATACTGTATTATTCATAAACTTAAAGGAAATGCATGTAAACACTCTAAATTGTATACTTGTTCTCCTTTTTGGTAGATTAACTTTATCGGGTTAAGGAAGTTTTCTAGTGTATTCATTGAAATATTTATGGGACTCTTTTCCCAAAGGGCCATAAATGTAGTAAATTATTACATAGTGTATCAAAGCATCCTTTAGTTTCAAGTAAGAAACCTACTAGACCATGACATAATTTAAATAAATACATACCCAAGAAGTAAATAAATAAAGTTTTAGTTTTCTTTAGTTAAACACTTCAAAGGATTTTTATGCCTTTGTTTCTATTTTAAATCAGCTTACGGGTGCCAGGGTGGCTTAGTCTGTTAAGCATCTGACTTCAGCTCAGGTCATGATCTCACAGTCCGTGGGTTTGAGCCCCGCATCAGGCTCTGTCCTGACAGCTCAGAGCCTGGAGCCTGCTTCAGATTCTGTCTCCCTCTCTGCCCCCCATCCCCACTGCTTGCTCTCTGTCTCTGTCTCTGAAAATAAAGAATAATAAAAGACAAAAAAATGAAATCAGTTTATAATTGTTATACTTCATCTTTTTCTATTTTAAAAATCATACTATTGAACTCATATTAAAATGAAGTATTTTTAAATGTATATTTATTTATTTTTGAAAGGGAGAGAGAGCAAATGAACAAGGGAGGAGCTGAGAGAGAGGGAGACAGAAAATCCCAAGCAAGTTCCATGCTGTCAGTGTAGAAACTGATGTGCGGCTCTAACTCACATACTGTAAGATCATGATCTGAGACAAAATCAAGAGTTGTACACTTAACCGACTATGCCACCCCAGGCACCCCTGTCTCATAGCTTTTAAAAACCAGTAGACCTATGTAAAAATAATCTGTCACAGAAATTACCTGACAAGAAATAAACCCAAAAATATGGGACAGTGAAAACTAAACAGTTTGGGTTAATACCAACTCATATCATGACAAAAAGAGAAAATCTGGTTTTTATATAGGTTCAATTTAAATAACAATAATAATAATAATAATAATAATAATAATAATAAAGGACTTCTACACCTTTGTTGGAAAACCAACTGGTATAAAGCATATCACAAATTAAGGACTGCATAGGCTCAGAGAGCCTAAGCCTCCAAACCTAACCCCATGTTGTACTGATGTGATAATAGAAAGACCTGGCAGTCTTGGCCTAATATGTTCCCAAGGTTGTTGGTACATCCCGAAGTAGGTTCTTAGAAACTTGATAGAGTAAAAAGAGAAAACGAAGAAAGTAGCATTCTTTTAAATTTTGTATAAAATGTAAATACTAATCTATGTATTTTAGAACATGTTAGGTAGCATATTGTATGATTGTTGTCCTTCCACTGACTCTAATCAGAAAGCTGCATTGTGCTATAGTTGCATAGTGTTACCTTAGCTGTTTGATTAATTAGCTTCACTGTATATAAAAAAAAAAACAGTTCGAGAAGAAGTGTGATGGAAAAAGTACAGATAACCTGAAGCTTAGGCTGTTCTCTCTACTTTTGTTATTGCCCAGGGGGGGCTGGTCCCACCCAGAGGCAGCAGACAGAGAAGTCAAAACTCAAGCCAGTTTCATATTATGAGTTGTCCAGCTTTCTTTATTTGTGTTTTTGATCAACTTATTTACGGTAGGAAGTTTCTGCACCTTGAAAATTTGATAGTCCTCATTTTTAAACTGCTGATTCATTGCCTTTTGAGGGAGAAGAAGAGGAATGAAGAAGGAAGTTTCTTACTAAACCTTTTTTATTTTCTTTGGGAGCCATTAGAATATTCAAGTGTTATAATTATTTTTATGCAAAATTTGTGTTTTTGTGTATTTATTTCATCAAGATTTTCAAACCTTTTAAGGTAGTTATTATAGCCTCATGAGTTGTATTCTTTGTTATGCAGGCAGTAATTCCACTTTTTTATACATTTTATAGTATTTTTATCTTCTGTCCTCTTCTCTTCATCAGGATTACCAGAAATGAATGTTTTATTACACTCAAAGAATTGAGTTTTTGTTTTATTAGTATCTCTGTGGGGATTGTTCTCCACTTTTTAAATTTATAACTTTGTAATTATTCTTTCTGTACTTAAAGTTTGACTTTATGCTGATGAATTTTTTGTAGCTTCCTAATTTAAATGTGAATTTCTTTTGTTTTCTCTTCTGCTTCTTTTGTGATATATTTAAATCTATATATCTCTCTTTAAGTAAAGCTGTAGAATCATGCTGTAAATGTTGCTCTATAATTAAATACTATGTATGCTAGCTCTAAGAATTCGATAGTGTCTCTTATGATTTCTTCTGAAAAGTCATCTGTTAAAATGTTTTTAAGTAACCAGGAATTTGGGATCATTTAAGCTTCCCTTTGTCATTTATTTCTAATTTTATTGCATTTTGATCTGAGTCTACATGGTATTGATAAATACCACGTTACATTGAGATTCTCCTCTGTGGCCAGCAAATGGTCCATTTTTTGTATCTGGTCTTTCTGTATCTTCTATTTGAGTCTATAAACTTCTATGTATCTATTTGTTTAAGCTCAATAGTCTTGTTGCATATTTTGGTCTGCTTGATTAATCAATTTCTGAGATTTTCCTATTAAAATCTCTAATTACAATTGTTAAATAATCTACTTACCTTCATAGAGCAACTAGTTACTATTTTGAATATATAGTATTTGTTGTACAAATGTTCATAATTATTATGTCTATTATTACTATAATCAGTGCCCTCATTGTCTTCTATTTATTTTTTTTCTTATATTCTATTTATCTGATATTAAAACTATTATTCTGACTCTGGGGGAGGAGGTTACATTCACCTACTATTATATATTAAACATTTTTTACATTTTTCCCATCCCTGTATCCCTGTGTGTTAAACATCTCTTTTAGACAAATGTTGCTGTTTTTAATCACATTGAAATAATTTTTTTAATCTGAGTTAATTTTGAGTTATTAAACATTTATTATAAATACTGCTTTGTAAAGATTTGTTTCTGCATTTTATTTTGTGTTTACTACTTACCCTACTTTCTTTTTTCCTCATTTTAACTCCCCCTCCCCAACTTTTTCCTTCCCCTTCTCACCATTCATCTCCTCAGGTTAGTATCTTTCCAAAATTTTATTTGTGGATTTGTTCTTTGTTTATTTTTGTTGTAGCCATTGCTTACTTAGATAATAAACCTTCCCAAATTGTATTTTCCAACTTTCTGGGTTCATTTATTTTCTGGCTGGATTACCATCTCAATTTGAAATGTTCTAGGTCAAATATCAGAAAACCAATTAATAATGACTTAATTAAGTTTACTTTCTTCACATAAAAGGAAAGATTGAAGTGGTTGTTGGCAATAGCTCAACAATGTCGGTATCAGCATCTCTGCAATTTGTTTCCCTTCCTCTTAGTTGCAAGGTGGCTCCCGTGCCTCTTAGCATCACTTTCATGTTCAAAGCAGGAAGAGGAAAGGATAGTGTTGGTGACTGCTATAGCTGAATATTTGTGTCTATTCACCCCAAATTCATACACTGGAACTTAATGCCAAAGGTGAGGACATTAAGAGGTAGGGCCTCTAGGAGGTGTTTAGGTCATGAGGGTGCAGCTTTCAGGAATGGGATTAATGCCCTTATAAAAGAAACCCCTCCTTCTACCATATGAAACTCTCTCTCTCTCTCTCTCTCTCTCTCTCTCTTTTTAAATTTATTTATATTTAAGAGAAAGTGGGGCAAGCACTTTCCTAGGGTCAACCCTAGGAAACTAATACAAGGACCCAACCACTTTTTTTCATGTTAAGGTATAATATATTTCAATTTACCTAAAGATATTTTTTTAGTATCCCCAGAGTTGCAGTTGAAGAACCAGAAACATACTATCTTTCCCCTAGTATGTCAGTTAGCTGCAAGTTACTGAAAACTTACCCCTACTACTTAGTTTCCTTGTGTAACATGGGGAGTTCAGGTTTCACAAAAATTACTAATAACCCAAATGTTTTCTATTCATTCTGTACTGTAATTTTTAGCATGAGGTTTTTGTCATCATGCCTACATAATGTCTATTCCACCTCTCGGCAATGTCTGAAGTTCATGTAGTAGGAGGTCAGATGTGCAATATACAAGAAAATATGCAAGGTGAATTCATCCCTGTGGGAAATAATTGTTTTCTTAGACTTTCCAACTAGTACATTTTCACTTGCAGCACTTTGGCCAAATATGCGTCACATGGCCACTCCTAGCTACAAGCGAATCTAGGAAGTTATGGATTATTAACTTGAATATTTACTTCTAGTAAAACAGAAAGGGAGAATAGATTGGAGAGGCAACTACCATTATCTACCACAGATGGAAAATTTGATAAAACTTCATTTTGGTTAGATATCTTTCTTAGATAAGAGAGTTAATTTACAAAAGCAATGCAGATATGGATACTAATTATCTAGGAACTCACTATATAACAAGGCCTCACCTGCCCCCTTAATGGAGTGTGCAGGGAAGGGCAAAGGCATTAGAATGTGACTGTCCTGCCTCCAATCCTGGCTTCTTTCAACTGGTGATACTGGTCTCTATTCTCACTCTCCTTTTTTTAATCTATAGAATTTATGATTAAGCAGTCTCTTGATATTGTAAAATTAAAAAAAATAATATTTGTATAAGCATCTGCTACATAGAAGGAAATTAATACTACTTTTCATTCTTCCAGCCAATCAAAATCCTATGAAATTAAATATTAACTCTTCACTAAAGCCTTCTCCTATCATTCCAGTCTTCACTACCTTCTTCTGATTGAGAAATCTTGGGCTATTTTGGAATCCATTTTTATCCAATCAAAATATATTCCAACTTGAAAAGATCTTAGAAATCTGTTCAGCTTTACTTATTTTAGGAACATGCATGGTCACTGACCAAGTCAAAAGCACTGTAGAAATGGAACCTACATAGTAACTCAGTCCACCAAAATATATATATTCAATACTGAGTTACATTCTCTCTCTTCTAAGACAGCTGTTACTCTCACTTGTATTGCCTTCACAACCAGGGTAAAATAGAAATTCACTAAGTCACCCCTAACTTATCCATCGGTTAGTTATTGAACATGTACCCAAATCAGGCACCATTGTGGATTCTGAGTATACAAAGATTAAAAAGAAATGGAGCAGCTATCAAGTTTTATGAATATCCAATTATAGCACTAATTACATACTGAGCATGTCATTAGTCAGTAAATACTTATTTGATTGATTGACCTTTGGAAAATTTTATCTGGCAATAACTAAGTAAGCAATGATTTATAACTTGGATTTCAAAGTGTTAAAATAACCAGTGCTTTCCTGCAATGTCTAGTACTTTTGTCCCTGGATCAAACTACTTTTCCTCTTCCCTTAGGATAAGTTTTCTCCCAGGAGACATATTCATATCTAAGCAAATAGCCATTTAAGTAATCAATAAAATACTTTTCAACCTGCTTGTAAAATCCTTGATGGATAAGAAAACAGAAAAATCACCTTAAAAGGCAAGAATGAGCTTCCATGGTGTTCCATATCTCATATTGAAAAATAAATGTGCTAAATGATCAATATTGCTCACTAAAAATTATATAACCAAAAATGCACTCAGGCAAACTGATTTTAATTGTGTTTGTTTTAGAAAAATTAATTTTGGTTAAATTAATCTTGACAAATTGACCTTATAGAGATAGTAGGAAGCTTCTTCATTGTAAAAATTGTCACTGAATTCCTGATATTTGGAAAGTGAAGTAGCAGGAAAATCTGGTACTTGTGTCCAGCATAAGTGAAGAATGCCTGGTAAGGAACCTGTGTACTTTCTAAGATTAAAGTAATCTGATTCCACTGCCCCTTTTTTCATATACTGGGCAGTAGAACAATCTGCTAAATCCTGAGCACCCTAAAGCCAATCTTTTTAAAATTTTTAATTTTTAATTTTCTTATTTTTTTTGAGAGACAGAGAGAGACAGCGCAAGCAGGGGAAAGTCAGAGAAAGAGGGAGACACAGAATCTGAAGCAGGCTCCAGGCTCTGAGCTAGCTGTCAGCACAGAGCCCGATGTGGGGCTCAAACCCACGAACCGTGAGATCATGACCTGAGCTGAAGCCAGATGCTTAACGGACTGAGCCACCCAGGCACCTCAAGCCAACCTTTTTTTTTTTTAATCTGAAAGGAAGAAAATAGAGACAGTAGTATTAAAGAAAGATCCTAGGATTGAAAATATATAGGCACTAATGTATATCTAGTGTGATGTACAGTCTCAAAGCTGATTTCTGGTTTTACTACCAAAAACTTGTTGTCTTCACCTATAAAATGCGGTGTATGGCTCATTGAAGGAGCTCCATAACTGAGCTACTACTGCTATCATTATTATCATCATCATCATAATCATCATCACCATTATTACCGACCACCCACCAACAAAAAATAAAACGGGAAAATATAAAGTAGAGCTATTAGAACAGTAGCTACATGATTAAAACTTATCTTGCACAGGTGAAGAGGTGGGAGTCATTGTAAGAACATGCCCTCTTACCTTAAAATAACTTGATATAGACAGCTGGCTGACTACAGTTAGATGGTACCCTCCAACCAAATTTTGTCCTTTGCATTCACTATTTAAGGCAGGGGTCAACTATCCCAGTGCCTGACACTATTTCAGTGGCCTTGATATTTCTCTTTCCCTTTCTGTCTTCTTCTCACTCCTCTCTCCTCACTTCTTACCACCTTTGTCTTTCCTTAGATTTCTTTCCGTAGCATTTACCCAGGGTGCAAATATCAACTGACACACAGCCAAGACAGTAAAACTAGATCCCTTTCCCTGGACTGATAATCATAATGATGATGATGACTGTGGTAATAAAAGGAATTTACATTTTTGAGCACTTAATATATGCTGTTCACTTTTAAGCATGTCTGAAACATTATTGCACTTATTCCTCACACCTACCCTATGAGATGGCTGCTGATAGTTGCCCTTTTTACATATGGAGAGAATGGTGCTCCAAGAGGTTAAGCTAGTTAATCAGGACTTTAAAAAATGATCAATTATCAAAATCAAAATTCTCTAGGTCCAGTGTTCATACACTGTGAAGAATTTTGTGCCTCTTTTCCTGGATCACACAGTATAGGAGTTTTGGAATGTGTTGGCAAAAGCCTCTGACATTACAGCATCCACAGTAGAATACCACAACGCAGGCATTTCACTACTTTATAAGAAGAATCTTACTTCAATACAGCAGCAACCTGCAGTTGCTCACAGGGAAGACTGGAACAAAGATAGATTGTAATGTTTATTTTGTGTTCACATTATTTACCATGAGAAACCATGCTCAGTTGTCCCAAAATAAGATGGTGATGACAAGTTCTTACACTCAGCATTTAATGAATAAATCCATAGTCTATGCGAATCCCAGTGTCTTGAAAGTGAGGGAAATAAAACCACGGAGGGCCTCATTGACTTCAGAATTATAGGAAGTCCCTGACTATATTACAGGCTATTTATCCAAATAAATTCTTGATCATTCCACAAAATGTCAATTCTAAGTGCCTGCACACACGCTTCAGTTGCTCCTTGGGGGCCATTTTTCTATATAAAACGTGTTCCTGGAAAATACGGTACGTGACAAGAGAGCTTTGCCAAGTGGAGCACAGTGAAGTTTGTGGGTGGGCAGTTATTCTTTAGGCATTCAAAAAATTCTGAACATAGAATTTAAACATGATCTTCATATAATACATGCGTAGCTGACAGTGGAGGACTGGTAAGGGTAGAATTCCACTCTAGCCCTTTGGAAATAGGGTATGAGATGTGAATATTTTCATTTAAATATTATTAGAAGCACCTCAGACAAAATGGATTAAATGGTGATTATTGCTTTGCTAGGAAATGATATTAACTGAACAGTTGTGCTTTTATCATAAAAAATATTTTTCTTACAACAAAGTTTATATGGCTTAATTGTATAAAAGAAATATAAACAAAAAAAATTAACTGCAATGCCACTAATCAGTTGTCATATATATTTCTAGATTTTTCCTATTTATTTATTCAATGTTATTTAAATAGTGTCTATAAGCTAAGTATAGCTAGAATATATTTTTTATATATACTAACAGAAATTGGGGTCATAGGCTATATATATTTGATTTTTTCAGTCAATTATGTATTATGAACATCTTTTCATGTAAATAAATTCTATAATTTTAATGGCTATGTATTATTACACTGGCCATGTAAGAGTTTATTTATCCAATACTTTTTTTTTGCCTTTTAGTTATTTTCCCTATTAAAAATATTCTGATGAATATCTTTATAATGCTATTTGTCCACATTGTATTTGATAGATAATCAAATATAAGTTTTGTGCATTAAAACATTAGAGAATAGGTGTAAAACATATGAGGCAGGGCTTTAAGGTTTCAGACAGGTTCTAAATTTCCATATAAAGGTATTTGTCCAAACTGCATAATTCCTAAGAAAATATGGAAGGGCCTATTTGTCCTCACTCTTGACAATTTGGGTAACTTAAGAAAATTTTTTGACAAATTTTATGAAAATGTATTATCTCATTTGGTTGTATTTTGCCTTTCTTTGGTTACTAATTGGATTAAATAGTTTTTATAAGTATATTGCTTATTTGCATTTATTTTTCTACATTCTAATGATTCTTTTATATTTTCTTCTTTTTTCTTTTTTTAATGTTCATTTCTGAGAGGGAGAGAGACAGGCAGACAGAGTGCAAGTAGGGGTGGGGCACAGAATACAAAGCAGGCTGCAGGCTCTGAGCTGTCAGCACAGAGCCCGACGCAGGGCTCGAACCCACGGACTGTGAGATCATGACCTGAGCCGAAGTGAGATGCATAACTGACTGAGTTACATAGGCACCCCCTTTTTGTTTTCTAAGTGAATTGTTAGTAGTCACTATTTAGAAAATCTTTAGATGTTTCTTTCCATCAGAATACTTAAGATAAAAAGTTGAATGTCCTTTCCGAAGCTAATATTTGATTGGAGAAGGAAAATCACTGCAGAGTTTAAGAAACAAACTTGCAGGGGTGTATGAGTGGCTCAGTGGGTCAAGCATCCAATGTTGGCTCAGGTCATGATCTCACAGTCCTTGAGTTCGAGCCCCACATCGGGCTCTGTGCTGACAGCTCAGCCTGGAGCCTGCTTTGGATTCAGTCTCCCCCTCTCTCTGCTCTCCATCCCTCCCCTCACCCGCCCATGGTCTGTCACTCTCAAAAATAAATAAATATTTAAAAGAAACAAACATGCAAACAAAGCAAAGATCCTCATATTCAAGTTAAAATTGTGGAAGTTTAAGGCATAAATAAGTTGGCACAGGGCTGAAATGCACAAAGTGATGAGGCAATTCAAGGATGTGGATTCCCAAGGTTGGGAGAGGGATAGCCTAAATCTCCTGATATGGTAGAACATAGTGAGACTGGTAGTAAAGCAACCCAGCTCCTTCATGTGCCAAGCTTGTAAGTACTAAGCAAGCCCATGAGATGTCCACAATTCCATTTTCTTATTTGTAACGCAAGAGTAAACAAGATAATACCTTTCTGTCTAAAATTCTAAGTAGTTAGTTGTATTTAGAACACTTGGCAAAGATGTAGCATTGAACTTGGAGAAAGTAGACTGATAGTAAATAGTGAGTCCATAGCCTCTACACTTCAGTGTCTTTGCCATAGAATAATGTTCCCTAATTTGTGGGTTCCATAAGACATTCTTTCCACAAAATGTTAAGGAAAACGTTATGAAAAAGAAAAGTCTGGAGGTCACTTAAATCTGGGAAAGTATGGGTTAAGCAAAGTCAAATATACTTCTGGCTTTTAGATTCTTTAAGATGCTTATGTGCATGTGGAGTCTATAAGAAAGAGATAGAGTTTACAGCATTCATCAAGCTTTTATGACCATAGAATCTTTTTTTTAAAGCATCTTTCAGGACTATGATCCAACAGAACACACCTAGGGGAAATAGGCATAAAAACAGGTCACAATGAACAGGATGGGCAAATAACCTTTTGGTGTCTCTAACCTTTCATCTCTGATTAAGCAACAGCTAGCCCGGCTCAGGTAGGCATGTCCTGCCATGGGCCAAGATATGCTGATAATGAGCACATCACCCAACTATCTTTGATGGTAAACCTCCATGCTCGGTTGAGTAGGGAACATTTTCTGCTGAGAAGATCCCATAGTTGGGCCTCTTTCTCCTTCCTCACAATTCTCTCTCTTTAGAAATTGTGTTGAATCTAAAACAACCTCTTTCTGGTGACAAAATAGAAGTTATCACATATTTTTGGCTGGTTGAACCTAGAGAACTAGAAAACAATTTAAATGAAATAAATTCATTCTAATGCACTTATTGGGTACCAATACTTTGTTAGTTATTTTGTCCTGCTTTGGAATAATATATGAACAGCTTGATGTCAGTTTGTGAGAGGGAGAAGGGTATCAAAGAATAAAAGGGCAGTTTAGCACAAAATAACAAGAGCTATAATTGAAATATAGAAATGTTATGAAAACCCAAAACAAGAACTATCTAGCTTAGATCAAAAATCTTTAAGAAGGCCTCACAGAGAAGGCAGCATGGATGAGTATGAGATTACCAAGTAGCCATCATGGGAAAAGGAGTTTTATATAGAAAGGTAATTTGTTCAACTATATAGAAATGAGAAGGACCATGGAACATAGCAAAGAGTGGCTGTTTTTCTTCTAAGATGAGACTGTAGAGAAAGGAGGAACAGATTATGAAGAACCATATACAGAAGAAGGTGGTTTGAGATTTCTTTTTTTTTAATTTATTATAATGTTTATTAGTTTTTGAGAAAGAAAAAGACAGAGAGCAAGTGGGGGAGGGGCAGAGAGAGACACACACACACACACAGAATTCAAAGCAGGCTCCAGTCTCTGAACTGTCAGCACAGAGCCCTACGCGGGACTTGAACTTACAAACTACGAGATCATGACCTAGCCAAATTTGGATGCTTAACCATCTGAGCCACCCAGGCACCCCTGAGCTTTCTTCTTTAAGTTATGGAAGAACTACTGATGAGCTTTAAGTGAATGAGTCATAGAATAGATATGAAAAGCTTTGTTTAAAAAATTATAACTTTGGCAGTGATATGGGATATGATTAGAAGTTTGGATGAAAGGCCCCTAAGTCAGAGGCTGCTTATTACAAATTTAGTTAAGAAATGTTTAGGACCTGAGCAAGGCAGTGGCATTAATTGCAACAAATAATGCTCAAAACTAAAACTGCCCTTTAAATTGAATGATTTTTTCCAGTAGGATAGCAAAATAAAGGAACAAAACTTTAATAGAGATATTAACTCCTTAAAATTTCCGTTAATCAAGATTGACAAAGTGTGACCCCTCATTCCATGTTAGTTATATGCTCAACCAATTTTATTTAAGTTAACAATAGTTGAAATTATCAGGAGATTATTATTAGTATTTTAACAGCCATATTTTGGGGGCATAAGGTGCTAATTTGCATGCTATAAAACCATTGACCACTGTGAAGTCCTTCCAGTCAAGAAGTCTATGATTAAAGAAGCAACTGAGTTAGGATGGAAGATTAATATGAGAGGAGGAATTTGAGCATTCCTCTAGCCCAGAGTCCAGAACTCACAGAAATTGTGACAGAACCACAACCTGGGCTTATGTCTTACTGGAAGGTGTGGTTCCAAAGAGGTCTTGGCGGGTAGACATTGGAGCAGATTCACATCCTTTTTGGGCCAGGGGATCAAAATGTCGGAGTTATGACTAGTTGCCTTGGGTCTGTTTCTGAAAAAGGCCCACTAGCGTCATTGCTGGTGCCGGTTTAGAGTTGGCTCAAACCTTCTGCATTGAATTCTCCACCTTCATACCTGCTTTCCTAAGTTCTCTGCTTAGAATATGCCTATGAAGAGCTTACTTAGATCCTAGTTTCTCAATAAAGTTATGTAAAAAAAAAAAAAGAGCCCAAAACAATCTCAGTAATAATAGTTAATGTAATTTAACTCATTGAGGTATCACTACACTTTGTGAAGTAGGAACTATTATTCTTCTCATTTTACAGATGAGACAAATGAGGTGCAAAGAAGGTAGTTAAATCACTCAAGGTAACACATTTTACAAATAGAAAATCTGGGTTTGAACCCAGAAGTTTGGCCCTGATGAATTTTAAACCCAGCACTAAGCAGCAGGCCTACTGCTGCTGTGCCATGGAGAGAGATGTTGGTCCATCTCAAATGGTCACCATAACAATTAGTTCAAAATATCTGTTTCACTGGTAATTTCAAAGCAGGAATCTGCCAAGATGAATTGTAAAATACTATTTCAGAAGCGGTCATTTTCAACATCTCAGAATGTTCATAGCCCACATGGTCTCAGGTGCCCAACAAGTTATAAAGCGACATTTCCTGAAAATTCAGATGACCTTCTCAGTGGCACTGACTTTCCAGAAAGGGAGCAATGCTTCTTTGTAAGGAAATCTTGAATTCACATATATATGAGATTTTATTCAAAATGCAACTGTATGTCCAAATACATTATTATCTATTGTATTATCTAATACAATAATGTTCTAAGACATCAGATTATTTTATTGATTTAAGCATAAGACAACAGTTATTCATTGAGAGCTTATCAGAGGAAAGTTTGTTTGCATTTATCTTTCTTTCTCAAGGGTGTTGCAGCAATAAAGTCACAAAATCAAAACTTGAAAAACAGTTATGAATGGGTTAAGTATTTGGGGAAGGATATTTATGGTCAGGGGAAGAAGGAAGAAAGGTTTAAACACATAAATATGCACTTCTTGGGACTTTTTGGTGAGACCGTGATGTTACACATAGTTCCTAAGGTACACCCACATTTGGGCACACATAGTCCTGCCAGTACAACAACCATTCTGCCTCAATGAGGGCAACTGAGCTGTTCCACTCCAGTGTATCATGGTTAATCTAAAAATAATCTAAAAGATAACCTTAAGCATAAAACTTTGCATTACAGGTGGATTCGGTGATTGTTGAATGTTCACTTAAGGATTTGAATAAGAATTAGACTCTGTATAAAATAAAAGTACTGTGGTTATAAGAATGATGATATATAGAATACAAAAAAAGCAAAAAGATTCTTTTGATGAACCATTTTTTAGCATGCATACACCTTATGTTGAAGGAACTATTTGCTCAGCAAGTGGTAATTTCCATTTTAAATGCATCTGAGATTTCAACTATTTTTAGTGGCACAAAATTTTTGCAACCTTTGACTCAGAACCTCCTACTAAATGCATCCTTTCAAAAGCATGAAATGTTGAAGGTCTGTCTATATTATTCAAACCAGCAATTAGAACCAGATGTTACTGCACTTTATATTTAGACACTACATTTCAATATCTAAAAAATAAAGAATGCTCATGAAGGACAGAGAGAATAATTTATAAACGCAATTAAAGCATATTGTTTAGATTCCTTCTCACTAATTTACCTGATTGCAAAGTAAAATTAAATGAATTCATATTTAAATGCAAAATTGGGCCATTGAGTAATGAAATTTTTTAAACTGTGCATATAAGGAAAAGAAAATATCAGGAATACTATTGTTGCATCAGATACATTTCTTTATCAGTCTTATATCTTTACTATAAAGTCTTTCATCTTCTTTATAAGGCAGTCAGATTCTAGATAGTATAAGTCTAATTTATATTAACTTTAAAGAAAATATACGGACGGATTACAAAAGAGCAACTTGAAACTGTATGCTCTATATAGCAGCAAAGCTTTTAATAGGAATCTATAAATATTGCAGATGTCATATGTTTTTCCTGAAGTTTTGGATGTTCTCATTTGGAGAAATAATAGAATGGAGATCATATGTTCCTTTCAACACTATATGAAACATCATGTCATACCAATAGAATATAAACATAGGGCTAGCTTACAAAATAGAACTCATTCTTAAAGTTTGGTTGACCCAAATTATTGGTGCTTAGAAAAAAAATAGAACGGCTAAGCATCTCTTTCCTCAATATTGAATAATTCAGTAGGTACTTGTTTTAATTCAGTACATTATGGCATTTTCTTGGTTGTGGATTTCCTTTTTAATTATGGTCTTTATATGGCTAATAATAAATGGATTGGTCTTTTCTGAGTGTATCCTGATGGCTGGTGCCACAGGGCTAACCTGACAAACATACCAGGATCAGAGGGGCCTGAAATGAGTTAACAGCCTTATCCTATGACAGATGGACAGGACTGAGAACTGAGAGCAGTGACCATGTAAGAAGTTGCTGAACTTGTAAGTTGTTAATGGCCCTTGATGCTGGGATTCTGTACCAAACAACACTATTGTATCTAGATAATCACAAGAATACAAAGCTGGTAATCCTTTTGTGGTCTCTAATTGTTTTGCTCATAATTCAAATGGCTAATGTATGCTGCAATATTCTTTAAAGTCACTTTTCAGGGTGTTATAGTATCTGAACTTAAAGGTAAATGGAAATTCATTCAAAATATTAATTAAGCAACCACTTTGTGCCAGGCACTATTGTATGTACTAGAGCATCTGCATTAATTAGGATTAGTTTCTTCTGTGATCTCAAAAGTATAAAAATAATTATAGCTCAAATAATAATAGCTATTATTTATAGCTTTTCATGTGTCAGACACTGGTATATATGTATCTTATAAACACTCCCTTTTAATCCTTATAGCAACTTCATGAGTTAAATGTTATAATTAACGTATTTTATAGGAGGATATGGAGGCATCATTCATTACTTTAATTTGCTCAATGTCACACAGCTTGGAAGAAATAGACTCAAGACTTAAACAAGCCTGGTTTCTGATTTCTGAGTCTATGTTCTTTACCATGGTGCTAAATTTCCCTCAACTAAATAACAGTGCATTCTGTTCCATGTATAATTACACGCTAACAGGCCAGGACAAGCTGATATGTGAATACACAATCACCTAGGCCAAAGTTTCCTTTATCTTGTTGTTCTGCTATCTTTTATATACAGTTTCTACATCACACTCCAAAATGGTTACTCTAGCACCAACCACTCTGGATAGCCAGAAGATGGAAAGAAAGAAAGAAAAAAAATGTGATAAAACTCCTCTTTTAAAAACTCCTTCCAGAATGTTTACAAGCAACTCTGCATATATTGTATTGGATGGAACTTAGCCACATGATTATAACAAAATCTGGGATATATAGTCTCTATTCTAGGTGACCCATGCCAAGCTATAAGAGAATATAAATATTGAGGGAAAAGGGGGAGCAACATTTTATCAAAATATTTTTACATTCCTGAAACAATTGCTCCTTTCAGAATATTCTTGCTTTTGCTCCTAGTGTTTCTTCTTCCTAAATCAGATTCTTTTCGAATCCAGATGCCTTTGGGTCATTGCTAGACCTTGATTCTGTAGGCTCTCCTTCATGTAATACCTAACAAGCATACAGAACCTGTCCCTAAGTAATACTGGCAAACTGGGCACTAGCAATCATACTCAAGCTGCAGAAAACCAGCGCTTCCCTCCATCCTTCTGGTGAAAAACTTCTTAAATAATTCTTTATTAGAAAAAGTACCTCTACCTAATTAGTAAAACTGGTTTGTTGACTGTAATTACATATGAATACATTTTTATTTGGGGATATAACAAACCAAAATAATAATTGAGCCACTGACTAAAAATTCAAGAGGAAAATACCAATCAAATTCATGATAAAAATATTCATGGTACCATATGACACATAAAGGATGTTCTCAGTTTAAAATGTTATGGAGATTTAGGACCCTTTCCCCACCAAAAATGTAACATATACCTACCAGTGATCTGGAGTGCCGCTTCATTTCAGAACACACCAGGAAAACATAATTCCTCTTTTTTTTCTATTTTATGGAAGGCTCTAATCAACGTCTCCTTCAAGTTGGATCGTTATGAGCAGGAATTATTGATTCCACAAAATAGGATGCGGAAGTCCCATAATTCCAAGTCTGAGAGTAGAAATGGTTTAAATAGTAGGAAGCAATGTTCCCTCTTCTTTCTAAGAACATTAAAAAAGGAGTTACCCTCCAAAGACTCTGGAAATATGTGCCTTAATTTGAAAACAAAAAATATTGACTTGAAGACACTCCGAACCTTGAAGACAACTAACAAAACTAACTCACAAAACTAATACTAATAGTATTCTAGGCACCTGTACAGAATGGACCAGTTTGGTTTTGTGTAAGCCACACTTTGATATTCTGAACTCTTCCATGTGCCTGCAATCTTTCAACCCCTTATTCTCTCAAAAATTCTCTTATGCATTCTCACTCTTGACAGAGGAAAGCACCAGAAGCCACAAATACTTTATGTTCTAGTTTCATGTATTCACAAAGGTAAGACCCTTGTGAAAGCAGGGGTTTTTTGCATTTAAAAAAATTTAATTCCAGGATAGCTAACATACAGTGTCATATAAGTCTCAGGTGTATAACATAATGATTCAGCAGTTCCTTACATCACTCAGCGCTCACCCAGATAAGTGTACTTTTAATCCCTTTCACCTACCTCATCCATTCCTCCATCCACCTCCCCTCTGGTAACCATCGTTTGTTCTCTATAGTTAAGCCTGTTTTGTTTTTATGTCTCTCTTTTTTTCTTTGTTTCTTAAGTTCCACAGTTTTTATTTAAATAGTTTATTGCCAAGTTGGTTTCCATATAACACCCAGTGCTCTTCCCCACAAGTGTCCCCTCCACGACCATCACTCCTCCTCCCCTTCCCCACTCCCTCCTCAGCCCTCTGTTTGTTCTCAGCAGTTTTCAAAGTGAAGAATCCAAACGAATGGCTGTCCCAAATAAAAATTTTAGAGTTTGAAAACTTACAAACAGAAGGTATTTTGAGTGACTATATACTCCTAGTATCACCTTCAAATTCATTCATTTTCAAAAACATGAGCCAGATATTCCCAAACCAGGATTCCATGAGAATCACTTGGAAGCTTTCTAAACAGTGATTCTCTGCCTCCACCTAAGACTTGCAAAATCACAATCTTTAGTAGTAAAACCCAGGAATCTGTATTTTTAATAATTTTCCAGTCTTTTATAACCTATAATCCATCTGGGTGATTTTTCTATAAAGCCAGATTTGGAAAACACTGACATAAGCTAGCAATATCCTTTAGAAAAAGGCTGTCCTTGCTCATAGAATGAATAGAGTTGATAGAAGATTTGCATGTTCTTTGAATCTACAAAAGAACACAGCACTCATTTTTGTCATATGGAGTTCCATGTGTTTTCTGTTATTAATTATCCAAAGAGCAAGGACACTAAAATGAATACAATTCTTTTGTTCAATACTGTATAATGATAATTGGGCTTCATAATAATAATCTTAAAGTACTGCAAAATACTCAAGTACCTCCGGCAGTATCAAAGAAAATTTAACTCATTTGATATTATTTTATATAAGTCTCATTCTAGGTTTTTGAATGTTGGTATTTTATATGTACCATAGTGACTTTATTAATCAGAATAATAACAGCACTCAATTCTTCTGAGTACATGGGAAGTTGCTTGTTAGGCTAATGCCACATAGTTGATATATGGCCTCAAAATACTGACTTATATGAGAAGCACAAAGCACAATAGGAAATGTATAAACTTTGAAATCCACAAACATATCCAGATTCCCAACTCATCAGCTATATAAACCTGAGCAAGCTATGTAACCTCTCTGAGTACAATTCCCATCTGCAAACATAATTATACACTCTTTTCAGGGTGAAATTTCAAAGAAATAACATTTTCAAAATGCTTGATACATAGTTAACATTCAGTACATAGTAAATATTACTATTTGGGAGAGACGCAAATGAGAAAACCAGAAGCTGTAGGACACACTAGAGGCCTAAACTTGAGGTTATCATTTTTTAAAAATGCCAAGTCCTGGCCCCAACACCAGAATGTGAAGCAGAAGATCTGGAATGAAGCCCAAGAAACTGAATATTTAACAAACATTTCAATTGTCTTGACGAACACTGTCAGCAAACCTCACTGTGATCCGTGTAGCACTTCAGGGTTGTGATCCTGGTGGCTGGAAGGCTGCATTTTTGAAGTTTCTACAATCCTGCTTCTAAATATCTCCCATTTTGAAGAAAGTATTTCTTCCCCACCCTCAGCAATTAAGCACTACATCATTTTCTGTGGTCAGATTACCATGGGAAGTTAGTTTGAAGAGGAACAGTTTGTCCCTTCCATTTTAAGCCAATAAGAAATAATACCTGCAGATCCATTTTATTTTGAAACACAATTTCCCTTGTGAGCATCTTAAAAGGTTCTGAGGGACCAAATAATGAAACCATTTCCTAAGATCCTTGATTCCGCCCTTTTCTTCCAATAAAGTTTGTAATTCCTACTTGAAAAGACATGTTAGCATATGAATCTGCATGCACTGCTGACTCCAGATTGGGAAGGGAAGATGACATCAAAAAATTAAGGAACCATGAAAGTTGCAAATCCAGTTACAAGGTTTGAAACACAGGGGTAAATATCATCTCTAAAGTCTCAAATCACATTTTCTACCAATCAAGAATACGGACGAAAAGTTCCCCATCTTGCAAAACTAGAAAGCAAGGCCTGATAGTATATAAGGACCAGGTAAATGTTCAGTTCTTCATGGAAGAAGCACCTTGATAAGAATGCCTTCAGTTCTGCACGACTTTCCTTAGCACTTATACACAGGGATATGAAGGGTAATGTGGAGACAATTATGAAGTTTCTAAATGGTTATGAATAGTTTTCTACAATAAATATGTAGAACTCTTAATATACTCCCCTAACCTCTCAAACTCAGTAAATGATAAACACCACCTTCCAACTACTCAGTCCAAAAGCTTCAGTCATCATCGACTCCTATATTTTTCTTACATCCATATCTAATATATCAGCAAATCCTGCAGGCACTGGCTTAGAATCAAAGTCAAAATCTGATCACTGTATACTCACTCAAATGCTGCCGCCCTATCTAAGCTGCTATCTGGGTTCCTTGCTATGATCTTCACCTCCCTACAGTTCATCCTCTAAACCGTACACAAAATGGAAAGGTTTACCCTCCTTACTCTGTACGCAGTTTTCAGACATCCCAATGCCTGTGTCTCAGAAAGTGTTTCTCTCCACACTCTTGTCCCTCCCCAACTGGGGGAAGGGGCTGGGAGGTAGTCCTGTTCGAGCCTTCTTCTCAGGTAGGTCCTGTGTCACTGAGTCATAGCAGTGGAGCTTAGTTGATAAACTATCTTTTTTCCCATGGCAGCTAAGCTGCAGCCTCTGTCTTAGGTGAGCCTTCTGCAGGTCACTGTTTCCTGCTCTCCTCCAGCAGCAGGAGTCCTCAAATGGCCCTGAGCCAGGAAAGTTTTCTGCCCCTCCCCAGAGACAGGCTCTTCTTTTTTTCTTCTTTTAAATAGTTTATTGTCAAACTGGTTTCCATATAACACTCAGTGCTTTTCCCCATAAGTGTCCTCCTCCATTACCACCACCTCTTTTCCCCCTCCCCCTCTCCCTTCAACCCTTGGTTCATTTTCAGTATTCAGTAGTCTCTCAGGTTTTGAGTCCCTCTCTCTCCCCAACTCTCTTTCCCCCTTCCCCTCCCCCTGGTCCTCCATTAGGTTTCTCCTGTTCTCCTGTTAGACCTATGAATGCAAACATGGTTTCTGTCCTTTTCTGCCTGACTTATTTCACTTAGCATGACACCCTTGAGGTCCATCCACCTTGCTACAAATGGCCATATTTCATTCTTTCTCATTGCCATGTAGTACTCCATTGTATATATATACCACATCTTCTTGATCCATTCATCAGGTGATGGACATTTAGGCTCTTTCCATGATTTGCCTATTGTTGACAGTGCTGCTATGAACATTGGGGTACCTTTCTCCAAGCAGCACTGGGTCTTCTCCTGTGCCTTGGGACAACAGGGTTTGCTGTCTTTCTCCCAGTGGCCTAAGACTTTGTTCTATAGGAGACAAAGTCCTCATCCAGGATACAACCTTTTCCTTGGGTCTCTTATCTTTCCATATTTCTTATCTTTCAGTCTTTCTCTAGAGTGCTCTGTGGAAAGTCGTGGAGAAAAGCCTACAAATGAGTGACAACATCCCTGTTAAGATTCCAGTTCTTCCCAAGTAGATATATTGATTCAGGATAACTTCAGTAAAAATTCCAGTCAGGTTTTTGTGGATATCATCAAACTGATTCTAAAGTTTATATTGATACACAAAAGACCCAGAATAGCCAACACAATATTGAAGGAAAAGAACAAAGCTGAAGTGCTGACATACCCAACTTCAAGACTTACTATAAATCTATCAAAGACAGTGAGGTACTGGCAAAAGGTACTGGAAAAAGAAGACAAATAAGTCAATGGAACATAATAGAGAGCCCAGAAATAAACTCACACAGATATAGTCAAATGAACTTTGACAAAGGCACAAATGGAGAAAGGACAGTCTTTTCAACAAATATTGTAACAATTGGACATCCACATGGCAAGAAAGAAACAAAGAAAGAAAGAAAGAAGAAAAGAATATAGACATAGACCTTACACCCTCCATGCTTCACAAAAATTAACTCAAAACAGACCACAGCCTTAAATATAAAACATGAAACTATAAAACTCTCAACAGATAACATAAGCAAAAATCTAGATGACTTTAGGTTTGGCAAGACTTTTTAGATGCAACACAAAAGGCTTAATCCATGAAAGAAAAAATTGTTAAGTTGGATTCCATTAAAATAAAAAACTTCTATTTTGCAACAGACACTGTCAATAAAATGAGAAAATAAGCTGTATTCTGGGGAAGAAAAAATTTGCAGAAGACATGTTTGATAAAGAACCATTATTCAAAATATACTATAAACTCTTAAAACTTGACAATAAGAAAATGAACAACCCAATTTAAAATTGGGCAAAAGATCTGAACAGACACTTCTCCAAAAAGGACATCCAGATGGCCAACAGACACATGAAACGATGCTAGTGTCACTCATCATCAGGGAAATATGAATCAAAACCACACTGAGATACCACCTCATACCAGTCAGAGTGGCTAAAATCAACAAATCAAGAGACTATAGATGCTGGCAAGGGTGTGGTAGGGAGAAAAGGGCACCCTCCTACACTGTTGGTGGCAATGTAAACTAGTGCAGCCACTCTGGAAAACACTACAGAGGTTCCTCAAAAAATTAACAATAGAGCTCCCCTATGCAATAGCACTGCTAGGGATTTACCCAAGGGATACAGAAATGCTGCTGCATAGGGGAACATGTACCCCAATGTTTATAGCAGCACTTTCAACAATAGCCAAATTATGGAAAGAGCCTAAATGTCCATCAACTGATGAATGGATCAAGAAGATGTGATTTATATGTACAATGGAATACTACATGGCAATGAGAAAGAATGAAATATGGCCATTTGTAGCACTGTGGATGGACCTTGAGGGTGTTATGCTAAGTGAAATAAGTCAGGCAGAAAAGGACAGATACCATATGTTTTCACTCATAGGTCTAACAGGAGAAACTTAACAGAGGACCATGGGGAGGGGAAGGGGGCAAAAAGTTAGGGAGAGGGACAGAGGCAAATCATGAGAGACTCTTGAATACTGAAAACAAACTGAGGGTTGAAGGGGGTGGGGAGGGGAAGGGGAGTGATGGACATGGTGGAGGGCACTTATGGGGAAGAGCACTGGGTGTTATATGGAAAACAACTCGACAATAAACTATAAAAAAAAAAGAAAGAAAATGAACAACCCAATTTAAAAATGGGCAAAAGATCTGAATAGACACCTCAACAAAGATGAAATACAGTGACAAATAGACATGAAAAAAATCCTCAACATCATATGTCATTAAAGAATTCCAAATTAAAATAACAATAGCTAAAATTCAAAACACAGATAATACCAAACGCTAGCAAAGATATGAAATAACAAATGTCTCTCAGAAGGTGAATGAAAAAATAGATACATTCAGACAATGAAAAATTCTTTAGCACTAAGAAGAAATGAGCTATGAAGCCATGAAAACTATGTCAGAAACTTAAATGCCTATTATTGCATGAAAAACTCCAATGTGGAAATGCTACATACTCTATAGTTCTAATTATATGACATTCTAGAAAAGGCAAAACTATGGAGAGAGTAAAAAGTGAGTGGTTGTCAGAGGTTAAGGGAGAGGGAGAGATAAATAGGTGGAGCTCAGGAGATTTTTAAGGAAGTGAAAGTACTCTGTTTGATACCATAAGCATGGATACATGTCATAATACATTTGTCAAAACCCACAGAATACACAACACCAAGAATGAATCCTCATGTAAACTATGACATTTTTTTGATAATGATATACCAGTGTTGCCTCATGGATTATAGCAAATGTATCAGATTAACAGCGCGTTGATGATGGGAAAAATGTCAGGGTGATAGGAGAGATGTGGGAACTCTCTCTACTTCTGTTCAGTTTTTTGTGAACCTAAAACCACTCTAAAAAAATAAAGCTTATTAACTTTAAAAAATTAAGTCAATCAATCATAGAGAAAATGAAAGAACCAAAGAGTCCAAATCGGGAAATTTGTGGTTTCTTCTATAAAATCAAATTGTGAGTTAAAGAGAAAAAAACACTAGGAAGAAACCCAGCACTCAGGATCTTGAAAAGCACCACGCAGGTCAGATATAGTGATTTCAGATAAGGTTAAGCAATTAGCACAGGTCATACATGTGGAAAGCTCCATAGCATTACTGCCCACTTACAAGGACAGGGAAGATTTACGACCTCTAGAAGAAGAAAAAAAAGCAGAGTGGTTTTTAAGTAGCAATTTAAAATAAATATATGGAAATGAAAAGGTATTTATCTGGGCCAAGTAGTAGCATTTACTTAAAAATCCTTTTCTAAATATGTGAATATAGGTAATTAGTGGTCAATACATATCTAGTTTTTAATTTTCATAATTTGTGACTTTAATAAAAATACTGTAATTTGCTTTCTCATGAGCATTGAAAGCTCAACTCTCTGTTTATTTCTTGAACATTTGCTAACCTAAGAAGGGTAGTTCAAAAGAATCTTATCAAAATTTCAGGTAGGCACTTTGTTTGAAATGCTCTAACTAATTTCTTGGAGCTAGTCCTAGCATATTTTTAAATTAAGTATTCTTATTTTATCATTTATTCAGCAAAGAAGCCTTGAGCACCTAGTTTTCCGAGTTCTGTGACTCACAAGCTATTCTTCTGCCTGTCTTGCTAGCAGCCGACTTGCTCTAGCTTGTCATCAATATCAGCTCAATTACAGATATATAGATTATATATAGACATATATATTAATAATATATATAAATCATGAGATTAGGGGTGGCTAGCTGCAAATGTTTAGACTAGCTATCTGAACAGTAACAAACAAATCCAATGTTTGGGTACCTGGGTGGTTCAGTTGGTTATGTGTCCAACTCTTGATTTCTGCTCAGGTCATGATCTCCTGGTTTGTGAGTTTGAGCCTCACATTGAGCCCCATGCTAAAGCTCAGAGCCTGATTGGGATTCTTTCTTTCTCTTCCCTTACCACCCCCCTCTCTCAAAAGAAATAAGCTTAAAAAAAAATGAAAAACAATAAGACAAAAATATAAATCTAACATTGGATCCATTTCATGCCTCACATGAAGAATAAGATAGCAGTATAAGGATCTCAGTTAAAGCTAGTCACATGCTACATGTGTATGTGTGTGGACATATATGTGGACATGTGAATTTTCATACATTTTCTACAACATGAGACACATAGGTTGGTCCCCAAGAATCAGTGTCACAGGAGGTTTACACCATGAAACCAGCCTCATCCTAGCAGGATAAGTATGGGTGGTAAAACTTCAGAGTGAATTAGGAATTTCAGGCCCAAAGGACTGGCTTAGAGCTCTAATGGGCATGGAAATGTCTTGGAGGAGAGGGAGGGTTTAGCAGGCAGAGAAAGGCGTGTGGAAATAGTGCATACAGGAAAGAGACTTAGGGGAGGTCAGGTCTCATCCAGATTTCAGGATCATGCAACCCAGTGAAATCTCTCAGGGTAATCAAATAGGAAGCAACAAAATACAAGGACCAACACTGGCAGTATGGTGTTGCATGTTGAGGAGACAACACCATCTAGGAATGAAAGCAGACTAGGGAAAAATAATGGCAGAAGCCTCACACTGAGTGAAGTGTTTGTTGGAAAGTATTTGTGGGATCATCCATGGGGGAAGTTAGAAATTGGTGGAAAGTCTTTAAAGAATCCAGAGATCTGATGTTGAACATTAACTATGACTTAGAAGAGATGCTGGGGAAGCTTCTCTGAAAAGAAGGCTTCAGGATTCTCTTTGCAAGTCAAAGTTTATATTTATACAAGAGAATAAAGGCCACCTGTGTTTCACTAAGAGGGACTTCTTATTTTTGATATCTATGCTTTGTCTGAAGTCTGAGAGACTCAGATCTAAAAGTCCAACTATATAAAAGATAGTAGTTGGACACTTAGCAAAATTTGAACAAGGTCTACAGATTAGATAATAATATTGTGTCAAAGTTAATTTTCCAGTTTTGATAAGTGCACTATTATGCCAGGGAATGCCCTTGTTCTTAAGAAATACGCACTGAAATATTTTGGAATAAAGAAACATATCTGCACTTTTAAATATCTCAGAAAAATTTACATGTATGGCAATTGATATATGGGCACATATACGTAAAATATGAAGATGAGAGAAAGACAATGATAAATGTGGCAGGACATTAATGATCAAGACAATGGGTAAAGGTTACATAGCAGTGTTCTGTATTATTCTTATAATTTTTCTGTTTGAGGCTATTTCAAAACAAAGTTGTTTTTAAAATGCTTTGCCAACAACAATAACAAAAAGCTAACATGAATTAGAACTAATCATAAATATAGATTAAGACTGCTTTTTTTTTTTGGATTAGGGCTTCTTAAATATTGCAACCCTAGCCATGTTGGAAGTTTAACATGCTCACACAAGAATACACTCTACCTCCCCATTCATCATCTTTAATTTTATGGAAATTATTCTTAGGGGTGAAAATACTTTCCAGAAATCTCTGTGGAGAAATCAAAATGTTTTAGTTGGAAGCGTAGTGCCTTAATCTCTACCCATTATCCCAGTGGAAGAAAGCAGGATCTTAAAGATTCTTTCTCTCTAGTTTCTGTCATACTTAACCCAGCCAATAGCCTTACCCCTCTAGTTCATGAAGGAAGGCTTTAGTGTCATTAGTCATATAAAATCATATTAAACTTCCTATGGGAGAACAAGTAACATTTAATGTGAAAGTCATTTATTTTGATTGATATACCATGTTTTTAGAATAAGGTTCCAAAATTTTGTGGGTTTTCTTACAACCACCAGACAATAATACTAATGACCTGGTCTATTATCCATGGTCATTTTTTTAATGCTAAGTCCACTAACAATTTGATATTGAACTCCCACTTAAGTGATCATTATTATGCTAGCTTTCTTGGAGTCATTTGCTATCTGTCTTACATTTTAATTTAAATTTATAAAGCCTTTATCCCATGGTAAACTTTCTTAGTAAAAAAAATATATTACAAATATTTTATAGGTATTTGAAAATGGGCCAATTTCTGGGGATCATTTCGGCTCTAATATTCTAGCTTGATCCCAGAAAATAAAATCATCTACCTATTTGGTAATGTCTACTCACTGCCACAGGGAAGATTGGCATCTCATTGGTGGAACTGAAGAATCAATGGACTGTACTCAACTTGGGCCCTTTCTCCCATCTCTGGATTAACTGGATGAATTCATTCTTCTGTGTTGGTTTTCCAAGGGGGTGATCACACACGGATCAGGACCAAGACCTACTTTCTGGAAGCAGTTCTGAAGAGCCATCTCTTTCTGTTGGCAGCCAATCATGAAACTGACCCAGCAACCATGATTGGCTGCCTCCAATCTGGAACTCAGAGTATAAAGCAATAGACCTCAGTGAGTGTGTCTGCTTTATAAAGACCATTCCAGTCTTTCCAATAAGAAAAATGATATTTCATACTCTGTCTTTTTGATTTTTTTTGTTCATTTACATAAATTTGCTCAGAACTCAAGAGATTAAGAGAAGAGTGCTATTTATTGGTCCCCAAAATCTTACCAGTCTCATTGCCTAGTTTTCTTTCTGCTTTCAGATTTGGGGACTTACTTTTTGTGAATGCATATTACACTGAGGTTTAAACATTTAAACATTTTTCTACTAGGGATGGATAATTAACAAGGTACCTATTTAAACTTCAAAACAAAGTGGTTATTCATTTTATTGCCTGATTGGTTATGTGTTCACTATAAGTCAGTAGTGACCATTAAGAAATGCAGTTCTTTTCATTTCCTAAGGCTTTGTCTGATCTTCATGAATCATATAACAAGCTCAGTGAACACCTTTCAAAGAGAAACATCTCTCTGATGAAGTAAAAAACATTAAAACTGAGAAAGGACAGGATACAGCCTGGCTCTACAGACTGAACCAGATGTGGAGCAATCTGCGACTGGTACACACTTCATCACTGACTTGGGCAGAGCCTGGGAAACTGACCCAGCAACCATGATTGGCTGCCTCCAGAAGGTTGGTGGCTATTAGGAAAGTCAGTTCTTCTTCTTTTGGAATTTTTATTATGATAAGGGGAGACTAAAATTGAGGGAAATAAAATTCCCTACAGAGGGAACAAAACAAGCAAGAAATCACCCAGTCAGATTAGATCTGGTAACTTCATTAGACTTCCAAATCAAACTACAATCCTTAGTCTTTTAGTTACAAGAGCCACTAGATATACTATCTTGTTCAAGGAAGTTGGTGTCTTCCATCTTATGATTGAATGAATATTAAATAATGCAGAAGGTCTACTTATACATTTTAGTTTTATTTATTTTATGCACAAGTTAAAGGCTATAATGGTATATCATTAGGTTTGAAGCAGGAAAATAAAAATTACTTTAAGTATTGAAAACAAAGGAAACTTAATAAAAGCAATTGGTTCCCCAGGTGATGAAAGATCTGAAAGAGAAATGGGATGGTGAAGCAACCTGCCCACAGCAGCTGCAGGAGGCCTGGAGGCAGCAGGTTATTGGAACCCAACAGCCAAGGTTACCAGGAGGAATTTGAAACCATGGAATTGCTTCTCCTCCCCCACCATTCTCTACATCCAATAATACTAAGTAAACATGAATGGATTTCAGAGCAAATAAGCTGAGGCCCAGCAGACACAATATTTGTAAATTAGTCGATATCTTGTCTCAAAGTGTCAAATGCTCTCTAGCCAGAAAAATGGAATGCACAAGTAGTACTTACTCACTACTAGCATTCTTTTCCTCATGTCTCTCACACCCAAACTGTAAGAAAAAAAAAAAGAATACTATGTTTTTCAAAGCTCTCCGGATAATTCAGATTATGTTTGTACCACCTCTCTTCATTCCATTCTCCTTACCTGACAACACTGCTCTACTTCACGTCAAAATTCAAAATTTGAGCAATGGTATGCTTAAATACTGATACTCTTAATGATTTTTCCCTTCTTTCCTACTTTAAAATTGGGAGAGAAAAAAAAACTAACACATTCAAAGAAATGGTATTCTATGATAAGGACTCCTAGACCACTGAATCAATAATATTTCTTAATAATACCAAAGCTTCATACCAGAAAGCTTATTCAAAATAAAATAAAAATGTTTTTATTCTTATTTTTTATTCTTCAGAATAAAAATTTGAAGAAAACACTATGGCTTTATGTGACACTTCAAAACTAAACTCTTTTAAGTTATAAACTGATTTGTGTGTTTTAGAAGGGAGGAAAAGGCACTCCCTGACCTCTCAAGTGCATAACTGGACACCTTGGCACCAGGTATAATGATTTGGCCCCAATCCTACTTACAATAGTAAAAAGTAGAGGCAGCAGAACCCAGGTCTGAAACGAGGGAACAATTAGTTCCATCCATTAGTGGAAATTTTACAAGTTCAGTAAATGAGGAGTGTCTGGTTGAGTGCTTAGGAGGAAAAGGGGAATTTGGTATAGTAAAGCCATAATATACTACTTATTCAAAACCTTCTAAAAAATCTTAAGGTCACCTGCCTTCCAGTCTCAAAGAAATACAACCTTGCAAAACCCTCCCTGGCCATTTAGAATATGCCTGGCTAAGCTTTCCTTTTGGGTCTGAAGGAATGACCCTTTTGCTGACTCAGGCAGACAGATTATTCTGAAGCCTTTTCTAAATCTGCATATCCAGCCTCATTTGTCTTGCACAGAATATGAGGCTCAGATAATATCTGTAGATGTGCCCAGGCTGCAGTAATTAGATTGAACCCCTCTTCCGGGTGGGGCGTAATTTGGTCAGCTAATTAAGGAGTGAATAGTAGGTTTCTTCAGATGACCAATAGTAGGTTCCTCAGAGTGTCACCTCCATGAGAATTCAGAAACCTAAAGTCTGGTGTGAGGAGACATGGTCATAGACAGAAGAGAGAGTCAGATTAGTGGCTCTGACAAATCTTTTCAACACCTTCCCCATCAACTTAGAAAGTGTTCCTATGAAGTGTGGACATCGTTTATTCCCTGGCAATATCCAAGGTCTCAGAATGCACTGAAGACCATATAGTAAGCAGCTAAAAGTTCTCGAATATCTTTATCTCTTTCTTATATTGGTGCTGTCCATCTATTTATTTGTTTATTCCTTTGGCCTTGTCTGTCCTTCCTCTCCATACTCACCTTCATTATCAGAATAGGTCTGAACCACAAATGAACAAAATTAAGAGGTACTTTAAAGTCTTTCCCTATAAGATATTGTATTTTGAAGAGCTGTTCTTTATAGGATATTTGGTGCTTTTTAATAATGATGAAATCATCTTGCCAATTGCAGTCATTTATAACCCAATCACTTCTCTTAAATTACTTTATTCCTAATTTGTAAAATAAAATTCTTTGTTTTTATTGGTTAATCTATAATTTATAATCCCACATATTTAAAATTGATTACTTTTACTTTATAAGGACAGGTATATTTTATTAAAGTAATATAATTTAAATGTGTTTGAGAAAAAAGAAAGCAAAATAAGGATAAGGTATAAAACAGTGTTAGAGGTGAAGCTAATCCCAAAACCACACACACACACACACACACACACACACACACACACATACACACACAAGTACAAACTGTGCTCAAAACAACTGCATTGCAATAGGTGGCCTAGGACTTTATCTCTAAGCTAACAGAGAACATAATAATGCAACCATGGGAGCTGATCCATCAAACAATTTATAACGTCCATTAGATAAAAGCAGCTAGTCCTGACATGAAAACCAAAAATAAATCCTTTCATACAATTTAATAAGATACTTATCAATAACAAACATACCGAAAACACAATTACAATATTTTGGGGCCATTTCTCGTAGCATTCTTAAATATAGGCCAGTATCATCATGATAAAGCCCAATTCTACCAAAGAGGTGAAACTGGTTCAGTTATAAGGGTTAGCTCTATGCTGGCATAATTAATAAAGGAATAGGTGGATGCTCAAAGTATAATAAATCTTCTTTAAAGGTTAATTCTCTCATTTAGGTTTTGACAGCTACGAGGGGCAATGAGTTTGCTCTCCAGCCTCTGGACTTCTGCTCTTTTGTGTTGTTAAAAACCAACCCATATACCTTAGCAGTAAAGGTGGCGTTTTATAAGACAGCACTCTCATAAAAATTTCACCTTAAAAGGACATAAACCTAACTGGAAGATATCCCACATCTGCTCAGGGATTAATCAAAGACAGATCAAAGTCTTCCTTATGTATTTATTTGGATTAACTTCAATATTCAGACTAAAGTATCATCAAGATCCCAAAGTTATATTGCATTTAATTTTGCTCCATTAAGTTTGGCCCGGAAAAATGTCAACATAATTACTAATAAGTTCATATATTCATTCATTCAATTAATATCTATGAGCCCCAGCTATGTTTCAGATTTTTTTTCTCAGTACTGGAGAAATAGTAGGAAACAAAACAGACAAAAATCCTATCCTCAAAAACCTCACCCTCTAATGAATACCTGAATTGGCCACAAACAAATTTTAATAAAACATTCTCTGAATATCTGGTTTCCAAAAGGCCTATTTCTAAGCATTGCCTCCAAAATAAGCTAAACTACATTTCATGGTCTAACACATAAGTCTTCTTAAATTCAATGTCTTTTTTACAACCATTTTGGAGACCAATATTTTCTTGTCGTCTTTATGTTATCTGAAGAAATTATTTTTATTACTTTTATTTTTATTTTTTAGGTAGGCTTCATGCTCTGCATAGAGCCTGATGAGGGGTTTGAACACATGACCCTGACATCAAGACTTGAGCTGAGATCAAGAGTCAGATGCTTAACTGATTGAGCCACACAGGCACCCCTGAGGAAATTTTATAGTCTATTTTTATTAAGAGATTTCCAATATGAATACTTACTGCAAATATAAAAAATCATTACTTCTGCAGCATTACATGAATGATGGCATTGTGTATTTTCAAGGGGGGCACATTTTTATATTTTATTAAATATTAAAAACAAATTTTTTAATTTTTAATGTTTTTTATTTATTTTTGAGAGACAGAGAGAGACAGTGTGAGCAGGGGAGGGTCAGAGAGAGAGAGGGAGATCCAGAATCTGAAGCAGGCTCCAGGCTCTGAGCTAGCTGTCAGCACAGAGCCCAACAAGGGGCTTGAAGCTATGAACTGTGAGATCATGACCTGAGCCCAGGCTGGACGCTTAACCAACTGAACCACCCAGGTGCCACTGAAAACAATTTTTATCGGTTATTCAAGAAATCCACCTCAAAAATCTGTTAGTAACAAGTACTTATCAAATTTGACATTTTGTGAAAGGTATTCCATATTCTATCTTCTGTGATTAGTCTTTATAAATTATTATTTAAAAAAAATTTGGGGGCGCCTGGGTGGCTCAGTCGGCTGAGCGGCCGGCTTCGGCTCAGGTCAAATCTCACGTTTGTGGGTTCGAGCCCCGTGTCAGGCTCTGTGCAGACAGCAAGCTCAGAGCCTGGAGCCTGCTTCAGATTCTGTGTCTCCCTCTCTCTGCCCCTCCCCCTCTCATGCTCTATCTCTCTCTGTACCCAAAATAAATAAAACATTAAAAAAAAATTAAAAAAAAAATTTTATAGCTCATTTATTTTTGAGACAGACAGACAGAGCACAATTGGGGGAGGGCAGAGAGAGAGGGAGACACAGAATCTTAAACAGCCTCGAGGCTCTGAGCTGTCAGCACAGAACCTAATGTGGGGCTCGAACCCACAAACCGGGAGATCATGACCTGAACCAAAGTTGGATGCTTAACCAACTGAGCCACCCAGATGTCCCAGTCTTTATAAATTAATGCTAACTTTCTTTGTTCTATATGTCTTGTGTATTTATTAAATGGTTATAAATCAACCAAATACTAGCTTCTGTTTAGTGAGGAATTGACATTAATCAAAGATATCATCAAAGACATGAGAAATGGATTGCAATTTCATTAAACTCAGATTTTGAAAAGATCTCTAATTCATAAAATAATACTGGATTATAATGTGCAGTAATTTACAGAGAGTATATATGCTCAGACTTATAGACTAAATTGAGTTAGTGCTTCAAAGAGCATTATAATGCTCCATTTTGTCCATTATTTTGTCAGAGTTATGTCATAATAAATTATATAGAATAACCACCTTGGAAATTATATATTTATATGAAATATTTCACATAACAGGTATTTAATATTAGAAATATGGTCTATTAAG
Organism: Suricata suricatta; assembly: GCF_006229205.1. Lineage (NCBI taxonomy): Eukaryota > Metazoa > Chordata > Mammalia > Carnivora > Herpestidae > Suricata > Suricata suricatta. The sequence goes on along the minus strand of NC_043702.1, from coordinate 87,898,082 downwards.
GGAATATTTTTTTCAGAAAAATAGTTTTTATGTCATGAAAATGGACAAAAATAAGAAGACTTACCAAAGGATGTAAAACAGTCTTTGAAAGCACAAAATGCTGTAAATTTGATTATTTTTTTATTTCCTGCAGCTATTGTCATAGTAAATATTTAGGTACATTAATTTCAAAGACTATATATAGTTTAAAATGTAGCAGAAATCAGGAGCTACAAAATGAATGTAAAACTCTCAAAAGGGTTTTATTTTAGGCAAAGTGGTAATTTAATAATTTTATAAGTAGAGAAACTGACTCTTTTAGGGCCGATTTTTTCCAAAGGCAAAAATGCAAAGCAGGCTAAAAGGATGCAAAAACTCACTATACCAATTAATAAATTTGAGCCCATATTACATATTTTATAACAGCAATAAAAAAGATCTTTAGCAAGTGAGATTAGAAGGAAAATAGCAATAGCTAATATGTACTGGTGTACTGAGCCCTTGGTCTCTGTTCTAGTAACTTTATACGTGCCCATTTATTTATTTATTTTTTCAACTGGTTATTTTTTGTTAACCTTATTGCCATCTTGTTTGCTTTTGTGTAAAAGTGGCTTAAGACCAACCACTGGTTGTTCCTATCCATGTGGACTAACTAGTGGGAGCTGAAGACCAGTCTTCAGTGACAGGCTGGGCACTCCAGTCTTTAGTCAGAAACCTCATCTCTCCACACCACTCCAACTTACAGGTTGAGTAGCAGTAAATTTAGAAGCTGGAGCAGTCCATTCACACTGAAATTCCTCCTTGGTCACAGCCTTTTCAGCAGTGGCCTGCTCTTCCTTTTCAATCTCTTCAGGATCGCTGTAGAAATAGAGATCACGCATAACAGGAAATGGTGCCACACATGCGCAGAAGTTCCCAGGCCAGCATGCACCGCCTCAGGCCCACAGAGTCGAGTTCCTTGTTGTTGAAAGGGCAATACCCACAGACTCAGAGGAAAGAATGTGTTACATAGAATAATGGCAGGTAGGTTAACATAAGACACCTCTGTGAGGGCCTGGTGGTCAGCCCTGGGATCAGTAACCACCAGAAGTCTTGACTCTCACGCTGCCTGGATTTGGTTAGTGAAGTTCCCAGGAGTGAAGACCCCAGCAATAGGAGTGACTGCAGTAGCAGCAGCGAACTTCAGCACAGCTCACTGGCCAGTATTCTTGGATGATATGACACTGACAACAGCTGGTTTTCAATGGCAACAATGGCATGAGCTGCCAGCAGAAGCTTCTCCCAGGTTTTCTATACCACACTTTTCCTTTTGTAGATGTACTGTTCCATTTGGAAGTCAAGGTTGGTGCCACCTAAGTGGGTTCCTGCTACAAGATATTTGAAGACATACTCCTTCATTTTCAGGACATCAAGGACTCTGGACATTGTGAAAGTTTCCCTTTAAGTTGACACGAATACTAAACGACACCATATGGACCCCTCCCTGAGTGATGTGGGGAAAAAATGCTCACTTAGTTTTCACAACAACCCTTCAGAATCAGCACTATTATTAACTCAATTTTGCAAACAAGGAAACTGAGCATCAAAGACTCAGAAAAACTTGCTCAAGGTTATCAGCTAGAAAGTTGTACTCAGGGGGCGCCTGGTGGCTCAGTTGGTTAAGCAGCTGACTTTGGCTCAGGTCATAATCTCACGGTTTATGGGTTTGAGTCCCGCATCGGGCTCTGTGCTGACAGCTCAGAGCCTGGAGTCTGCTTTGGATTCTGTGTCTCCCTCTCTCTCTGCCCCTCCCCTGCTTGCTCACTCTTTCTATCTCTTCAAAAAATGAATAAACAAAAAATTTTAAAAAAAAGTTGTACTCAGGTATTCTGGCTCCAGGACCCTATGATATCCTTAATATTATAATAAATACATGTAAGAATCATATTTAAAATAGAAGCATATTCTGTAAATTAGTTAGAAGATAATTAATGTCTATGATATCATGTATCATTTAGAAATGTGGAAATGAAAAAAGGAAAGATAAGGAAAAAAGGAAACAAGTTAAGAAAAATATTTGTATGTAAGTGATGAATTACTAAATTCTACACCTGAAGCTAACATTGCACTGTATATTAACTAACTGGAACTTAAATAAAAAATTGCAGAAATAAAATAATAATAAAATAAAATAATATTGAATAAAAATAAAATGGAGAAAAAATTATGTAAGCTGTTTCCCTAGAAAAATCTATGGTGTGCAGATAATCTAAATAACTGAAAAGCATTTTGTCATTTCTGGTTATACCAGGGTACATATGTGTGTATGAAGGCACATACACCTATCTTGTAATATATTATGTGTACATATATGCACATACTGTATATTAATATATTATATATACACATACATGTGTCATATATATAACACATTGATTGCATGATATATGTATATACATTTATATTCATGTATATATCAACACATATAATTAATCTTCAATAAATATATGCTGAATGAATGAATGAATCAATATAAACATAGATACCTTTTGGAAGGTAACATGCACTGTTCAAAAACCTTCAATAAGGAAGGGTGGATTTGGGCTTTGAATTTCCCTTTATACTTCTTGGTATTGTTTCCATTTTCTGCTAGTATACATATTTTGCTCCTTATTTTTCCATGTCTACTATAATTACCTAGACAATGAGATTGTAGGACATTTTCTGCTTTATATGAAAATACTAATAAATATTAAGAACCACAACATTATTTGTTGACAAAACCTTTTTACTAATGTTAGGAACCTAAGGGAGAACACACACCTTAAAATTTACGTGAATCAACCCGGAGCAATACAATAGATGTTATCCAAAGAGCAAGATTTCTGTGTTTTTGTTTTGGGAGGGTTGTGATTTGGGTTTTGGGTTATTTTATTTTATTTTATTTATTTTTGGTTAAAAGACTCATCCCTGGGGCACCTGGGTGGCTCAGTTGGTTAAGCATCTGACTTCAGCTCAGGTCATGATCTCACAGTTTGTGACTTCAAGCCCCATGTCAGGCTCTGTGCTGACAGTTTGGAGACTGGAGCCTGCTTGGCATTCTGTGTTTTCTTCTCTCTCTGCCTCTCCCCTGCTCATGCTCTGTCTCTCTCTCTCAAAAATAAATAAGCATTAAAAAAAATTTTTTAAAGCCTCATCCCATGGACGTCCAGTTCCCCAGATTAAATAGATGGAAAATCAGAGATCAGAGCATCACCACAGTCAGATGATAAACACAACCACCTGTACTCCTTACTTTTAAACTTAAGTGTCATCTTCCACTAAAACGCTTTCATTTATTCTGTGGATCTCTGTCTCGACATCCATGCAGCCGTAATTTAAATGAGTCAAAGCTAAAATCCTCTTAGAAAATAATCTTTCTTCCTACTCTTCTTTTTTGCCTTTCAGTAATTACTATACCTGTGGGCAGGTGGTATAAAGGCTATGAAGTATTTTAACAGATTTTTTTTTTGGTTTCATGATTAACTGATAGAAAACTGAAGTGTTACCCCCTCTTACATGTAATCAAGTAAAGATTATAGTTTTGATTAGCCATTGAATAAGTCCAGAAACATAATCAGATACTTGCCTATTTTGTCAACCTCTGATTTAGAGTCTTTATTGCAATTGAATGGCCCTAATCGACTAACAAATAAGATATCTGATTTAAGTAGATAGACAAGGAATAAAATGGTTTTGCTATGAAAAGTTTCCCTCTCGCTTATGCAAAGAGATGAGTTAAAATCTTCCTAATGGTCCATTAAAGACTATAAGTATTTGATATGTAAGGTAAGATCACTTTCAGTGTTCTGATGTAAGTTAGAATCTTTATTTTATCATCTCTTTTCTCAAATTAATCAAAAATATTTCTTGGACCCTTGCAATATAAAGTATCCAGAGGAGGAAGAATCATAATCTCTACCTCAAAATGTTCATCTCATTTGAAAAATAATACTAGGTAAGAAAAAGTAGAGAATTAAATATTCTATTTCAGTATAAAAGTATGCCATACAGACAATAAATCTTCATTTTCTTTCTACTTTTGTCACTCTTAAGATCTTTCTAGTCTTTTAATAGTCCCTCTACCTTCAAATATTGGTTATCCTTAGGGCTAGTTTTTCCACCTCTACACACTCCTTCAATGATCTCATCCTTACCTATGTCTATTAAACCATACAAATTTTGATGCTTTCTGAATGTAATGCCCAGTGCAGACCTCAGACATGATAGCCTCTTCCCTATCCTATACATCTGCTCAAATATCACAGATGTTCCTAAAATGTAGCCTCTCCAAAATTGATCTCTTGATCATCCACCTTCCACACCAAATCTCCTTCATCTCTAGACTTCTCAATCTCTATACTGCTAAAGCCAGAAATCTGAGATTCGTCCTTGATACCTTACCACTTCTCCTTGACTTGTATATTTAGTCTACTATAAAATCTGGCTAATTTGACTCCCAATATATTACTTAAATTACTTACATCTCCCTTTTCATTCTGATTGCTTACCTGGCATCCCAGTATTTGCCCTTTTTTGCCCTCCTCCCTTCTCCATCCACTCTCCACATGGCAGCCCAAGTGACCAATTTAAAGTGAAAATTGCAGGGCACCTGGCTGGCTTGGTTGGTTGAGCTCCAACTGCAGCTAAGATCATGGTCTTGTGGCCCATGAGATCAAGCCCTGCAATGGGCTCTGTGCTGACAGCTCAGAGCCTAGAGCCTGCTTTGGATTCTGTGCCTCTACTTCTCCCCTGCTCATGCTCGCTCTCTCTCTCTTTCTCTTTCTCTCTTTCTCTCTCTTTCTCATTCTCATTCTCAAAAATAAATAAACATTTAAAACTGTTTTAGTTTAAAGTGAAACTCCCATTATATTACTTTACTTCTCATTATATTTAAGATAAAGTATAAGCACAATTTAAATCATATGCTTTGAGACTTTATGTCTCAAATAAACTTATTTTTTTATAGAACATTATAACTTGCTAATATATTTCTTATGGGTAGTTTTAATTTTTGTTTTGGTTTTATTAGTTTGTCTGTTTATCCACCCCTACTAGACTCAAGGCTGCATGAAGCAGGGGCCATGTCTCCTTATACACATGATCTCATTTAATCTTCAAAATAACCTATTTTATTTATTATCTCTATTTTACAGATGAGGAAAATGGCTTAGGGAAGATGAGTGTCTTTCCTGAGGATACACATCTGATATAATGAAAAACTTGATTTAAAACCAAGATCTATGGGAAGCTGAGGGCTATATAATTATATATGATGTTGTATCATCTCCCACAGGAGAACTAGGGAACATCCTCCTGTAAATTGTTAATGAGCTATAATCAACATGAAAAGAAGTCTCGAAAATGTTAATGTCAAACACTGTTGATTGAATAATTGGAAGGGAAGTAGGGTAAGAAACTGTTTGCTCCACTTTGAAGGTGGGGAGGGTGGTGCACACAATATTTTTATGTATAAAAACTTCAAGTGTTAAGAGTTTTCAAGAAAGATGACCCAAATCCCAATTCCTCTACTTCAATTTCCTACTATGTAGTTTTAAGATTTAAGAATTAAATGAGGCTATAGGTATGATGTATTTAGCTTAGTCTTATATTCAAATAATACTTACTGGGATATTAATCAGTCTCTTTTTTAGCACAGCCACACCATCACATAGTGAAAGAAGAGACACTGGAGAATGTGCTGTCACTTTTAAGTCTGAGGATGCTCATTGTCAAGTACTAGTGAATATGGAGTAATTCCAGTCAAGCAAAATGGAATCCCCCAAGGTTCAGGAATTGGTATGAGCTTCAAATCCCTGTACTTGATGATGAGGCCCTCTAGAACCTATGGAGAACTTTACAGATGAATTCAGATCATGATTCTTTCAAGCCCTGGCCTTATCTTCCCTATTTTATTCTGTATACCTAAATCTCTCCTTTAGTATCCTTCAAGGACTGCCTAGTGCCCTTCTCTCACCCATGTTCCTCAGGACTGTAGTTCTGATCCTTACATCCTTAGTCCCCTCCTTTGGGCTCGTTCTCCCAGGGCTGTTGGACTGGACTGAGTAAATCATCTCAGGGAATATTGAATTTCCTATTGTTATGCTCTGTGGTCCCATGGTCCCTCCCCTGGTTGTAGTGATCATGCTAGCAACCACCAGTTGTCCACAACCATGTTTTTGGATACCCTGTTCTAATACTCTATGCCTCCTCCTTCTCTATCTGCAAAATCAGGGTAGGTTCTGTTGTTCGCCATTCTACTATGTGTGGAAGTAGTATGAAATCATGTTCAATCCCTTTGTTCCATAATGTAATGTAATTAACTTCTCTCTGCTATTAACCCCCATTAAAAGGTTAAAATTCTAAAGACCCAAGATATACACAATGGACACTTATAGAAGAAAATGCTTGGGGGTGGGAGAATTTCTAACATCACTCCAGAATAAAGCTAATATATTCAAAAGTAGTTAATTAATAATAACATAGTTTTTTAAGCACAAGAAACTGTCATTGCTTTAGAACTGATATTAAAGTTGAACTAATTATGAATTATAATCATTAAAAATACTTTGGGGAATAGTTTCAAAATGCTCATATATATTACTGGCTTTAGGGAAAAACAAGAAAGGGAATCAAATTCAGGAGCCTTCCTAATTTTTCTGTCAGTGGTATTCTCTTTTTTCTTTTTTTAAATTTCTTTTTATTTTTTTAAATCTTTTTTATCTCTAATTTCTGATGACCCTGCTCCCATTCCCAAATGTCACTTTCCTCATGATGCTTATAATCACCATGCAAAAGAGATGCTTTTCCAGTCCATTGTCTGTATCCATCACAATTCATTACCCTTGTCACAGATCTTTCCTTCCCTGGCCACACCACTTCTTGCTGACTGCTCTTTCCTAGCCCCTTGCTCTAACTCCTGTTAAATTTTCTTTCAATGACTACTGTCATATAGCATTATGAATGGGGGCAGGGCTTAAACTCTGCATACCCATGGAATCCTAGCATACTTTCCCAATAAACGCAGGTGTATTTATTTCATCTTTTGATGTTGTCAGATTAGCAGCTTGTCTTCTTTGTAATTATTTGTGAAAACAAATGACTATAAAACAAATAAGACTTATTAGAAAAAGGGGAATGAATCTGAGTCCAAGACCCTTCTCCATTGACATGCAAAGATATTAAAATAAGTCAATGAACTGGCAAGGGTCTGGCTCAAGGCAGATTCTAACTAGAGCAATAAGACCCCTGAGAGGGAACATAGCATCGAAAATAGAAGTAGTTTGGAAGCATAAAGAGTATGTCTTCAAAGCTACGGGTGAGTTGAGACTTCTGGTTTTCTCCGCATACACCATTGAGAATTCAATTACTACTAGCACAATTAATTTTGGTAATATGAGTGTACTTTATGGGCCATGGCAGAGTGAGTGGCTCTGAATTGAAAGAGATTTTACCATTCATGAATCTATTGTTGCTGGGACAAATCAACTGATGTTTGTGGCAGGAAGGGATACAGAGCCATCAGTGGTAGATTTCTAGGTCCACTAGTGGTGTCATGGAGGTCCCAGAAAGTGTGGCAGTATGATGTCTGTCCTCAAGGAGGGCATCAGTTTCTGCTCCTCCAGCAGGAAGCAGCCTGGGAGAATGGTAGGAAATGGTTCGTGAACATTACATACTCTCCTAGACAGCTTCAGAGATATTTAGAGAGAGAAACACCTGGAGATACTAGGAAGTTTTATAATAAGATCGATAGACAACCAGATAGCCAGCCCAGGGGTCAAAAATCATGCCAATGATTACCCTGATTGGCCACTACAATATTGGAAAACAATTGAATTTGAAGGATGTGGCAGGCATCATCAACTGCCTCAAGCCCCAACTCTCCTTTCTCTTATTCCTGTTTTTCACATATTCACAGGTAAATTCCTGCCCCACCCTTTTTGGAAGAAGACACTAAGTCTTAGTAATTGCACTCCCCATCACATCCCACCACAACTGGTGCATAATGGGCACTCAGTAAGTGCTAATGGGAAAGAAAAGCAAAACTTTCTTGCTGTTTTGGCCCTAACTAGGGCCTATGTTCAAAAGAGTTAGATAATATCTCTAAAGTGTTCTCATTTTCACAAAAGATTTCAGCACTGGAAACCCCTCAATGCTTCCTCTAAAACAAGTCTTTAAGGACACAGCTCTTATAAGGCACATAACACTGGAGACTGAAATAGTTCAAATGCTTTCCCTGAGTTCTGCATTGGACCTTGGGAATACCAGAACAGAGGGTGGGAGGACAGGAAGCAGGATTTAATTCTGTCCAGTTTTACCAAGGAAGAATGATTGCTACTGCTCCCCCAGCAAGCACTGGCAATCCTAGTCAAATCACACATCATCTTCCTCTCATTCTTTATACAGTCACAGTGAGGCTGAAAAGTCTCTCAAAACACAAAATTGCTCTGCCAGCCTCTTTAGCATTAACATAGAAGACAAACTCCCTTCCAGCATACATTTGAAAGTAGGGAATTTTACTTAACCCAAATAAACTTAGTGCATCTCATTATAAAATATAAATAAATAAAAGGGAGAGAGAGAAAGAAAATGTACCACCTAGGAATATGAATACATTTTTACAATTGCTTTGAGATTCAGAGTGTGAATTTTTTAATACTTAATATCCTAAGTTGTTTTCTTCATTTCCACAGAAATAACTCTGCAAGTTCAGAGTTTATTTTTTAAACTACTTTTTTTTCTGAATCAGTGAGAAAAAAAATTACCATATCTTTCAGCTGTATAAAATAGTTTTACAGTTTAGCACTTGAAGAACAACCCCCATCAATCACTAGCAGTAACTGAGGCACTTTATGCATCCAACAACTTAAGTTTAAATTGAAACATCACTGATTGGCAACAAAACAATTTTTGCCTTTCTAGTTTCTGCACGTCTTCTTATCAATAGATGTTAAGTCTAAGGTAAAGTCAATCTTGTGGCTTTACTTAAAATATTTCTAGGACCTAGGGGTAAATGCTGGGAAAATCCTGTCCAATTATTAAGAAGCATGTTATAACCATATATGTTTTCTTGCAAACACTTCCTGTCTGAGGAAAACTCCTTAAGGACATTATTATCTTTCTAACACCATTGCAAGAAGAAATATTTAGCAGTCTGATTAAATATAGGTTGAATCTTCTAAGTAATAAAAGCACATTTGGAAGCAAATAAAACTGTTTATTCCTTGCAAGTTGGCAGTGTATTAACATCCAAACTAATTATATTGTCTGCCCTCCCAACTCCCCCAAAAAAGAAAAGTCAATGTTCTTCTATACTTCCATACTATTTTCTACTAAAACATTTCATTTCTGTCCAGTAGCTAGAGAGTTATTTTTGTGGGAAAACATTCTGGGACAGCATTCCAGAACTTTGTTGTTAACAGACACATATCTGTAGCATAATAAAAGAGTAATTCTAAATGAAGAAATTTAAATTTCAATATAATACATTTTTTATATAATTTGTTATATTGTATATGCATATAATATATTTATAATATGTGTGTACATATTTATTAACACATTTCAAATCTCCTCGTAAAATGAAAGGGATAATATTTTTAGGCCCTTTTCTATGGCCATTGAACAATTTCTATTTCTCTTACTGAGAGAACAGCCGATTTCACACTGGAGAAATAGGATAAAGAAAGAAGAGGCCTAAATAGCCGATTTGCTATCTGCTTATTCACTCATTCAACAAATATTTTTTAAGCATCTTCTCTGTGTCAGTCATTGTGTTAGATGCCGACATAATGTAGTGTATAAAACTTATAATCTAAGGAATCATTTGAGATTCTAGGAAGCTAAATGGGAACACGGGAAGGCCATTCATTCCCTCCAACTCCTGCTAGATATGACTTTGAGAAAGATTCTTAGACACATGGAATGAGTCCGACTTCCTCTCTCTCTGTGACTCATTCAATATAATGAACTTCCTAATTCCTTTCCAAAAAAGTGAACCAGGGATAAACTAAAATGAAACCATGATCAAAGTGTGGAGGTCCTTGAGGATGCCTGGGTGACTCGGTTGGTTAAACGTCCAACTTTGGCTTAGGTCATGATTTTGCAGTTCCTGAGTAAGCCTCTCATGGGGCTCTTTGCTGACAACTCAGAGCCTGGAACCTACTTCAGATTCTGTGTCACCCTCTCTCTCTCTGCTCCTCCCCCACATGCACTCTGTCTCTGTCTCTCTCTCAAAAATAAACATTAAAAAAAAAATGTTTTTAAAGTGTGGAGTTCCTTGTAGGTGTATTTTCATTAGAATTTGTAATAAATTATAGAAGTGGTGTTAAAAAATTAAATCCTCAATTTTTTATGCTAGCGAGTCCTCATTAGCATATATTGACTATTATTATTTATTAGAATATTAATAATTTATTAGATTTTTAATTAACCATAAAATCACTTTACACAATTAAGTCTAATTAATACAGAGGGATTTCAGATAAAAATGTTCTAAAATACATCTCCATTTTTTTATTAAGGAAATAGCACAATTTGAGGTTGTTACACAGCCCTTAAGCACAATTCAATTATTGGACAAGGAGGGTGATTTGCATAATCACATTTTCATGGTTTAGGCAGAAGGTCACTTGGGGCTTAGGATATGATGTACCTCAAAGGGTAAGCAAGCTTTAAGGTAAGAAATCTCAGGGTTCCTAGAATGACAACTCCTTGTTAGTCTGGGAGAAGCTCCATAGGTAATTCCAAAGTTCCTTCCCCGTTCCATGTCCTCAAGTTGGGAATTGCTCCAACGGCCTCTAAGTTCCTTAAGAACAGAATGATGCCTCATTCATCTCTACATGCAAGTGTCCATAATAATATCAGACATAAAGTATTACAGACTCTGTGTTTGTGTCCCCACAAAATCCATATGTTGAACCCCTAACCCCATTGCAGCTGTATTTGGAGTAAGGAAATAATTAAAGTTAGATGAGATCATAAAGGTAGGGCCCTGACCCAATAGGATTAGTGTCTTTATAAGAAGAAACACCTGAGAACTCGGATGCACTCTCTCTCTCTCTCTCTCTCTCTCTCTCTCTCTCTCTCTCTCTCTCTCCACTTACCAAAGAAAGAACATATGAGTACATAGTGAGAAGGTGACCATTTGCAAACCAAGAAGAGAGCTTTCATGAGAAATTGAATCAGTGAACATGTTGATCTTGGAATTTCCAGCCTCCACAAATCTAACAAGATAAGTTTCTTTAAGCCACTCAGTCTAAGGCATTTTGTTATGGCAGCCTGAGCAGATGAATACAAAAAGAATCACTATGATTAGTTGTCAAATAAACAAATTTCTTCAAAATATTCCAGGATTTCTTGTTCAAACAGTTTTTGAACACCTGCTGTGTCAGATACTATGGCAGTCAAAGTTTTATGAAATGAAAAAGAACTGCAGTTATGCTCTGCATCTATAAAATGGGAGAAATATTATTACGTTTTTAGGGTTCCGAGGAATAAATGATATAACAAGACCTTAGCTCAGTGCTTACACAACAGAATCACCCCATCATTGATTATCATTATGTCTCAGAGTGACATGCCACAAATGAAAACTATAGACTTTTTTCTCTTTTTGTTGACAAAGATGGCAGGAAAGTACTCACCCCACCTGCCATTTTCATGGGTCTATTCCAATAGGGTTGGAAGTTGGGTAAGGCAAGAAGAGATCTATACCCAAAACTTAGGCTCAGGGAAGCACAACTCTGTAACCTGTGTGACACAGAGAATGAGTACCTCCTTAAATTTTGTACTCTAGTTGCCTCCTTACCTCTCAGCCTTTTGCGGGGAATCTCCTTTTTGAGGATGAAACATCTTATAACTACTAGAAGTACCCTTCTATAGGAGTGTGGGAAGTTATTGTCATTTTGTGAGGAAAATAGGGGTAATAAGACCATTTGGATTTTGAACATTCAGGGTGAAGCTGATTATATTGGGTTGAATAGTGAGTCCCCAACATTCATGTTCACCCAGGAACCTCTGAATGTGGCCTTATTTGGAAAGGAGATCTTTGTAGATGTAATCAAGTTAAGATGAGGTCACAATGAATTAAGACAGGCCCTAAACCCAGTATGAGGAGACTTAGGAAATTTGGACACAGAAACACAGATACAGAGGGGAGAAAGATAGAAGCAGAGATTAGAGTGGTATATCTATAAGCCAAGGATTGCTGTCAACTATCAGAAATTACTGAAAGCAAGAAAGGATTCTTCTCTAGAGTCTTAGAAGGGAGCATGGCCCTGCTGCCACCTTGATTTCAGACTTCTAACCTCCACAACTGTGAGAGGATAAATTTCTCTTATTTTAAGCCATCCAGTTCATGCACATTTGTTACAGCGGCTCTGAGAATCGAATACACTACTCAATCACTAGATGTAAATCCCTGGGAAGAGAAGGAAGGGAATAGTCTAAATCTGTGAGGTGTAGAACAGATCAGTCATGACCTGGTGTCAGTGGGAACTCATTTCTCAGGGAGAAGGCTATCCATGTGAATGGAAAAACTGAGCACTAGCATCCAACCCTGGGAGCCAAGAGTGGGGCAGCTGTGACTAAGCTTAGCACTGGTTCTGGTGCTGTCACCCTTCTTCAAAAACACATGGAAGTCCCTGGAGGAGTCTCATTGTCATTATCAGGGGAGTGGAAGAGCATGTTCTGACATCTCTATAGGGCCAGTGCCTATGAGGAACAAGTACCACCAAGGGCCAATAGAAACAGCAGTTGTCTCTCCATGTGAGTAGAGCAGCTGGACTGGCCATCCTCTCTTCTTTGCACTGACTACATTCTCAGAGGTCTGGACAGTTTGAAGGTGGGGAGAACCAACATAAACTTGAAACATGAGGGGTGCCTGGGTGGCTCAGTCACTTAAGCATTTGACTTCGACTCTGGTCATGATCTCACAGTTTGTGAGTTTGAGCCCCACATCAGACTCTCTGCTGACAGCTCAGAGCCTGAAGCCTGCTTTGGATTCTGTGTTCCCCCTCTCTCTCTACCCAACCTTTGCTCGTACTCTGTCTCTCTTTGTCTTTCAAAAATAAATAAACATTAAAAAATTGAAAATAAATTTAAACTTGAAACATGAGAAGGAGGAATCATGGAAGCTTTTACAGAAATGTGACACCCAAACTGAAGAACAAATAGGAGTTAGCCAATAGAAGCATGGATGAGGGAGCATTTCAGGTAGAGTGGCCAGCTAAATTGAGGGTCTTGTTTTTGTCTTTGTGTGTGTGTGTGTCACTGGGTTTTAGGTGGGTGGTAATTTTACAATTTTGGTTTTAACAAGTTTCTATTTATATGTATAGATTTATTCTATAGGCTAATATTAATTATGAATAAATATTTAGAAACCTTAATTCAGATGCACTGATTTTGGTTTAATAACCCCTCCCCTCCCACACACACACACTCAATGAGGGAGTTGAATTGATAGAAAGATGGCACATTGAACATCTGAAAAGAATTGACACAGACCAAAGCAAAGTCTACATGTCGTTTGAAGGTATGAGATGGAAGTAAATGCCTCTTTGTGGCAAGCCAGAGAAGTGGTGGAGTTTGTAGGAGTGGAGGGAAAACATCAGATCATAAAACCAAGACCACAATGGAGGAAACTGGAACTCCAAACACATTTCCAAGCATAAGTGGTTATTGGTTTTGTTGTACTATTATGCCACGCTACAAATGCATTGAGAGTTGAATAGATGTTAGAGGGGTAGCCTAGGTATTATGTCAGTATTTTTAATAATGTTTCTATGGGTTGGGTGATGGATATTAAGGAGGGCACTTGTGATGAACACTGGGTGTTGTATGTAAGTCATGAATCACTGGACTCTACACCTGAAACTAATGTTACACTGTATGTTAACTGACTGGAATTTAAATAAAAACTTGGGGGAAAAAAAAAGCTTCTGTGCACTGTTACACTCCTAAATACCAAACAGCCAATTTACAAGGAAGCCCAATACATTTCTAAAAGGCATACTAGCTATAGTAGTGACTTGCCACACCCAGAAATAGCCTTGAAACTTGGGAGGGAACAGAATTCAGCATAAATTAACCTTTGCAATCATTATTTTCTGAATTGCTGATAAGTCAACTCACCACTTTTCTTTAATGTGCACATGCTTCTTTTTAGTGAGATATCCAGACTGCCACAATAGATCTCGATAGAACTGATCTAGAGGTCACAACCAAAGTAGAGTTAGAAACACATCTGTACCAACTCCTTGCACTGATCTGTTAATAGAGCTGGAAGGAAATTAGGCAGATCACCTCTTCTAAACCCCTAATCACAACCTGGTGATCCCCAGAAAATCTCCAGAGACAACTGTATTTTCATAGGAAAACCACCCCTCTTGGTTTTAGCAAGAGGAAGGATGAAAGCCTGTGGTCCTAATGCAATGGAGATTGAATAAGGGTGACAGCGGCCTTCCTTGAATTCTCTTCCTATCCATGAATTAAATTCTCTTAGAGATGAGATTGTCATCACCATGCAGCTCGGGGAAAGGACATGACTGATTGAGTTCATATTACAATACCTGGTACTTCTCCTGCCTCAGGGAAGAAAACATAAAACAAAGATGCCTGTACCATGAAATACTCAAAAATGTTCTTCAGAATTCAAGGACTTAAATTATTCATTGACTGGGGCATTTCTTTTTTTGAAGGAGAATAAAAGGGGGGGATACCCTAATCTTTCTGTCACAAAATAAAATATCGGTACTAATGTTCAAATTCACCCTCAAAACACAGTATAATCATCCCATATTATAACCAATTTCATAAAAAGTGAAAGTGTATGCAAAATAAGATAAACAAAAGGAAAAGAAAGCAACTGGGTGCAAGAAAACAGCTCACAGCAAATGACATTTAGAATGAAAGATATTTTGTTCTATACTTAAATAGACCAAGAGCAGGAATGCACTGGAGACATTTGATAATCAATATAACATTACCCCGAGGGCGCCATATACAACTATAATCTTAAAAACAAAACTCAAGGAAATGGAACATTTAAATTAGAAGGACTTTTAACAACAACAACAACAAAAAATGGCAAGAAGGGGAAAAAAAGTCTTAATGTCCTTTCATATCAGGGAATTCTTAACTCAAGGCTTATTTTTCACAGCCAGTTTTTGCCAAGCAACATGAAGAGAGAAAAAATATCTTTGGTCTTTCCTGTCACTGTAGCCTTCATAATCACCACAATTCAACATGACACCATGACTTGTAAGAAATTCTCCCCGGCATCCATTTAAGTGGACACTAATTGGAAAGTTCAGCGAACAGAAAAAGGCTGTGAACAATATATATTTCAACATGCTGTACCCAGTCCTGACCTTAAATGACAAGGAGGGAGAAAAAATGATTCAACACAGCCTCCACATTCAGCTCTGTGTTGCGAAACTGTGATGTGAACTAGCTCTAGGAAAAATGCCCTGGGCTGGGGGTGAGATGGTAATCAAACCTGGAAGCTGCATGAACAGCAATCTGCTCCAAACACACAGTCCTATAAGGGAGCATCTGGGTGCCCAGGACCAAAGTCAGGAACTCCCCCAGGAGAGCAGACAAATGGAAGATATTCCTGAAAACATAAGCTCAGAGTCGTGCCATTGCCATTTTCTAGCTGCATCACCTTGGGCAAAGAGCTTCACCTTTCAAATTTGTCATCTGTAGAATGGGGGGAATACTAACCATATCATGAGGTGTCATTATGAGGAATAACTTAGATGATGTAAATATAGTACAGCACCTACCACATAGTAAGTGCTACCTTAATAATAGTCGGCATGTACTAAGGGCTTGCAACATGTCATTGAAAATTTTTTTCTTCAAAATAACCATATGAGCTAGATATTATGATTATCCCCATTTTGTGGAAGAAAACACTGAGGCATGGAAAGGATAAGTAACTTGCTTAGGGTCATACAGCTGTTTAGTGGTAAACTGCCACTTAAACCTTGACAGTGTGATTCCAGTCTACATATACTATTTCTCATTTGGTTTTACTGAATGAATCAATTTTATTCTTGAAGATTTGATAATCTAATTGGGAAGTGATAGGCAGAAGCATTGTAACCATAGAACACGATAATATATAATCAGTAGCTACTGAACCCTACAAACAAGAAATGGAGACAGAGAGGGTTATAAAAAGCAGTATCAGAGTTTCCTTAGCACCAAGGCAGGAAATACCTGACAGCTTACAGAAGACCCCAAGCAATTTGGGGTTCTGACTTTTGGTAGTCTCACTGTTCTGCTAATTCTCCTTCCTGGCTAGAGTTCGGGAGAACTCACTTTTATTTTATACTCCAGGTCCCAAGGGTCCCAACTGGACAGGGTTCTCTGTCTAGATCTGTACTTCGCTTCTAAACTTACCTTGGAAGTTGCAGTTCCATGATTCTAAGAGATATCGAAAAGCTATGCCTCAGAAGGGTTAAGCCCTCATGGTTTGGGGACAAAGGGTAAGAAACTCAATATTCATATATGCACAGAACTTTTAATTTACACTACTTCATCCATGCAAAAATCCTTCACAAGTGAGAGAACTCAGGTCCTAATATATAAATTGCACAAAGTCACAGTATGTATCAGAACCAGGATTTAAACCCAAACCTTTCTTGCTGCTTACTTAGCATCCTTTTTCTCATGGTCCCTTACAGCTATATAATGTGCAAATCTACCCTCAAAATTATGCCTTAACCTGAAGTTGATCTGGGGAATTCCAAGAATTTTAGAAGACTGTTGACAAGGAATTGCCTGGTTGTCGGAGCCTTTAGCACCCTGGTTTCTAGATCTTGTGACCCAGTAAAGACGACTCCTGAAGACTATGAAATCTATTGTTTCCAGCATTCTTTGTGAGCACTTTTTTCTGTTCATGGATTCTATGTCATAGTCATTAGATTCAGCTTATTATCCAGGCCCGATCAAATATAGGACCCATTTCCCTCAACACACTGATTAACTCAAAGATAGGCACATGATTCAAGGGAAACTAAGCAGAACCCTTTATTGGATTTGCTGCAAGAGTACTGGGGGAGAAAAGTTCCCTATCAAGTGAGATTTATAAATGAGAAGAACTGAATCTGGGGTCTTCAGTGTATCTTCCAAGTCTTCAGTATCTACATTCCATGCCATGGGTCAAACCCTATTTTCGGAATGCAGGCAAGACAGAACAAGAGGAAATGAGGACAGAGCTGGGCTTTAAAAGAAGTCAGACTCCAGTACCTTTGCTCTTTCCCACAAATTCTTTTCCACAGTAGGTTGCCTAGGAAAGGATGTTTGGCAACAATATTACAAACAGAATAAGCAAAGAAAGAATTTTTTAACCAAACTTAAAAGTCAATGTTGGTTGAAGGAGAGATGTAATCTAAAGAGAGCAGGCTGTTGAGGCTCCCTACACTTGCCTTCTATATGAACCCCATATCAGCACATGGTGAAACAATCTTCCCTTCCCCCCAAAACCTGCAAAGGCTTCATGACTCATGTAGGCTTTAATCATGGTTTTTTGAGGAGAAGGGACAAAGGGTTAGATGGCACCTCAGACAACAGAGGTTTCGAAAATCCACTTTAAACAATAAAGTTTTTCTCTTTCCCTCCTCAAAAAAAATTCTTTCCAGAACATATATATCTCCTCTTCCTTCTCCTACTCTCTGATCCCAACCATGAGCCCTAGTTCTTTGTCTCATATGCCTCTTACAATCCATTCCCTCACCAAAACAAAAACTGAGAAGTATCAATGGGAAAATAATAATAATAATAATAATAATAATAATAATAATAAAGCCAAGACTAAGCAAGAGAATGAAGAGACCTTCCAATCACCCTTCCAAAAGCAAGTCATAGATGTAATATTTTTAAGCATGTACCGATTTTTGTTCTTGTCCATGAGCAGGACAGCCTAGAGCTTACACACTAGAAGGAGGACACAAATATTAAATAAGTAAACAAAATTATCAATCAAATCATTTCAGGTAGAGGTAAGTGCTAGGAGGGGAAAAGTTTGGTACTATGTTAACAATGACCAGAACTGGTGAGAGAGAGCGACTTTATATTTTCTGGTAGGCAAAGGCTTCTTCAAGGAGGGGACTGCTGATCTGTATCCTAACAGGAAGGTTAATAACCATGCAAAGATGTGCATTCTATCAAGAGAAATTAGGCAAATTTAAAAGCCATGAATCAGCCCTAAGAGAGCCAGGGAGGCTGGTGTGAAGTGAGTGAATAGAAGAAAGAGATAAGGATGGATAGGTATGTGGGCAGGACCTCCTGGTTCAGAGTAAAAAAAAAAAAAAATCTGGATTTTATTCTCCATAGAGTGAGAAGCTGCTGTTGAAACTGAGCAGGAGTCACTGACATTTTATAAAGGGTATGCTGACTACTATTTGGAGAATGACTGTAGGGAATCATGGAGGGATGGTGAATGGAAGCTCCCCATACCTGGAGCCCTAGGATGTTTGGCATTGACTTTCATCTTGCTCTATAGCATTCAGCTGGTTTATTAGATTAGGCACCTGGGTACCATGAGGTTTGTTTTAGAGTAATCAGTCTGTTGGAAAGTGGAAGCATTTGTGAGACTGAGGCAACCAACCCTGCTTTGAGGAGATGAGAAAGAGGTGAAAGATGAATCTCAGGTTTTGAGATGGGTCAGTATTGAGGGAGAATTAGTTGAGGGCAGAGAGGGAAATAAAACGTAAGCAAGTTGGAGTTCAAACCAAAGTTTTTAAAACCGTGTTTTAGCCTAAGGGATTTTAACTTTATTTGTTCAACAGTGAAGAAGCCAGAAGAAATATTTATTTATTCACTTTGCTTTAATAAAACCCTTTATTGAAGGATGACTAACATGAATGGCTGAATTCATGGAAATGCCCCTCACTCAGAAGGGCCCATGCTTAGTTTATTGCCCTGCTGTCGAAATTTTTAATAATTTTATCTTTGAATTTGTGTTTTGTAAATGAAGTTCAGTGGTACAATGGAGCATGTGTAAGCAAAGGAACTTGACAAAATGTCTTTACTGTTTCTTTAAAAAAATTTTTTAATGTTTATTCATTTCTGATACAGAGTACAAGTTGGGGAGGGAAAGAGACAGATGGAGACACAAAATCTAAAGCAGGCTCTGAGTTGTCAGCACAGAGTCTGACACAGGGCTCAAACCCACAAACCATGAGATCATGACCTGATCCAAAGTCAGATGCTTAACGGACTGAGCTACACAAGCCCCCCTGCCTTTACTGTTTCTTAATGCCCCCATTGACACAGCGTTTGGGATGCCTCAAGACAATGGAATTCTTCTGGACCTACCATCCATAGAAGTTTAGGTAGATGCAAAGTAAGTACAAAGAAAGAATATTATGGAAACCAATGGTTTCCAAATTGTTGGTAGAATGTATATTTATTAAGAAGCATAATAAAATGTATTTATTATTCTACTATTGATGGGCATTGAGGTAGCTTTCCAGTTTGAGACTATTATAAATAGTGCTGCTATGAATATCCTTTAATGTACTTGTTTACCCATTTCTCTTGGGTATTTACCTACAAGTGGAATTGCTGAGTCAACTAAAGCACATACTCAGCTTTAGTTGATAACTACCAAACAGTCTTTCAAAGCATTTATATAAACTCTGCATTTCTGTCAGGGATTATAAAAGTTCTGTTTGTTCCACATCTCTCCCAGCACTGGTATCGTTTCAGTTGGTATGTAGTGACATTTCACTGAGGTTTTAGTTTGCAGTTCTTTAGCCTCTAATAAAATGTAACATTTCTTCAAGTGTATATTGGTCATTTATAAATGCTATTTTATTACCTGTTAAAGTTTTTTGCCCATTTTTCTACTTGGTTACTTGTTTTTTTTCTTATTGTTTTGTAGGACTTTGTCACATATGTTTACTACTTTGTTGTCAGATAGATGTGTTGCAAACATCTTCCATTCTGCTGTGTGTGTTTTTATTTCTTTATGTTTCTTAATTTTAGCACAATCTGGTTTATTAGTAATTTCCTTTTTAGTTAATTTTTCATATGCGTCTCTTGGTTCTTTTATATTCCACATTTAGCTCTATGCCCCATCTAAAATTGATTTTTTACAATGTGAGAGAGGGGTGAACATTTCTTTTTCCCCACATGGATATTCAATTGATCCAGCACCACTTATTGAAAAGGCCATCCTTCCCCACAGCACTGTAGCACTGTCTTTCTCATTAATCAAGGGACTACATAGTGTGAGTCCATTTCTAAACTCTCTATTATATCTGTACTTTGAAAAAGTTCTTTGATCATACCAGACTGACTGCTTTGCAATTTTTCCATCTATTCCAAGTCTATTTGTCTATCTTTAAAAAAAATTTTTAACAATTTTTTTTAATTTCCTTTTTTTAATGTTTATTTATTTTTGAGAGGCAGAGAGACAGAGAATGAGGAGAGGAAGGGCAGAGAGAGAAGGAGACACACTCTAAAGCAGGCTCCAGGCTCTCAGCTGTCAGCACAGAGCTCGACGTGGGGCTGGAACTCACAAATTGCGAGATCATGACCTGAGCCAAAGTTGGCTGCTTAACTGACTGAGCCACGCAGGTACCCCTAAAAAAATTTTTTAATGTTTATTTATTTTTGAGAGAGAGAGAGGCACAGAGTGTGAGTGGGGGAAGGGTAGAGAGAGAAAAGTAGAAGAACCTGAAGAAGGCTCCAGGCTCCAAACTGTCAGCACAGAGCCCAATGTGGGCCTTGAACTCACTAGCTGTGTGATCATGACCTGAGCTGAAGTAGGATGCCCAATGAACTGAGCCACCCAGGTGCCCCACCATGTCTATTTGTCTATCTTTGCCTAATAAGTACCACGTTGTCTGCATTGCATTTGAAATCTTGTAGTACATATTGATATCTAGTATTTTATGTACTCAACTTTCTTTTCATCTCTCAGATTGTCTGGCCTCTTCCTGGCTCTCTTCTAAAGCTTTTGATGAACAGACGAAATGATCCTGGTGCTATGTTGGGAATTTTGTTATTTCATAGCTATCTCTTGACTTAGAGGATAGGTAAGTAAGGACCAGAAAAAGGAAGTAAGAAGACCAATTTAGTTGAATGATTATAAAGGTGTACTACTTGAAATTAGAAATAAAAATAAAAAGACAGGTCTAAGGATATAACAAAAGAAGAATCAGGAGGATCCATGCTTGATTGGTTGTAGGAAGAAAATGTAAGATGTATTTTAAGGTGAGACGTTGAGGTAACTGAAACATTGAGAAAGTTATTGAAATAAGTAAGAGAAAATCAAGAGCTGCTTTGAGGAATGAGGGGAAGATAAATTCAACAGACAACAGGAGGAATCTCAAGTATTTAAAAAATCATATCTGCAAGTGTCCAACAGGCAGGTGGGAATGCAGATTGGAGGTTAAAAAGATCAAGACGGGAGATAGAGAACTGGATGATATATATATCGATATGTCATAGAGTAAGGATGCTTTCAAAGGGAGGATGCCTAAAGAGAAGGAGGGATTGTAGAAGACCAAGATAGAAAAAGAGACCAGAAGGAGGAAGAGACAGATAGAGAAAGAATAGAGAAAGGAGAGAAAAAGGAAAAGAGGAAAGAGAAAAAGTTTTGAATTTCAGTTAACAGAGGCTAGCCATATCTTTATTCTTGTGTCAAATCTGTGTATTTCTAAAGCATTCCACTAGAAAATTATCTTGATGGGACTTTCCTGTAGCAGAGACTTTTTACTGCTGTTTCTTTCCCAGCAAAAGATCTATAGACTGATGGGGGATCATTTTGGGGTCCCTGGACTTTCTATAAATATGTGTGCATTTGAAGTGACAACAAGTGGGTGGGTACTGATTCCTTACATTGCTAGGAAAAGGAATTAATGCATAGAATAATCAATTTGTGTATTGCACATTGCAATAAAATTATTAAAATAATGCCTTGCTTCCTAATTGCATTCAAGAATTCTTAGTACATTGCTTATCTTTTATTATACTTAGTCAAATTTTAGAATGTTGATGATTCACAAATAAAGAACTTTAAATGCTCCTGATGGCCTGTAGACAAGGCTAATTTATACCCTGGAAGCCAGAAGGAGTGTTAACCATATTCAGGTTGCACTTCAGTGGTTTGAAAGGTAATTGTTTTACAATCCCAGAATTTAAAAGGGACTTCCAAAAATAGAATAGACCATCAAATAGAAAGAGACAATAAAACATTTGTTTTCTTAAAATTCCCTTCCATTCTGTAATTTATCTAGCACTAGTCAAAGTACTTCTTATTAGATAGATAATAATCAAAGCCAACATTTTGGAGAAAGTTCTACCATCACTGATTAGAATTTTGTCCCAACTTTTTTTTCTTAAACAAAGTTGATAGAAAGTATAAAATGAAGAAAAAAAAAGGTTTTCTATTTTGATAGACCCTCAGTACAAATGTGAAGAACTGAACCACATTTAGCAGTTATGTATGTTCCCCCTTTATCTATCTGACCCTTCAGGGAAAAGAAGCCAAATGTGAAAAATGAAAGATTTTGAGTGGTTTATACTAAAAAGACATTCCTTAATTGGATATTGAGGGACAAATTTAAGTCAACAAAGAAGTCTCATGACAGCATTTTTCTTCTCTTCACACTTATTTTTTAAGTTTATTTATTTATTTTGAGAGAGGGGAGGAAGAGAGAGACGTAAAGAGAATCTCAAGCAGGTTCCATGCTGTCAGCACAGAGCCTGATAGGGGCTCAATCTCATGAACCATGAGATCATGACCTGAGTTGAAATCAAGAATCCATGCTTAACTGACTGAGCCACCCAGGCACCCCCTTCCCTCCTCACTTTTTAAAAAGATAACTTTGGGGGCACTTCAGTGGCTCAGTCAGTTAAGTGGCCAGCTTCAGCTCAGGTCATGATCCCACCACTCTTGGGATGGAGCCCTGTGTTGTGCTCTGTGTTGACAGCTCAGAGCTTGGAGCCTGTTTCCAATTGTGTCTCCCTCTCTCTGCCCCTCTCCTGCTAAGGTTCCGTCTTTTTCTCTCAAAAATAAATAAACATTAAAAAGTTTAAATAACAAAAAGGATAACTTTGTTAAGACTAGTGAGTAAACACACCAAGTTAACTTGCAATCACACACACACACACACACACACACACACACCACACACACACACACACACACACACACACACACACACACACAATAGTCCACTTGTCCAAAGGCACTCTTTCATGACTGGTAACTTTATTACTAGAACAATTATCTTGTGAAACAGTTATTATGATACTCAATAGCCAAATATTTCTAGAGAGTTTTCAGGGCCAGAAAATAAATTGGAGTGCAGCAATTAAAATTATAATGCAAAAACAAGACCAACTAATTTGGGCAAATAAGTCCAAAATTGTTTGTGCACTGAAATTTCCATAATTCCTCTGGCCTTAAGAAAGATTTTCACTCCTAAGATCTCAAAATGTCATGTTATCATCATTGTACTCTTGAAATACGAAAAGTGATAAAAATCAAGTACACACAGCCTTTGCCTGTCCTTCACAAACACGAACTTAAAAATTGTACTGAGTGAAAGAGGTGTGTGACATACCCTTACTCCATTTTTCTGTAGTTAGTTATCTTGATAAATGAAAGTCAAATATATTTAAGTAGATATTTCAGACTTCAAATGTTAATTTGTTAAAGAAAAAAAGAATTACATTTTAATAGAGACTCTTAAACACAATCTAAAAGACATTTTGGGAAAGTATCTCAAAATGTTGATTTTCTAACAGGAAATGGATTCTGAAAAAAAAATCACATCCCAATTAGCGTCACTCATGACTTTATAAATTCTTTCTTTTATGTTTTGAGGAACGCAACAGCTCAAGTTAGATAAAAATTAAAATTCAGAGGTTGAATTCAGCTGTGTACTTGAACATTGTGTAAATTCACTGAGCTGAGGCCCAGATTTGTTTACTTGAGAACTTTTCAATAAAATCCTTAAATGTGCTTGCAGCTCCAAATAGCTGCTAAAATCACAAATTCTAAAGCTATGAATTTTTGTGTGTGTGTGAAATGGTACACTGAAATTAACACTATACTTTTGAATAAAACACCAAGGTGGTACATAGAAATGTCTGCAGTTTTCTTGGCTCAGGAAACACAGCTGAAGCTGTGTCTATCATGTTGCCAGGCAGCAATTTCTTAGGCTAGTACCACAGTAACTCCCAGTCCAAGACAGCAACGTCATCCCATGTTGGCCACACTGTGGAAAGTTTTCACTTCACCCATCCCTCTCATTTGTGAAACACCTGATTTTGCCTATTAAACTTTCCCCAGCTCTCCCTGAGATCACAAAGCCACCTTTCATTTTCAAATGAAATGTTTCCCACTTGAATTGTTTCCAATCCCCATTAATCTATTGAAGAGCAGATAGGAAAACGAAAGGCCTTTGTAATGTGATGATGATAGTAATGGCCAGCATGTATTATACACTTACTATGTGTCAAGCACACCAGTAACACTTCACCTATGTTATTTCATTTAATTCTCACTCAGCTACTGAGATATTCTGTATTTCACATTTAAAGGAAGCCATGAGCACATTATGATTTTTTAACATACAGATGAAAAAGGGAGGAAATGCTGCCAAATAAACTATGATGTAATATTTTCTTGTCACTTCAAATTTTTATTTTATACTTGTTAAAAGTGTTCTCTTGTCATATCAGCCTCTCACTGCTTTGCAATCTTTTTCTCCACATACCAAGGGATTTGGGATTTCTCCTGCTTTCAGTTGCACGGCTTGGTGTGTGATAAGCAATCATTTTGCTTGCACGTCAGTAACAAAAGGAACACAGTTTCAGCTACCTGAGGGTATTTTCCTTTCTTGGATATCATAGAGACCCTTTTTTTCTTTGCAAGAAAACCTGGCATAACAATCGTTCTTCCAATGATGAATTGTTGCTTCACAAATAACAAGTTTAAGCTCCACTGCTTTGTTTCTGCATGTACAATAACTTTTTATCTTAAAGCCAAATGCACTGTGTAACTTTTCTGAAGACAATTTAAATGGCAAATTACCTCAGCATGTGCATTAAAACCAATACCTATAACTCAGGTAAACTCATGGCAACATGAACAGCAACGACCAAGTGTGTGTGTGTGTGTGTGTGTGTGTGTGCGCGCGTGTGCACATGCACACACATGCTCAGGCAATGCCCCTATATTACATGTGCAATGGTAATCATAAAATACTATTCATTGTATAAATAATCTCAATTTCTGAGATGTGAAAATTTAGCATATTATATTTCATAGAATGTATAACATATAGTGTGTTCAAAACATTATATAATTAGTAAGAGGCCAAGCTAGAATTGTTACATAGGAAATCTGACTCTGGAGCACATTCTCTTAATTGCTACATTACACTAGTCTTAGAAAAATGAAGAAAATAAATCCATGCCCTTATCTTAATTTTGCCATAATGACTTAAAGTTGGAACTCAATATAACTTTCACTTTACGTTTGTAGATTTAATTTCAATCCTTTGCAGCTGCTTCTTGTGTTTTTATTAAATAGTGACACCAGTCATTGTACTCTGTATAAAGAGGTGATGGTTTCTGACTGGAGGGTTTATGATCTAAATTAGACAGGACAAAAGCAGGAAAATGAGATGGCAAAAGGTTGTGAGAAGTTGGTGTTGGTTTCAATTTGCTTCATTTTCATGGTGCAAATGTTCTTAATGCTTCCTGAATTCACACTTCCCATCTCGTTTTCTCCCAATTATTTGCAAGGCATGTCAAGCAGGTGGCAACGTTCCTTTTGTTTCAAGTGAAGAACCTGAGTATAGCCATATTCATACAGCTAGTAAGAAGATGAGACAGTTCTAGCACTCACATGATACCTATATTTGGAACATAACCATCTTCAAAAGAAATTATAATCTTGTTGCTACATTTAACAAATGGATGAAGATAACGATCTTATCTGATCACACAAAACTCTCCTGGAAAAGGAGAGTTCGATGATACCCCAGATTTCATCTACCTTGACTTTAGTGAAAATGCAACAAGATGGAATAGGATATGCTCTGGACCCAGCCTGTCTTGGTCCATATCCTGGCTTTGCCACCAACTAGATTTGCAAACTTGGTCAAGTTTCTTAAACTCTCTGTGCCTCAGTTTCCTTATCCATAAGGTGGGGATCATAATAGCAATAAAAATTCTAGATGAAAAGAAATGAAAGGGTAAATTCTATTAGTAAGATTAAATATAGCCTAGAAATCATGGCCTTTAAGATAGAAACTTAGAAATGATGAGTAAAGAAAATGGGCAGGGGAGGAGGAAGCACTGTTTATTGTTATATTAAACTTGGATTGACTACAAGTTCACCTTCAGTTTTTGTGCATGCTATTATTCATCTATACATATCTGATCTTTCTAGAGGCCCTCAAAGGGTTATCAATTCCCAGCCCAAGTCTTCTGCTCACTGAATAATACTCCTGTTTAAATTTCCAGAAACATATCCACATATCATTTCCACAGTCCCAGTACTATTTGCTTATGCGCTTCAGCAAGAACATCTGATAAACACAGGCTTTCTTCCCAAAGCCATACTGACTCTCGGTATTGTGAGCACACTCAAGAGACTTACTAAGCAAATGAATGCCCGTTGAATTCCTATTTTCACCTACTTCCCTTTTAGTAACGAGATAGTTACCAGTTCTTTTCAGGATTGTTAAAAAGCATGTCCACATGAAGATAGTATACGGAAAAGTAATTTCTCATTCATGACAGTATTAGAATGTTCCAAAGGGGTAATGGTGAAGAAAAATAGTACAGCTGTGTTGAAGTATCTTAATTCAGCCAGTCTATTTTCCCAATAGAAAAATATTGGCTTAATATATGTCACATATGTATATAGCTACTACTACTGCACAACATACTCTTCACATTAATGTTGACTGGAGGGCCGTGAATAATCTCAAACATCAGAAAATAATAATGCTTTTGTTTACAGCAGACTATGATAACTCTGTCTTGTCTTTCTATTTCTCTTCTTGGGTTTTCAATCCCAAACATTCCCGGTACTCCCTGGGCATACTTGCAAAGGTGAGCACATGATCCAGGCTCCTGCAATCAGAGGACTGCATCCCCTAGACCACAGTGATTTAGGAATAGGCATGTGACACAGTTCAGGCCAATCAGACACCTTCTTGGGAATTTTCCACTTTCACGAGAACGATTCTGTTTTCTCTCTGTTACAGTGTTGAAAGGATAAAAGCTAGAACTATTTGTGGCCATATTTCCCAGCCTTAAGGAGGAAACATCCCTAGTATCAAGAAGAATAAGGTGCAAAGAGAAGCAAAATCAGAGATAAAAGTTTGTCACATTTCCAAAGGGCACATTCACCCCTTACATTACCTTGTGCCTTATATACAATTCCTCTAGAATACCATGTGAACGGTCCCCTCTGGAGTTGCGCCACTAAGTAGTTTTAGTAATGAGGAAAAAAAAATATGCAGGTAACTTGAATACTTAGCGAACTAAGTATTCGAGTATAAGACTTGAAGTCTCCAAGGACCATATTCCTAGGGCATGTTCTTTTGTTCTATCAAATACCCAACATCCTGTCCAGTTTCATCAGCCTATTAATTACTTTCTTAGCTAGTTTGAGTTCTCTTCATTTGTAACAGCAAGAGTCCTAAATAATACAAACTTCCTATGACTGTACAAAATGCTTTCATACAGGTAATTTCATCTAGGCACAGAGAATGTGTCTATTTTATATATACCAGAACAAAAAGAGGTTAAGGATTTGCCTGCTGCTATAGTCGAACAGATTCCTTTTTTTTTAAGTAACAGAAAACAAAAGGGGGAAGTGGAGGAGAATTATATCTAGGTCTCTTCCATGTGGGTTCAGCAAGTTTAACCTCCAGGGTATATTATGTCACACTTATTTGTCTCAGAATTCAGGCTTGCATTTGGGAGGAAGCATTCCTGGATCCTCACCCACTCACTGCTGATTCCAACTAAGTGATCTTCATTTCTCCTTCCTACACTCTGAATCAAGTGCCTGAACAGAAGCTGACTGTTGAACCCCAACTGTATTTACCAATATCTTTTAATAATTAATATTTATTTAACATGTACTATTATTTATATATTTATTAAGCACACCAACCACTGTTTTAAACGCTTGTATTCACTCACTCAATCCTCAGTAAATACATGTAAGGTAGGAAGTACAACTGTCCTTATTTTATGCATGAGGAAACAGAGGCAACAAAAGATGAGAAATTATGTAACTTGTGTAGGTCACAATGCCATTAAAGGGGGGACTGTAAATTCAAATATGGGAAATGGCACTCCAGTGTCTGTCTTTGCCTTTGCCTAGATGCACATCACATGGTGCCCAGGTGCTCTGCTTGAGACCCTTGTATACATGTGATATCACCTTTGCACCTGTGCTGGACCTTGTTCATCCCCACTCTCATATCTTGGGTCTACATTTCCTGTTTCATGCCCTCAATAGCCTGTCCTATGGGACCTGATTGATTGCTTCTCCTCTTTAACCTTTTTTGGCTCTCTCTTCATCTATATAACATATGTGACAAAAGGCAAACTAATGCTCACTGAATCTGCTCAGATAATATTTGTAGCACCTGATCCCACAAGCTGACAATAAAAGGATGGACCTAATGTGAGTGAATCCCGTGCTGAGCTAACATTATTGGCAGGGAGTATTTGGAGGGTCCACAAGTAACAAAAACTGTCTGATGCTTTTCTTCCTCCTTTTTTTCCTCTCCTATTGGAATTTATAATATGAAGTACCAGCTGAGATAAATTACTCTCCTTCTGAGACTTATTCACTATATTTACCAAAAGAGTTTGCTCTGTATTTGCAAAGATTCAAGTATTGAAGACAAATTTGGGTAAACTTAAAAGTATAATTTATAGGAAGAGTATCAAGTGCTGATAGAATAAAGGGAAACTGAAAAAGTAGGCTTTTGAGGTTGCTAAAAGGACACAAAATTTCAGTTATATGATGAGTAAGTTTTGAGAGTCTAAGGTATAACATGGTGACTATAGTTTATGATACTGTATTGTATACTTGAAATTGTTAAGAGAATAAATCTTAAATATTCTCACCAAAAAAATTAAAGGTAACCTTATGAGATGATGCCTATATTGATTAACTCAACATGGGAATCATTTCACAATATATACATCTCAAATAAATATATTGTATACTTTAAATATACTATCATTTTACTTGTCGAAAAAAAGAAAAAACTAAGCTTTGAGAAAGAACAGGCAGAAACGCAAATCAAGGCAGCTCAACAACTTAACTGGCACCTGGGTCTAATTGCTGGAGTAAATGTGCTTCAAATAACTTTTTTCTTGACTCAGCTCAAGATTCTAGACAAGACTAGCTTGAGTTCTGTGCCTGGCTTTCAGTTAGGGCATGCAAGACACATGACTGATAATTTATACTGAAGTTGCCCATAAATGAAAAGAAGAAACTCCCTCAAAAGTCACAGTAAGATTGAGAATTGTTGATGGTTGTTAGGCAGCCAAATAATAACACAGCAGTGTCTATTGTACAGTAGTGACATCAGCACCATAGCCTTGACCATGAGTATTGAGGAAGTTGTTCCCAATTCCAGTATCTACATTCAGTGGTACTTGGAAGGTTGCTTTTATTCAAAACTTTATAGAGATGACAAAAAATTTTACTGAGATCAAATAACTCCAGACTTGGTAATGTTACCTAGATACATGTTAAAATACAATGAACTAGGAAGGAAACCTATTTATCTCACATAGAATTTGTGATAAACCTGGGACAAGGAGATTAAGGGAGTGGTTTCTCCCAGAACTGACTCTCCTCTCTGGGTTCCATGATTTTCCATGCTGGCACACCTACTTCTGTTTTCAGGGTTCTTTGTTCCTGAACTTATTTAAAGTCAAAGTTTGCCCTCCCTCAAACATTCCTCTCAGACTTGAACTTTCTAATCTGTGGCTATGTCTTCTCTGATGACTACATCTCTTCAGAGGATCAGTCATCTCTGGGCTGCAACTATCCAATACAGTACACCTTTTAAAAACGAAATCACTTCTTTGGCATAACAACCAAACACTGATTCTCCTTTGCAAGGAAACATGGATACCATGATAATTTCTAAACAAGACCACTCAAAATCATTGATCTTTGCTCACTTCTGTCCTTGCACTAGAACCTCAGTGTTAGGTCAAAAGCCTTATATTTAAATATCTTTTGGGATGTTTACACTTCCTGGATGTTATTCTTCTAATAAAATCAATAGAGTCAATCAAAATCCGATCTCCTTACTTGGTAGTAAACATGACCTCCCCTCATGAATGAACAGCATTTACTTCTTATACCTAGTGGTCAAGTCAAATTTAAAAAATCAAGGTTTTCATTTTGAGCAAATGTTCTTCACAATTAGCAATAATGGCATTACCCAAATCCATTCAACAGGCAAATTCATTCAGATACCTGGGGTTTTATTTTACTGTTGACTCAAAATGATAGATCCATCAGGATCAATAACAACATCCCATATAAACTCTGTTAAGATTTTTTATCAGGGCAGATAGGATAGGCTTAGGCTATGCCACAGATTATATGGCACAAGTTCATGTCTCACTTTCACAATGATGGCTATAGATCCTAGCTCATCTCCAGGGAAGCTGCCCTCTTTTGAGTTGCAGGAATTAAAGCTTTCCGGAGTCTTTGTGCTACACGTTTGCTCATTCCCAACTCTAGACTTCTCTCTCTCTCTCTCTCTCTCTCTCTCTCTCTTTCTGAAAACTATCATTAGCCCCCATAAATGCAGCAGCCTCCCCTCATTACTCTACCTTCCTCTCACATACTCCTCCCTCAGATACTCACATGTGTCATTTCCTCCTCCACGTTCCGGAAGCTCCCAACTCAGATGCTCATCAACTGCTTAGTTACCTTGACTACTGCCACCTTCTTCTCTGCCAATTCTCCTTTGTCACCTATCCAATCTATTTAAAACCCCTCTGCCAAGATATTCTAGTCACACAGCTAAGACCAAGACAGCTATGTCTGTCTTCCCACCCGTTTCTAACTTCCCTTTCCTTCCTGACTTCGAACTTCTGGCTACTTTTATTTTAGTTTTAATCTATCCATCAACAAAAATTTACTAACTCGCTTGCAGGATTCTATAAACTGTACTAGGAACTCTATTCAAGAAAAAATGTAACGTGTTTCCTATCACTAAGCATATTGCAATGTACTGGGGATGATAATATAAATGGAAAATGAAACTTAAATATATTTTTAGTAACTACTCTATGTTAGTTCATGGCCAACAGTTGGAGTTCAGTAAAGGGTGATAGATGCTTGGACTTGAGAGTTGGTTTCCAAACCATTCATTAGAATCATCTAAAGAGGCTAAAAAAAAAAATACTTCAAATTCTACTGATTCATCATGTGTACAGATGGAGGCACTGGAATCTGTAATTACATATGCAAAACATATAATCTATACAATATGGTTACTGTATGTATGTGCATGTGTCTGTCTGTATGTATAATGTATGTGTGTGTTATAAACATATATCCATACATTATGAGTAAAAATAAACACCTCCTCAAGTGATTTTCATGATTATTCCTGTTTATGATCCAAGTCTATTCCATTCTTATATTTTGTTAAATCAAAGCCAAACATAAATTGCAGAAAAGTTTAAGTGCCTTAGCCAAATCACATAACTAATTACTGAAAAAACTAGAAGTTCAAACTAGAAGCTAAAAGCAGGTTTCTTGACTCACTGGCCCCCACTCCTCCAATGCTATATACTCCAAGAAGATGGCAGGAGGATTTAGAACTTCAGCTGACCCTTGAATTATGGATAGGTTTCATAAACATGGAATATTTCAAGGGAACTTTCTTCCCACCTCTCATCCTATGCAACTAATTTAAATTCAATGCATATTTTGTGTATTTATTGACAAGCTAACCTATATAAGGCATCTACCTGGACACAATGGAAGACA
This sequence comes from Suricata suricatta, assembly GCF_006229205.1. Classification (NCBI taxonomy): domain Eukaryota; kingdom Metazoa; phylum Chordata; class Mammalia; order Carnivora; family Herpestidae; genus Suricata; species Suricata suricatta. The sequence goes on along the minus strand of NC_043702.1, from coordinate 87,866,044 downwards.
AAAAGATTAATGAGCATGCTACCACCTCTCAGGGAGAATTTACCTTTGAGAAGATACTGCCTTCCAAAGTTCTTTTTAGCCTGGGGGCCCCCTGGGGAACTTTGTCAATAAGCAAATTCCTTTTGTGTACCTGAGACTACTGAATTTCTGGATTGTGAAATATGTATTATTAACATGCTTCTCAGTTGATTCTTAAGGACAGTAAATCCTGAGAAACATGGTGGTGGCAAATGAAGACCAATGGCACAGATGATACATAAGATAAAGGTTTTCAGTTCAGAGATGTAAAGAGAGAGAAAGAATATTCCTTCAATATTGTAGTAAGGACAAGGCTATACTTTGCTTCTTTAATGACTTCTTTAACATATTAAGAAACTGAGACTGCAGGGCCACCAAATAACCCAAAGTCTGGGGAGACAGTGTTTTTAGGGAGAAACAGGGCAAATATTTACTGACTTGTGGCAGAAAATGCTAGATACAATCTTAGCTGAAACAAAGATGCAGCTAAAACATTTAAACAAATTACTAGAGGATGAGGATGAACTAGCATGAGAGTGTCAAGCTCCTAAAGATCTCAGCTATAGGGGACTTTACACACTCTTGTGGGCTTGGACTCCATGAACCCCACCAGACAGTCACAGGGAATGTTAGGGAGAATCCCGAGAAGGCATTTCTTGGGGTGCTATTATGGGAGAAAACAGTAGCTGCTGCCAAAACCCTGGCTCAATCCATCACCTCTACGTCTCCTACAAAACAAAAGCCTTAATCTTCAGGGGGAAGAACCGTGAAAACTATTACCTTAGGGCTCTAGTGGAAACCCAGTGCATTTAAGGGACAAAACAAAAGAAAGCAAGCACTACCCCTCTGAGTGGGGCCAGAACTCCTACCAGTTGTGAAATGGGCTTAGACTTTGAGGGCATTACGCTAAATGAAATAAGACAGAGAAAAACAAATACCATATGATTTCACTTGTATGCAAAACCTTAAAAAACCCGAACTCACAGAAACAGAGAACAGACTGGTGGTTGCCTGAGGTGGGATGGGGGGTGGGGGAGAGGTGGAGGAAATGGGTGAAGGTATTTTAAAGAAAAAAAAAAAGGAGAACCTAATCAAAATCCCTAATAAGAGCCTTCTAACAGAGACTAGTCAGCCAACAGAAATAAAGTGGTTGCCTGAAGGCCCCCAAAAGAAAACAGAAATAGTAGGTCAAAGGCTATATCTTATCTTGAGAAAAATTGAAATGGCCTATATCTAATACACAACTGGGTTAGTTGTAGGCTTTTTTATTCCTAAATCAAATTTCTCATAACCTTACATCCTTCATTTGTATTTGATCAGTTTGGAGTTCTTGTCCCACCTGGGTAAGATTAAGTATGGTTGTTGAAAGATCTGGGTGCCTATTTGCTTATGATCTCTAAAAAGTATCATAATATCCATTCACTTTATTTCTGTAATAACCAAAACTTTGTCTTATCACAAAGTTTAATGAAGTAAAAACTCCCTGGATTACTTTCTTCTAGTCCAGAACTGAGGTCTGTATATTAGGTAAACTGCCTAATCTAAAAAGTTGTTTTAAGTTTTTGAAGACAGATGTACATTTTATATTGTCCCAGATGTTCTATCAAAGTTACTACCAATTTTCTTGTATCATTTTTTCTCCATATAGATGAAATTTTCTGAATGGCATTACCCTATACTTTCATCAACTATAATTTGTCAAATGACCTCAAAGAAACTCTTGTTAGACTTTTGCTGTATATTAAGTTTTATTTCCCCTGGTCAATCTTCTTGATCTTCTAAACATAAATATTTAATAGTTTCCACTGAGTGGGAAAATAACTTCTAAAAAGGATTATTGCCCAATATACTAAAGAAGAATGCTCATTTTCTAAGAATTTATTTGCAAGCAGATAATCCTTACTTTTAAAATACAAAATATAAAAACCTTATATATATTCACTATTTGTGAAACTTATTTACTTATCTAATAAATTATTTACTTAAAGAGGAGGGGCAGAGGGAGCAGAGAGCGACAATCCCTAGCAAGGTGCACACTGGGGCTCGATCTCATGACCATGAGATATGACCTGAGAAGAAATCAAAAGTCAGATGCTTAATCGACTAAGCCACCTGGGTGCCCCACATTTGTGAAACTTTAAATGTCTTCTAAGTCTATTTAAATGAGGAATGCATGTGGAGCACTGTAACTCTAAAGCATCATATAAAAATGTTAATTTTGTACTATTAATACACATACTATTATAATTCACTCTTTCAACAAACATTTTATTTAAAATTCTTATTTAACAATTACATATTTTCAAGTAATTTTCCCAACCTTTTCTTCCCAGTTTGCCTCCCAGATTGAGTCTGGTTCATCTCTATAGCCTCACAATCTAGCATATCACCTGAAACATAGCAAGCACTCAGTAAATTAAATGATTCTAGTGTAAGGCTAAACCAAACAGACACCATGACAGGCTTTAAGTTTCCCCTCTGAACTAGAAGGCCTAAGTTTCAGTTTCCCCAAAACTATCAGGCAGTTACACATTGCCTAGAGCAGGAGAGACCACCTTGCGGTATCCAGTCACGAAAGGCCAGCTACCTCTCCTCACATTCCTTAAGCTGAGGCCTGCAGATAGGAACATTAGATAGGACCCTGTTACCTAATGTTAAAGTTAACCCAATAGTCGCCGAACAAGACCCTGGACTTGCTCTGTAATTGGTTAATTTCAAAACTACTCTAAATATTGTGATTGGGTCCCGCCAAAAGTAACGAATGCTCTAAACAAAATGTACGGTTAAAGTTGCTGCCAATGCTGTTATACAATAATGATTGGATCACTGTATCTAGGTCACAATTTCTTGTAACTCCCCCTTTCCAAGCCCCATATAAGCCCTACTCATCCATTGTTCGGGGTTCTCAGCACAGATCCACTGCGCTGGTGAAGTCTGTGAGCCGGAGTTTAGGCCCTGGCGAGCCTAAGCCCATAATAATAAAGCCCTTTGCCTTTACATGCGTGCCTCGGTCTCCCTGGTGGTCTCTGGCCATTGAGGATACTAGACATTCTCAGTTTCCTCCTTCCTTCTACTTTCAGTGAAAAATAATATATTCTAAATTATGCTGTGGTAACATTACTTGGTCGCTCCCAGTTTCACTCCATAATGACGTATCGTCTTGAAAAGAACATTTCTCCTTTGAATCAGTTTAAACTTGCCTGAGTATTAAAATAATTAATGGACCTTCAGACTTTAAATTTTACATCTTCATTCAAACACCATCTTTTTTAAATTTAATCATTAAAGGGCCACCATATGTTTAAAACTCATCACGATTGTTTAGGTAGGGAGAGACTGGTGCTCCCTCTGCTGGTTCTAGAGATAAAAAGGGAACTGGAAAACCCACTCCAGTCAGTCATCCTGGCAACAAAGGCTTCTTACAACTGGAACTGAATTAACACACCACATTGATACCCATGCTTGTCAGATGTGAAAGACACTATGGAAAAGAGATATCTGAGACTTAAGATTTAAAAAGCTGTTGTTTAAAACCAAGAAAAAGAAACCTAGGAGAATAAAACAATGAAAAATGTAAAATAAAAGTTAACAGATTCTCTTAAAATGATGTGTATAAAAAAAAAAAGACAGTTTCTTTCTTATTGTGAAGTTATTAACTTGAATACCCAAAATATATGCGTAAAGTATTTTAAAGTTGCAAAGTGGATGAATGATCATTATCTCAGTTGATGCTTACAACAAATTCTGTGAGTTAATAGGCCAGGGAACACCGTCACTATTGTCCCTTCCATTTCAAATGGAGGTATCACTACAAAGGTGCTTACCTCTTCTCCAGGGCCTGCAAAACAATCCCATGACCCTTCTATGTTTTAGGTATTAATAATAACTAAATTCTAATGAACACTTACTATAGCCAGGCACTGCAAGAAGCAGTTTACAAGCAGTGCCTCATTTACTGCTCATAACAATTCTGTGAAGAAGTCACTAGTATTATTCCCATTTTAAGAAATTAGGACGCAGTCACTTTTCAGAGCCAAATTGTTATTAAAGAGTATGCCCCAAATCCAAAATAGGTCATGTGGAAAACTCATCAAAGCCCACTCAAAATCATGTGATATATTATTTGGAAATCATAGTACCCTTTGCAGAATGCCATGAGATATCAATATATTTGGTTCTATTGTATAAACTAGAAACACTTTTTCTAGAAGAAAGTATTACTATAAAATATATATAGGTATCAGCCAAAATATTTTTTAGAATTTATTTATTTACTTTAGGGCAGGGAGAGAGGGAGAGAGCAAGAACCCCAAGCAGGCTCTGTGCTGTTAGCCCCCTGATGCAGGGCTCGAACTCACAAACCATGAGATCATGACCTGAGCCAAGATCATGACCTGAGCTGAAATCAAGAATTGAATGCTTAACCAGCTGAGCCACCCAGGTACCCCATCAAACCAAGGTTTATCTATCTATCTATCTATCCACCCACCCATACACACACACATTTATATTTATATAATTTTTTATATTTATGTAAGTATATATAATTTTATAGATTTCTATATTCATATAGTTGTGCATAAATTACATACAATGTATATCAAAATTATAGATCTTATATAATTTTAGAACTCGAAGTTTGTACCTCTTACTCCTTTTTGCCTAATTCACCTACACCCCAACCAAATTATATTTACATTGTATGTGTTTAAATATACAAATATATTTCAGATTTGGAGAGGAATCTTATGTCCCAGAATGCCTTCAACTCTAGTAAGTACAGACACCCTATGCCTTATAGGATTATCACTTATTTCACTCACTGAATTTTATAAAAGTTGAAATTCTTCAGGATATATTTCAGCTATTTTCAAATCAGTCTTGGAAGACTTTCCATATCCTTTTATAAGATAAAATTGGCATAAATTAAAATTTATTGAAATACCCTTACCCTCTCCCCCATGATTAAGTACATGATTAAGCTTTGTAGTTAGGCTTCACATGTCTTCTTTTTAGATCTTTAAATATGTTTTGCTGAAATTCTGGCTTTTCAAATAACTTTAAATAACATGAGCCACTATCATAAAAATGTGCACAGTAACAGAAATAACATGAGATTGAAGTCAAGACCTTTTACCGATCCTAATTTTTGGCTACATCATCCCCTTTGCTTTGCAGTATTTCTCAACAAAATTACTCCGAGTTTTTACAGGGAATGCAAATTTTTCAAGCATCTCTAAAATCGTATGTGTTTCTATACTCCTAAAATACACAAAAATTTTCAGGAAAATATTTTATCAAGTTAAAACCATATAAGATGAACCCAAATTACCTTATAAAGTGATGAAAAAGCTTGATTGTCTGTCCAATTTGCCATTTCATGCTCATTGTTTACCCAGCTGCATGTACCACTGAGCAAACAATCAGCAGCAGTTACCAAGGTTTTACAATAATAACAAATTATGAGGTAGAATCTTAGAATTCAGAAAATTCATCCCATAAATTTAACTATTTTCTGAGTATTTGGGAAAAAAAAGCAACTCAGTCAAATTTTATAGCAAAAATCCCAGTGTTCTGTGGGAGGCTAGTTTGAGAATACACCTCTTTGGATTCAGATTTTGATCCTCCCAATCATCTAACTTTCCATTGATGCCCCAAGAGAAAAGCAATACAAGAAATTAAACTCTGTTGAACAGCTTTTAATTTCATTTTACATTTGAATAAAATTCAATTTAATCAAACACCCATAAACTGGCTCACAGGTAGGAGAGAATGGGAGAAAAGGCACTGATCACCTTACAACTAAGTTTTAAAAAACATCAGCCAAACCTTTAAAGAATGGGTAAAGGGTGAGTGTGGGTAGGATGACAGTAGGAAACCCCTGGCAGCCCTGGACACAAGAAGAATTGGTACTTGCTCCCAGACTCTTTTCCATGGACTCCAGCAGGTGCTCATGAGAAAGATGATGGCACAGTAGACAACCGGAGAGAGTCCCCTACATCCCAGACCAGCAGGAAGACAGTGACTCCTGCCGTAGGGAAAGCACAAGCCCCAGAGACCCTGCCCAGACCATCCCCTCGAAAGTAGCAAAACCTTAAATCTCTGTGAGAGGGGCAGAGAACACTCTGTCACTACCAGACACAGGTAATGATCCACTGCTGATGGGGAAATGTAGAAGAAAAACTCCTTTAGCCCTGGAGGAGGGCCAGGAAACAGTATGGAGTCGGCCCCATGATCTTATGTTATGCCTTTACAGGTATGCTGTCACTGCTGGAAGGGGCAGAAAACACTCTCCTGCACTAGGACATCAGAAAGCCAACCCACTCTTCCACCACCAAACCCCACCATTAACATACAATTATCAGAACAGCTAGCAACTTCACTTCTAGGTGTTTGCCAAGAGAAATAAAAGCTATGTCCTCACAAAACCTGTACACTAATGTTTATAGAAGCCTCACTCATAATTGCTAAAAACAACCTAAATGGAAACAACCTAAACATCCATCAGTTGGTGAATGGGTAACAAACTATGTCATAGTCAACTAGTGGAACACCACTCAACAATAAAAAGGAATAAAAACTACTGTTACATGCAAAAACATGGAAGAATTTCAAATGCACTGAGTGAAAGAAGGAAGAAACAAAGGGTACCTACTGCTTCTATTCATATGACACTCTAGAAAGGCAAAACTATCCTGACAAAGAGAGTTCAATGGTTGTCTGGAGGTGGGAGGGAGACACTGACTACAAAAGAAACAAAGATCTTGTGGGGTGCTAATCATCTATCTTAATTGTGGTAGTGGTTGCATGACTATGTATATGTGTCAAGTTTATAAGTGGGGTGAATTTTATTGTAACTAAATTGTTCCTCAATAAATCTGACTAAAAACTCAAGAGATGTATATTTGAGCCTCATTTCTGTCATAGTCTGAGTGATTTGAAAAAAAGATTCAGTTCACTTAAACCAGTTTTTATGAATTATCTACCAGCTGTGCTGTTATATCTAAGAGGTGAATTAGTTGTGGCCCACTAAGAATACACAGAATGATGAGACTTATTAATATGTCTTCAGCAATTTATGAATTAAACCTGAAATTCCAATGCAAGAAACAAAGTATTTAGAGCTGTATAGCAATGAATTACATCATTTTAGAGGTGTGGGCTACAACTCGAGGTTTTTAGAAGGAAATGTATAACCTAAAATGCATTTACTGAAAAACAATAAAGATATATATGTTTGACTCAAGAAGCAAAAAGAAAACAAAAATGCTCAAATAAGCAAAGGAAAGATGTAAGTGCAAAGCAAATGAAACTATGCATTAAAATAAGGTTAATAGATCATTTTGCTTGCTGCAGAAATATTTCTGTCTTTGGTATCTAATATTTATTGTTACTCAGTGAGAGTTTACATAGTATGCAGTCTTTCGTAAACTAATTTGACCACTAAACCATGTGTATGTGTGCATGATTATATCTGTCTTATATCTAATGATCTACAGAAGAAATTTTAGGTAACACTGATCTGTTGGCTTAGTTAAATCATTTAACTAAGCTCCAATTTATCTCTCTAGAAGAAAAATGAAATATAATTCCTCTTTTTATTTCTACCCTTAAAATCTAGTTGGTTATACAGAGGGGAAAGGTAAAACCAATATAAGAGATCCACAAATAAAGTTACATGAAGTAACAAGGAGAAAGTATTTGAAATAAGCATAAAAATAGCTGTATTACATGAAAAGTTTCTAAAACAAAAAGATTAAAAAAGTGGAAAAGGGAAACTTACTTGGGAAGTCACAGGATATATGCATAAATTACTCTTATTTTTTTTGAAATGGGGGGAAACAGTGAAAAGTGAAATGCTAAGAAATTAGTGTTCTAAATGATGACCTTCCTCTTCTTTTTTTAATGTTTATTTATTGTATTTCATTATTTTTAAATAGTTTATTGTCAAATTGGTTTCCATACAACACCCAGTGCTCTTCCCCACATGTGCCCTCCTCCATTACCACCACCTCTTTTCCCCCTCCCTCTTCAACCCTCAGCTTGTTTTCAGTATTCAATAGTCTCTCAGATTTTGCGTCCCTCTCTCTCCCCAACTCTCTTTCCCCCTTCCCCTCCGCATGGTCCTCCATTAGGTTTCTCTTGCTCTCCTTTTAGACCTATGAGTGACAACATATACTATCTGTCCTTCTCTGCCTGACTTATTTCGCTTAGTGTGACTCCCTCTAGGTCCATCCACTTTGCTACAAATGGCCAGATTTCATTCTCATTGTCATGTAATACACCATTGTATATATATTACCACATCTTCTTGATCCATTCATCCGGTGATAGACATTTAGGCTCTTTCCATATTTTGGCTATTGTTGACAGTGCTGCTATGAACATTGGGGTACATGTGCCCCTATGCATCAGCACTTCTGTATCCCTTGGGTAAATCCCTAGCAGTGCTATTGCTGGGTCATAGGGGAGTTCTATGGATAGTTTTTTGAGGAACCTCCATACTGTTTTCCAGAGCGGCTGCACCAGTTTACATTCCTACCAACAGCGTAGGAGGGTGTCCGTCTCTCCACACCCTCGCCAGCATCTATAGTCTCTTGATTTGTTCATTTTAGCCTCTCTGACTGGCATGAGGTAGTATCTCAGTGTGGTTTTGATTTGTGTTTCCCTAATGATGAGTGATGTTGAGCATCGTTTCATGTGCCTCTAGGCCATCTGGATGTCCTCTTTGGAGAAGTGTCTGTTTATGTCTTCTGCTCATTTCTTCACTGGGTTATTTGTTTTTCAGGTGTGGAGTTTGGTGAGTTCCTAGTAGATTTTGGATACTAGCCCTTGATCTGATATCTCATTTGCAACTATCTTTCCCCATTCTGTTGGTTGCCTATTAGTTTTCTTGATTGTTTCCTTTGCAGTGCAGAAGCTTTTTATCTTGATGAGGTCCCAAGAGTTCATTTTTGCTTTCATTTCCCTTACCTTTGGGGATGTGTCGAGTAGGAAATTGCTGCAGTTGAAGTCAAGGAGGTTGTTTCCTACTTTCTTCTCAAGGGTTTTGATGGTTTCCTGTCTCACATTGAGGTCATTCATCCATTTTGAGTTTATTTTTGTGTATGGTGTAAGAAAGTGGTCTAGTTTCATTCTTCTGCATGTTGCTGTCCAGTTCTCCCAGCACCACCCGCTAAAGTGGCAGTCTTTTTTCCACTGAACATTCTTTCCTGCTCTGTCAAAAATTAATTGGCCATACATTTGTGGGCCCAGTTCTGGGTTCTCTATTCTATTCCATTGGTCTATGTGTCTGTTTTTGTGCCAATACCATATTGTCTTGATGATGACAGCTTTGTAGTAGAGGCTAAAGTCTGGGATTGTGATGCCTCCTGTTTTGGTTTTCTTCTTCAATATTACTTTGGCTATTCAGGGTCTTTTGTGGCTCCATACAAATTTGAGGATAACTTGTTCTAGCTTTGAGAAGAATGCTGGTGCAATTGCTATGGGGATTACATTGAATGTGTAGATCGCTTTGGGTAGTAATGACATTTTCACAATGTTTATTCTTCTGACCCATGAGCATGGAATGTTTTTCCATTTCTTGGTGTCTTCTTCAATCTCTTTCATAAGTTTTCTATACTTTTCATCATATAGGTCTTTTACATCCTTGGTTAGGTTTATTCCTAGGCATTTTATGGGGTTTTTTGTGCAATTGTGAATGGGATCAGTTTCTTGATTTCTCTTTCAGCTGCTTCATTATTGGTGTATAGGAATGCAACCGATTTCTGTACATTGATTTTGTACCCTGCAAGTTTACTGAATTCATGGATCAGTTCTAGAAGGCTTTTGGTGGAGTCAATCGGGTATTCCATGTAGAGTATCATGTCATCTGCGAAAAGGGAAAATTTGACTTCTTCTTTGCCGATTCTGATGCCTTTTATTTCTTTTTGTTGTCTGATTGCTGATGCTAGGACTTCCAGCACTATGTTAAACAACAGTGGTGAGAGTCGGCACCCCTGTCATGTTCCTGATCTCAGGGGGAAATCTCTCAGTTTTTCCCCATTGAGGAAGATATTAGCTATGGGCTTTTCATAAACTGCTTTTATAATATTTAGGTAAGTTCCTTCTATTCCGACTTTCTCAAGGGTTTTTACTAAGAAAGGGTGCTATATTTTGTCAAATGCTTTTTCTGCATTTATCTTTTCTTTTGTTAATGTGATGTATCACATTGACGGATTTGCGAATATTGAACCAGCCCTGTAATCCAGGAATGAATCCCACTTGATCATGACGGATAATTTTTTTTATATGCTGTTGAATACAATTTGCCAGTATCTTGTTGAGTATTTTTGCATCTGTATTCATTAAGGATATTAATCTGTAGTTCTCTTTTTTTGCTGGGTCTCTGTCTCATTTGGGTATTAAGGTGATGCCGGCTTCGTAGAATGCGTTTGGAAATTTTCCTTACATTTCTACTTTTTTGGAATAGTTTGAGAAGAATGGGTATTAGCTCTGCTTTAAATGTCTGGTAGAATTCCCCTGGGAAATCCATCTGACCTTGGGCTCTTATCCATTGGGAGATTTTTGATAACAGATTCAATTTCTTCACTGGTTATCAGTCTATTCATGCTTTCTATCTCTTCCCGTTTGAATTCTGGTAGTACATGTGCATTTAGGAATGAATGAAAATGAATCTATTACAACCAACCCCTTAGAAATATAAGCAATCATTAGAGATTACTATGAAAAATTATACACCAACAAACGTCCTCTTCTTTTTTGTCTAAATAGTTAATTATCTTAAATATATGTATAAGGTAGAATACTTTTCTCTTCCATGTACATCCCTTCCAGGTGTTCTGGCAATGCTGGTGAACTCCAATTTACTCAAACCATAAACATTTATCAGGCTTCTGAGAACAAGTAAATTCTCAATATGGCTAAATTAGCTCTGTTTCCCTAATCATAGTCTTTCCAACTTATAAATCAAACTCAATGTTATTACTTCTCAATAATTATAACCAAGCTATCACCACTATTTTTCAAATTTTAATTCTTTTTCCCCCCAACATGCTTTTTAGCAAGATACCAGGTTAGAAAGAGCAGTGCCATTTTAGCTAAACTATTTCCACTTATTTGGAACATTGATTTAAGAAACAATTTTTAACCCGATGCTATTTGAAACATTGAGTAGGTGCTGCTGCTTCTTTTTTTTTAATAGTTTATTTTCGTTTCCATGTAACACCCGGTGCTTCTCTCCACAAGTGCCCCCCACCATGACCATCACCCCGTTCCCTCCCTTCCCTCCCCTTTCAGTCCATGGTTCATTTTCAGTATTCAATAGTCTTTCATGATTTGTGTCTGCTGCTTCTTAGGATAAAAAGAAAAATGGGAATGAACAAATAAAGTCATATTTATTTTAATGTGATCCCAACATGTGCTAAAAAGGAAAAAAATTAGAAAATCTATTCACTCTTTAATGGAAATGGATTCAAAAAGCTAAAAAGATTTGGTAATACTGAGCAACAATCCATGAGAAACTGGTTATTGTCAACACTCAGTGCCTAGTTTGCTAGTTAATGAGGTGAGAAGGAACCAAGAGTGGTTAATATTCCCACAAACTAATCATAATCAAATCATTACAATGTTAATTATGGAATTAAGGGGATTGTAACCATGAAAATAAAAATAAATATAAAATCACTGCCTTTGTTCTAAATATGTTATGGCAAAGTTTATTTTCTAAAGCTATATGGGACTCCAAAAAAGATGATGCTTCTGCAGAAATTTCTTTCAAAAAAAAAAAAACCAGGTTGTGCCAGTTTTGATGATAGCACATAAAAAGTACTTATCCATGTTTTGCAATGTAAGTCTAGGGAAGAAACTCTCCAACAATTAATTAAGATATTTAATTTCTTAAAGATCATATATACTCACAGGGAAAGTGATTACTAAGATAACCTCTTTTTATATAATGTTGGAAACTATTAGATTTATAACTTGGTTCTTAATCTTCATATTTTCAATAGATAGATGACAGTCTTTATTCTATAATATTGATACAGATATTGTTTATTTATTTGACACTAACAGATTTTATCTAATTATAGTAATAATAATCTAACCTCAGAACTACTGCCTCTTTTCATCTGATTTGTCAATTTTTAGGGCATTTGTCTTTTGACAGAGTGTTACTAAGAATTTAACCTAATGAAGATAATACATTCCTTAATAAGCCTTGAAAACCTAAAAGTCTCCACAAACCTTTTAATTCAAATTTACTTTTTCCCTGAATAGAAGATAATCTATTTTGATTGCAACAATTTGAGAAGACCACAAAAGTATAGAGACAAAAAAGGAAAGGATTAGTATATTACAAATCAAAGGCAACTGCTACTAATTCGTATTCTTTCCTTGTATCTATTTTCTTTAAATACTTAAAATCACAAAGTATACCAATTTATTGTATACTATTTTCATTTAAAATAATTGAGAGTCAGGGCACCTGGATAGCTCAGTCAGTTAGGCCTCCAACTTCGGCTCAGGTCATGATCTCATGGTTGGTGAGTTCAAGCCCCACGTCAGACTCTGTGCTGACACCTCAGAGCCTGGAGCCTGCTTCAGATACTGTGTCTTCCTCATCCTCTGCCCCTCCCCCACTGACACTCTGTCTCTCTCTAAAAAATAAACATTAAAAAAATTCTTTTTAATAAAATGATTGAGAATTAGCACTTTTATGCCATCTCTACCTGCATAGTATTGTATGGAATGGGTTAACCATAGTTTATTTCACTATTTCCTCATTAATAGATTTTCTAAGTATTTCTAAATTTTCACTATTGTACCATGAAATATATCTCTGTGTAGGATAAAATAGTAATTAAGAACCCAATCAGAATTTGAAGCAGACAGACGTAAGCTCAAATTTTAGAATTTTTGTTATCATTCATGCCCTGTGATTGGATTTCTTGATTAAACAATGTAAACATTTTTAGGGATTTTCATACATATTGTCAAATTATTCTCCAAAGTGGCAAGCTAATTTAAGCTCTCAACAGTATTATATAAGAAGTAATCCTCAGCAAAATTGAGTGTTCTCATATTTTTTAATTCAGTAGGTGAACATGTTATCTCATTTCACTTTTATCTTTTTGAGCAGTTAGTAACATTATACTTTTTAAAGCATGCATTAATCATTTGTACCTTTTAAAAAATTATCTATTCATGTCTTTTGCCCATTAACATACTGGAGTTGAAACTGCCTTAAACATTATGGCTAATAATATTGTGTCATATGTATACTTAAATAGCTTGTCTTATTGTCTGTCTTTAAATTGGTTCATAAAAATGATATTGAGAAATTTTATATTTTCCACAATCAAATCTATTATTCTTTTCCTTTATGAATTCTTCCTCTGTTATCCAGAAAGTGGAAAATAATCATCTTTTATTTCTATTCACTCAAATTAACTTTGATATTCTAAAATGGCTTTTTTAATCTTGACAAAACACACTTTAGTTTATGCTGTTAAATGAGAATCAAAATTTAATTTTTCTCCAAGTAGCTGAACAATTGCCCAAATAAAATTTATTAAACAATCTTTCTCTTACTCATTGATCTACAATGTTTCCATTATGATGTATAAAACTTTTACACAGAATAAAGTTTAATTTAAAAGTACCAAAATTAATCAAAGATATCATCCATTGTACCTGATCTGCTTTTGGAAGAGGAGCTGCTATTAATGATCCCTGAGGCAATCCTCACCCACAATTATCTCCCACACCCACTGGGTTTAGGAGATTGCCAAGACCAGAGAGGATGATGCAGAAAGGAGATTAAGGAGTAATGGAAAACAAGTCTACATTTTAATTTATTGCCATTCCTTTCCTCTCACTGTGCCCACAATAAGCCTGCATCATTAATGGAATAAAATAAAATGCAGGCAACATTTATCAATCACATACAGTGTTCCAGGTCCTTATATCCCCTCCCCTTCCCCAGAGGTAGACATTCTTTTCTTAATTTTGCAGTTATAGAAACACATTCAGCAATTTTAACTAAGCTTCCCAATACCATACAATTAGTAAGTAGTCAAAATAGTATTTGAAACTAGATCAATCTGAATAAAAAATCATATTTATTAAAAACAAAAACCAAAACCCCTTAGTTGGAAACAGTTTCTCTCTCTCTTTTCTCTCTCTCTTTTCTCTCTCTCTCTCTCTCTCTCTCTCTCTCTCTCTCTCTCTCTCTGCCCCACCTGGGTCATTTATTTTCCTGAAATATTATCTCAATATCAGAAATAATTTGGAGTTTTTATACTCTTCAAGGATAAGGGTGTATGTGAAGTTGAAAGGATGAGGAAGAAGGAACTCATGGCTGGGATGAGTTCCCGCTACAAAGGGTGAGGACTGTTGCACAGAAGATTAGATGAGAATGTGACCATGTTTCAACAGATCACAAAGGTCAATAAGGACATTAGGACCAGATAATACTAGCTATAACTTAAGGGAGCAAGTACTATGTGACACAGTACTAGCAATGGGTTTCCCCTCATTACTAATGCCATCAATGACCATGGCTTAAGGCCTTCAGAGCCTCAACCTGGGAGGAGGAATAAGAAGAATGCAAAAAAATCCTGACTGTGACAATTTCCAAAATAAAGTGACTAACAGTCAAATAAATTTTGATCAAATTTTTAGATTTCATTTTCAGTGTCACGAAGAAAGGGGATTGAGTTTCAAAAATGTAAATAAGCTGTAGAAAATAATTGTGAAATTTACAGCAGACACCATGGAATTGAGCCCCAATCAGGAGATTACTGAGGATTTAGAGGCATAGCCAGCCTGCAGGTCTACTGGAAGTGAGAGTAAGAAGGCGGAAAAGCAGGCTTCCCTCCGTCCCACTGTGACCCCATTCCTCCTTGTCTTGTCCTAGTTGATACTTGCTGCCCTGCCACTTGGCCTTATCCTGGATGAAAGAAAGAGCTGCTCTGCTGCTCCCCTATGTGCTCAGTGTCAATCAAGAAGTCTCCAGCCCATAATACCAGGGGCTCCTGCCATTCCAAATCCCATTTCCTCATGCCTCGCTTGACATTTCTGACTTAATGCACTCCTACTGATTTCTTACTCATCTCAGCCTTTCCTTCTCTCTGCCAGCACTTTTTTGTCTTATACCCCAATGTAAATGTCATTTACATTGTCATTTGGTGGAAGTAGAACCCACGTAGTGTGTGTGTGTGTGTGTGTGTGTGTACACACGCGTGCCTGTGTATGAGTGTGGTATATATAACACTGGATTTATGGATTATATGAGGTAGATAACAATTCTCAGTCCAAATCTCGTGTTTTGTGAGAAGTTATAACATATGTGTTTTCTATAATTCAGTTTCTTTCTATTTCGAGTCCCCATTCTGCTATAGTGGTAGAAACGCCATATTAACCAGTTCATGCCCACCTTGCTCCCTATCCCTAGAATTATGCCATTTTGGGACATGTGTAGTGCCAAGAACTATGGCCCCAGAAAATCTTCCATTTGCTCCTCCAGATTCATTCTCACCTCATCTCCATCTCAGCTCTTTGTCCTGGAGTCTGAATTGAAGGAAGCACATTGACAGGGTTCCCTTCCTTCTGCTTCCAGACAGAATCAGCCTTCTCTATATGATTCTTTTTCTTCTGGTTTCTAACATCATGCTCTCCCTTCAGCCTCTCAGGCCTAGCAGAGTTAAACGTGCTAGCCCCAGGCTCCTGCACTCTACATTGTGCTCACACACTTGTAATCATTCCTTTGGTAAATAATCCCTGCCCAAGCTAGCCCTCTGGGAGGATGCTGGTGGTTTCTTGCTGAGATACAGTTCCAGATGTCCATTTTCCATATAGAGATTCTGAGATATCTTTCATTCTGTCTAGTTCCTAGTTGTCACTCATAAGGTTTCTACAGCAACTTCCCTCATGTCTGTTGTCCACTTTGACCTGCAGGTCTTGTAACTCTCCCTGCTGTGTTTCTGGGTCACACCGGGGACCAGAGATGCCTGTGGGGTTGTCAAGGCCCCCTCTGCTTAGGCTTGGTGTGCTCTCTGTCTGTGCATCTAGAATTGGAAAAGGCAAGGAGATCCCGTTCTCCCTACTCTGTCTACCTTATGCAAACCAGACCAGGGGATATATTTAACAGGTGGGAGATGGGAGAGAAAAGATACATGATATACCAAGAAAGGAAAAATATATATCACAACATATAGACGTGTATTAATATTTAAACATCACAGCCCTGTAATAAATCCATAAAACTGAACATTTAACCATCCAGCTTGTGTGTTCTAAAAATAAGGATTTAAAGATCCTTATTGCTAAATGTCAGGCTCTTCATTTATATAGCAAATTAAAGTTTGAAAAGCACGTCACATATAAAAGTCATTGGATTGTCAGACAAACCCTAAGAGGATTATAAAATATGCTCCATGTTATAGGCTGAACTGTGTCCCCCACAAAATTCATATGTTGAAGTCCCAGTTGCCAGTATCTCACAAAGTAACCATATTTGGAGATAAGGTCTTTAAAATAGTAACTCAGTTAATATGAGGTCTTTAGAGTGGTGTCTAACTTAATATGACTGATGTCCTTAAAAAAAAGAGAAAATTTGGACACAGACACGTGCACATGCAGAGACAGAGCGAAAAGACAGCTCTAGGAAACTTATATACTCCATTTCTAGATCAAGAAGCTAAAATTTAGAGCATTTTAAAAGCAGATTATTTTACAGTAAATTATTTATAATAAATTTTTACAGCAGAAATCTTAATACCTAAATCCAGGCTCTCTCGTACGTGTATTACTTCTCTCAGGAGTTCTCTGTAATGTGCTTTGCAACTGTATGATATTACTGTCATATGAGAATATTCATGAGAATATGTGTATACATTTCTTGAAAGTCAAGCAACGCATCTGTGGGCTTAGGCCACCAGGTAGTGGCTGCCTCCAGGCCGTTTCCAGACTACCGCTTCCCTCCTCCCTCCACTCCATCTGCTGCCTTTCCAATCCTTTCATGCTTCCTGTCAATTTCCTGAATTACAGGTCCATTCAAAAGCTGAACAGAGGGAAAGAGGTGAGGGCAGAAGCCTACCTAACACAGCTGGGAGGGACATGAAGGAGAGGACACTATTGCAAGTATTCAATTCACAAAAAGTGGCCAGGCTTAAAAGCAGAAAGAAAATTGAGAGAGCAACAGGAAATTTTAATTTTATTCCGAATCTAAGCATGGGAGATTTAGACTGTGTAATGCATAAGGTTAAAGGACAAGAGGGAAATGAGAAAGCTTGGGTTATGGGCTCAGATTTATGGACTCCTTATCAAGAAGTTTGAGCACATTAGTTTAGCTCTTGGGTTTTCATTTTCTTACCACCAAAATGACTGTGTTATAGTCAAGGTTTCTACTATCTCACATTTGGTGAGATTTTTACCTGATACTGTGATTTTGTGCCTTTTCATGGAAGTATAGAATTACACCATATAGTCCCAATGCCATTTGAACCTGAGTGTCAAGTTTTGATGCTCATGGGGCATGGAATTTTTGAAAATAAACAATAATCTCAGTTTAACAGTGTTATCTGGAACTCAATCATTCCGATTTCAATAAAGTAGAGAAAACTTTGATTTATTGTCTTATTTAACTATAACCATAGCAAATGTTCTATTCATTTATTCATTCATTTAACCAAAATTGAAAAAACATCTACTATGGGCTAAGTAATTACTATGCTTAAGCTTTGGAGCTTAAAGTCCCTCTAGTGAGAAACAGACAGTACAGTATGGAAAATACTGTGGGGTTTGTTAGAATACAGGTAAGCTCAGAGTGGCATGGCAACCTCTAAAAGGGCAAAAAGGACATCTATCCCAAGTCTTATAAGAATGAGAAATCAAATTCCAATAAAACAAAAGTAGTAATTTGTTAAAACATCCCAGAGAGGGCTGGGCATAGTTAAGAAAATAGGAGCTTAGCCTATCAAAAGGCTGGGTATTTTGAAGATTAAATTATGAAAGACTTCCATACACTGTTTATCAATGAGCCAAAATACTGAAAACTCAATTCCTTTGCTATCCATTACTGTTTTAAAGGCTTCCAAGAGATGTGAATCCTATATGCCAATCCCTCCCACTTACTATATCCATCCTTGCTTTGGGAATCAAACATGCCTGAAATCTTAGATACGGAAAGTACCTTATTAATCAGTTTGGTCAACCCACTTACTCAGAAATAAACTTATTGCTCCCAAGTCTCAGTAGCAGAAAAAAATCTAGACCCAAAATATCTAGAATGCCATTTCAATGCTTTTTTTTTTCCTACTGAACCTCCCTGTACTTCTCATCAGCCTATACACATAAATTTAAAAATGAAGTCAAGTGGTCTCTGTTATTCAATTGATCAATAAATCAATAATTTAGGAGACATGCCAGGCCTATAAATGTCTTAGAATCAACCATGATTATATGCCAGTTGTGCTGGCATATATTTATTTGTTTATTCTACAAACTGAGTTATACCTTCTGTTGGAATTGCCCTGGATGCAAATATCATGAATGGACACAATGAATGGACATTGCAATAACTTCCCCAGAGTCAAGTGAGAAAGTGGATACTGTCTACTGCCACTGAACATTGATTTATGGTTTATCTGGCAAACATTTCATGAGCACCTTATACATGCCAGGCATCATCCTAAACAGCATCAATGAAAAATAAAATAATTGTAATAAGATTGCATCCAGGCCACATGGTACTTTTCAACTGAGCAAAACAGACTATAAACAAAGAAATAAATATACATAATTATAATATCAAACAATAATAAGTATATGACAAAGTTTCAAAATGCAAGAAGTGAAAAAAGTTTTCTTTAAATTCTGAAGGAACAGAAAGTGCAGTAAGAAGAAACTGTAATGACTCACTTCCAGAAAAGAAAGATACTTGGATATATTGAAGCCTTTCACATTCACCTTCCTCTGTGGTGGAGTCATTCTTAGAAATGTAGTGGGAAGAAGTAGGAGGCATTCTCAAATTTTTTTCTGGAGTGTCAAGAACCACCTTCCTAATTCTTATCAAACTGGTTTTTAGAGAAACATCAAACCTCAGCACTTTTTTCTCCAAACATGAGGTATTCCATGTGTTTTTATACTAGTGGGCAGTGGTTCTTTCAACATTCTTAGAAGAGTTCACAGTCCCCTTTGAATATCTGATTAAAATAAAAGAACTTCCCTCGCCCAAAATATCCACCAGTATCTACACAGAAAATGTCTTATTAATTTCAGGGGGACCACTGAAGACCAATGATCCTCCTTGATACCAATCCAAAAAAAACTAATATTTTTCTGCATTATGGGCAGTGGGTTCTAACTGCTTAGACACAGTGGACCATTATCCAAGAGTTTTTCAGCTTAAAAACTGCACATGTTCAGAGATTTCTTGGCCAAAGTGCTTTAGTTTGCCAGGCTGCACTGCTCAGGGAGCAAAATTCACAAAAGTCAATAGTATTGGTTATATAAATGCTGGTTATTAAAGACCAAATAGGATTTCAATTATCCCCATTTAAAAAAGAATTTTACAAACGTCTGGGTGGCAAAGTTGGTTGAGCATCCAACTCTTGATTTCAGTTCAAGTCATGATCCCAGGGTCCTGGGATCAAGCCCTGCATGCATCAGGGTTCGCACTGGGGATAGTGCCTGATTGAGATTCTCTCTCTCTCTCTCTCTGTCTCTCTCTCTCCCCCTCTGCCCCTCTCCCCTGCTCACTCTCTCCTAAAAAATAAAAATTAAATTAACTTAAATGAAAAACAATTTGTATATGTGAAATTAGTCATCCTTGAAATGCACAGAATAGATATAACAATGAAATTCATAAAACAGTACTTTTCAATCCTACCCACATATTAGAATCACTTGAGTTTTTTAAAAGACTGATACTCAGGCCCATATCAGACCTACTAAATCAAAATCTCTCAGAGTGGGGTCCAGGAGCCAGGGGTGGTTAAAATATCCCCAGATAATTCCATTCAAGAGCTTGGTTGCAACCCAATGTTTTGGAAGGGCTCACTGATTTTCATGCCTTGTGAACCTGGCTTTAGTGAATTAAGAAGAGAAATGGTTAAAACGAAATCCAGGTGATAAGAATTGCTTATGTAGTTTATCTGAACTCAAAGCTCAATAATTCTAATGGTTCTGAATAGTCCTAACATTTCACAGAATATATGAGAAATAGAAAAACCTATCAATAACTAGATAATTGGTTTCCTTATAAGAATGAAACAAAAATACCTATGGACAAATATGCTTCCTACTCCTTCCTGGAATTCTAGGAACTAGCATAGACTCTGGCACATATAAAGGCTTGCTTAATGTTTCCTGATTTAACCGCACCATTTTGGTCTTTCCCTTCTCCATCAAACACTCTAGGAAAGAGAACATCATGATCACTCAGTAAGCTATCTAATGGGGCATTTAACTGCAGTATTATTAAATTCATTCTTTCATTAAAATATTGACTATCTACTATGTGCCAATTACCATAATTGGTGCTAGGGATGATAATGATAATAATTTAATCCTTTCAAAATCATTTCCAACATCTTCTTTTAAACAGTTATTGGTCTTTAGTTCCAAGAAGATTAAGAGACTCTCAAGACCACAGAATTAGTATGTGGCAGAAGGTAAAGTGAAACTTCAATCTTCTAATTCCCAATGCAACGCTATTTTGGAAACAAAGTACATTACTTTTTGGAAACAAAGTACATTACTTTTATTATATGTGTAAACTTAAAGAACTTTACAGTTCTATCAGTTTTGTGTAAGTTTGGGATTAGAAATAGATTTTCTTTCACCTTTGAGTTGAAATGGATTTCTATTTAGAGCAAGTAATATCAAGTTCTTCGTAGGGTAAAGAAAATTTGGGGCACCTGGGTGGCTCAGTCAGTTAAGCGTCTGGCTTCGGCTCGGGTCATGATCTCACAGTTCGTGGGTTCGAGCCCTGCAACGGGCTCTGTGCTGACAGCTAGCTCTCTGACCCTCCCCTATTCATGCTGTCTCTGTCTCTCAAACAAACAAACAAAAAAACACACAGAAAAAAAAATTAAAAAAAAAAAAAGAAAATTGTCAGGGTACCTGAGTTGTTCAGTCAGTTAAGTGTCCAGCTTTTGACTTCCACTCAGGTCATTATCTCAAAGGTGGTGGGATCCAGCACCACATCGAGCTCTGCACTGACAGCATGTAGCCTGCTTGGGATCCTCTCTCCTTCTCTCTCTGCCCATCTCCTGCTTGCACACAAACATGCTCTCTCTTTCTCTCTATCAAAATAAATAAATAAACTTTAAAAAAAGAAAAAAAATTGTCTCTGAGATTCTAGGAGAATAAGTGAGGTAAGTAAAGCAAAAAATAATCTGAGACTGGCCCACAGGATTTAAGGAAAATAGAAAGAATATGAATATGTTATTTTCAGAACAGGTCTCTAATTTCACATAAGAATATTCAATTTTTCAGAGATTACAGTTGTTCATATAGATTAATGTGAGAATTCTTAAGACTTAGAGGGGGGAAACCCCTAGATATTACAGACACTCGTCCTCTTACCAACCTTATCTACCACTCTTCTTTCATTATTCTGCAGTAGCTCTCACCTCCCAACATTCCTCAGGAAAACCAAGGTCAAACTTAGGGCATTTCTACAAAGGATTGCCTTTCCAGCTCTTCAAAAGAGGCATACCTTTCCTCTTTCAATCTCTGCTGAGTTTGCCCTCCCAAAGAGGTCTTTTCTGACCATTCTATCTTCTGCCCCAACATTACTTATTCCCCTAGACTTCCCTGTGATTTTCTTCTGAGCACTTACAGCTCCCAGAGATTGCTTCACTCCCTTGTTTACGTGGAAGTCTCTTTAACTAGTGGGTATACTCTATGAAGGCAGAGTTCTGGCTCTCTTTTTTATTGCTATATTCCTGTTACTAGAGCAATGCTTGCCTCACTGCATTCAATATTCTATTAATAGTTGTAGTTGTTAACAAAAAAGAAAGGAACAAAAATTGGTAGTGTCAATGACCAACATATAATACAAAAGTTCAGACAAATACAAAGATACCATTTCTTTCCCAGTTGATCAGTATATAATTAAGATGAAGTATATAATAAAGTCCAGTGTTGTCAGGGAGGTTAGAAAATGTACCCTATTACATGTTGCAGAACTCTAGATTGGTACAAGTTTTGGAGGGAGGTATTTGGCAGTATCTAACAATTTTTTAATTTTGGTCTATTTATTTCCCTTTCTATCTATTGTCTTATTAATATAATCAACATAAACCAATAAGTTGTACATGAATATTTACATCAGATTATATGTATATGTGAAAACTTTGCAAAGTTTTGAAATGTCTATCAATGGTTAAATAAATTGTGATACATAGAAATGAATAACAAGAAGTCGTTAAAAAAGAATGAGGTAAATCTAAGTGGACTAGCACAGGATAATATCCGTGATACACTGTTAGTAATTATAAATAAGGCATAGAACTAGACGTCTATCAATGCATAGAAATAGACTTGTAGGGATACCAAACTGTCAACTACTTTTCTAAGTAGAGGGAGTGTAGCAAAGAGACGGTAATGAGAAGAAATTTTACACATTTTACATACTATCAATTTATATTTTATTATTTTTTTTAATTTATTATAATTTGTTTCTAAGAAAAACATACTTGGCCCTCTTTGGCTTAATTAATGTTTGAGAATCCGAGTCTGTGCTATTGTCAGATGATTTTGCCAGAAAATAAATGCTAGATTAGAAGTTTCATGGGAACAGAAAGCATCTGTGTCTAGGGCTCTATATGCTTGTTTGAAAATCTGACACATAGAATGCACTCTATATAATATGTTGAATGAATGAAAGAAAATGTCAGGGAATAATTTGGCTAATGTAATTTCTAAATTAGTCAACAATATACATTTTTAATTTTTTAACATTTATTTATTTTTGAGACAGAGAGAGACAGAGCATGAGTGGGTAAGGGCAGAAAGAGAGAGAAACACAGAAACCAAAGCAGAGTCCAGGCTCTGAGTTGTCAGCACAGAGCCTGATGCAGGGCTTGAACTCACGAACTGCGAGATCATGACCTGAGCCAAAGTCAGATGCTCAACCAACTGAGCCACTAAGGCAATCCAATGTACATTTTAAAAATAAGAATATTCCTCATATTTGAAGTGATCAATAATTTAAAATATTTTTTAAATTTAGAATTCTTTAATTTTTTTTTAATTCTCTAAATTCAAAAGCACACTGGTTAGTGTGTCATAAAGAGGCTTCGCCTTCAAACATTTTGGTAGAATTCTAAGAATTGAGACTAGGATGTTGTTGTTTTTTAATTTTTTACTGTATTGTCAGAAATTTGTATTGGTCTTCATTTTTTTTAAATGTGGTAAAAAGTACGTACCATAATACTTACCAACATAACCTTTTTTAAGTGTATAGTTCAGTGGCATGAAGTACATCCATCTTCATTATTGTGTCATCCTCGCTATCCTCCATCTCCAAACTCTTTTCATTTTGTACTCCATATGCATTAAATAATAACTCTATTCCCCCTGCATTCTACTTTGTATCTCTATGAATTGACAATTCTAGATACCTCCTTATATAGGCAAAATCACACAGTATTTGTCCTTTTAACATAATATCCTCAAGATTCATCCATGTTCTTGCTTATGTTAGAATTTCCTTCCCTTTTAAGGCTGTATAATATCCCATAATATGAATACATCACATTTTGTTTATCTATTCATCTGTCAGTGGATATTTGGGTTGCTTCTACCTTCTAGCTATTGTGAATAATGCTTCTACAGACATGAGTACATACAAATATCTCTTCAAATCCCTGCTTTCAAATATATATGTGTGTGTGTGTATTTATCTGGAATAGCCAGATGATATGGCAATTATATTTTTAAATTTTTTGAGAAACTGCCATATTGTTTTCAATAGCAGGTGCACAATTTTACAATCCCACCAACAGTGCACAAGGATTCGAATTTCTGCACATCCTCCCTAACACTGGTTATTTTCTGGGTTTTTGATAGTAACCATCCTAATGGGTATGAGGTGTTAGGTTGTTGCTTGCTTTGTGAAATCACAAAATCTGGGAAAATCTCAACCTAAATGACCAACAAAAAGAGTTGATAATATTTTTATTCTAAGACATTTATTTTTTTAATTCTGTCATCTCTGAAATCAGGATGCATATTACAACTGGTGTCATCTTATGATTATACTTAATAGCACTATGTAATATCTCAATGGCATTTAAATCAATAATGTTTTAAAATTAATACTGCTTTAGATTCAATGAAATATGAAACATTCAAAATTTTAAACCACAAAGAATTAAACAAAGTATCTTAATTATATAGCAATAAGGATTAGTTGTAACAACCAACTTAAATGTACCCAAGAGAAAAAGTAACCATGTAAAAAGAAAAGGAATAATTATCATGCATTTTAAAATATACTTAAAGTTTTAGGATGCAGGTTATTTCCAGATCCTACTAGATCCTGAGTTGTATAAATTTGGCAAGTTACTTGCCTGCTCTGTGGTACAACTGCCAAATGGGAATAACAATATTTCTATGATATTACACCTATAGGCTTATATCTTATTTGTTAGAACTTAGCAAATAGCATTAGGGATCAGAGGATAATTTATATTTTTCCCTAAGGTAAAAATAAGAGGTCCTAAGGTAAAAAAAAAAAAAAAAAAAAAAAAAAAAAAAAAAAAAAAAGCTTCTATTGTTAAAGAATAAAGAAAAAACAATGGGAAATAGTTTTCAGCTTTATCAAAGGCATTAAAATTATTCCAATGAATGCTCAGTAATGGTGCACTATTTTTCTGAATTAACACCCTATCTTTAGATTTTTCATCCATTAAACCTTTATATTATAGATATTTCTGAGGTATAATAATGGCTGAGAACAAAACAGAAATAAAAAAGAAAAAAAAGCAAATTCTTTTTCTGAAAAAGATTTAAATTTATAACGATACATTTGCAAAGCCTCTCCCCAAATGCTCAAAAATATGATTACATAAAATGGCATATATGATAAAATTTCATTTAACTCAATTTTCCTTTGTTGTAAATCAAAATGATTTTGACCAATATGTGTAATCGTACATGACGCTATATGATCAGACAGTGCATATGATCTTTTGGATTCGTTTATGCAAATTTTATAAATGAAGTGCATACGTTTAGGTCCATGGTATCTGTCATGGAGAAGAGTAGATTTTGGAAAATTCTACCAAGATATATGCCAGGAGCCACAAGGGAATGGAAGGTGTGGAGGAAATAGCCTTTACTGTATCTCTCCTGTGTTGGCTGTGGTGAGGAAACAAATAGACTGAACACGTCTCTCATGGAAGGTAGCACAGAAGAAAGGCCTCAACATGACATGGTCACCAGTCTACAACTAATTCAGTGTACTTAAGTCTCTGTTGACCCACTTCCACCCTCAGAGCTTTTCCCTCTTTTTAAATATTACATAGAAGCAGGATAAAACAGGAACTAAGCCCAATCAACATTTTAAAATTCTGAAAGGTCTGCTATACCTTTAAGATTGGAGTGCCTGAGAAAAATTGTAATGTGAAGTAACACACTAATTCAATATGGCATGAATTTAAAGTACCAAAGTTTAAGGTGGAATACACCAAACTCCAGAAGACACAGTAAAATGCTAATGACAAAATCAAAACGAATAACCAAGTTGCCCTGCAGTGTGATTTCAAAGGCGAAGCACTTCTAGAATAACAGAGTAAGGACCTCCAAAAATCAGTTCCCACACTTAAAAAATGTCAGAATACTAACAATACTTATCAAAATCAATTTTTTCAAAACTTTAAATGTTAAGCAAAGGCATTTAATGATTCAGATAACATTTATTCAAGAAAAAGTTGAATCTTTATAAGAACATCAACATCTGTGGGTAATTTAGCTTGCCTCATTCCTATTCCCCTCTCACCAGCTTTGTGGTAGCCTTGACAACCAGCAGCTCCCAAACAATGGTACCATTGTTTAAACAGATACTATGATTTAAAAGGGACAAAAGGCCTGAATAGACACCTCTTGAAAGAAGATAGATAAATGAAAAATAAGCATTTAAAGACATAATCAATATCATATGTCATCAAGAACTGCAAGTTAAAATGATGAGATACCAATACCCACCTATTCGAAAGGCCAAAATCCAAAACCTGACAATACCAAATGCTGGTAAAGCAGTAGGAACTCTCTAATACATTGTCAATGTGAATGCAAAATGGTAATGGTACAGCCATTTTGGAAAACAATTGAGCAGTTTTGTACAAAACTAAACATACTCTTACCATACAATTCAGCAATCACAGTCCTTGGTTTTGACCCAAAGGAGCTGAAAACACATGCACACAGAAAACTGCACACGAATGTTTATAGCAGCTTTATTCTGCATTGCTAAAACTTGGAAGCAACCAAAATGTCCTTTAGTAGGTGAGTGAATAAACTGTGGTACATCCAGACATTGGAATATTTTTCAGCACTAAAAAGCAATGATCAATTAAACCATAAAAACACATGGAGAAAACTTGAATGCATATTACTAAATGAAAGAAGCCAATCTCAAAAGAATGCATAATATATGCATCCAACAAGATGACATTCCATAAAAGAGAAAATGATGGAGAAAGTGAAAAGACTGGTTGCTAGGAGTTAGTATAAATAGATGAAGCATAGAGGGTTTTCGGGCAGTGAAACATGTCTGTATGATACTATAATGGTTGATACATGTCATTATACATTCATCCAAATGCACAGAATATATAACAAGAGTGAACCCTAATATAAACTGTGGACTTTGGATAACAATGATGTGTCAATGTACCTTCATTGATTATAGCAAAAGTATCTGTCTAGTGTAGGATGTTGATAGTGGCGGAGGCTGTGTAGCAGAGGGAAAAGGTGAAAAGTCCCTGTACTTTCTTTTCATCTTTTCTGTGAACCTAAAAGTGCTTAAAAAAAAATAAAATCTATTTTTAAAAAAGAAATTAATTAAGTACTGATTCTTGCTATAACATGTATGAACCTTGAAAATATGAGAAGAGAAAAAGCCAATCACAAAAGACCATATATTGTATGATTCCATTTACTTGAAATGTCCAAAAATGGTAAGTCTATTGAGACATAAGGCAGATGAGTGGTTGCCATGGCCTGGAGGTTAAGGTATAACAGACAGTGCTAATGGCTATAGAATTTGGAGGCAGGGAAGGTGATGAAAATGTTCTAAAATTGGATAATGTTGATGATTGCACAATTCTGTGAATATACTAAAAAGCAATTAATTGTAAGGATTAAATGGGTGAATTTTATAGGATGTGAATTATATCTCAGTAAGGCTGTTATTTTAAAATACCAGCTCAAAAAATACTTTGAGCAAGGAGAGTTTTAGCATAGTAAGCATATATCCTTAATCACAAGTCAATGAGTAATCATGACATTTAGATAACTTTGAATCCACTGGCTCCACCATTTAGTTTCTTTAGGCCTGCAGACAATCACCTAAGCTTATTAAGTATTTCTTCATCAGTAAAATGAAGATAATCTCCAAAGCATAGCTGAAACAATTTAATATGATATCACAAAAAAAGCACCTGGCATTAGTTTCCTCACTGTTGGAGAATAAAATTACAAATGAATAAGAGGGGAAGGCTGAAACAAATCCTGTGGTACTGGATTGGAATCAAAGATATCAATATCAACTCATTTTTATTTTTAGATGTTTGAAGACAGATACAGGAGTAATTACAGATGTCTGGGTATACATGGTTGAATACACATACAGAGATTTCCGAGCTCTATGAGCAGAGAGGACCCTAGAAGCAGTAACACTCCAATAGCTGTCAGCACACCGAAGGTCTAGATCTGAGTTTCTAAATACCACTCCCCAATGAAAGGAACTAGGATTTCCTGGAGAAAATGGAAGATTCTAGAACTGCAAAAAAAAAAAATGCAGATAAATCTGACCATCTTACAAAGATATAAAAGAAAGTGCCTTAAGGGAAAAAAAAAAAAAGAATGGGTACATGGCAAAAAGACATAAAAGCATATTTGAAAGAGTCTGAAATAGCCAAAGCTAGAACAATTTGAACAACTCAATATATAAAGTTAGTATTGAACTATGATCCAAAAAATAAATATCCATGTGCTCTTGCTGATCTACACAAATGATTGAAACCATTAATAAACTAAGGAGAAAAATAAACATTCTTTATGAAAGCATCCCAAAGGATAAACAGAAAAAGATTAAGGGAAAACAGCATCACCATTAGACACTGAAACAATGGCTGCAAGCAAGACCTATAGCTTAATGTTCAAATAGATGAACCTTTATGGAGTGAGAAAGTATTTCCTTTACATCAGAATATTGCCCCTGAGAAATTCATTCCTTACTGTAGTGGTTTTAGCATTTGCTTTCAAAGGTATAGTAACACTCCAGTGAAGAAATGTAGCAGACGCCACCTTAACCAAGTGATGAAGGTTCATATCCCCAGTCATAAGTCATGTGTCTCTCTTGTTCCCCTGATAACATGACCATGATATGAAGAAAGGACATATCACGTCTCTGGTATTCTCTGCACCCATAACCCCATTCTAATCATGAGAAAACATCAGATAAACCCAAACTGGTGGACATTCTACAAATACTTGACCAGTACTCTTCAAAAGAATCAAGATAACAAGGAACAAGGGAAGACTGAGAAACTGTCATTGATTGGAGAAGACCATGTCAACATGATGACTAAATGCAATGGCTGGTATCCTGGACCAAATCCTAAAATGGAAAAACGTCATTATTGGGAAGACTGGTGTAATCAGGGTACAGTCTACAATTTAGATAATAGTGTACAATGTTAATTCTTAGTTTCAGTAAGTGTGCCACAGTTATATAAGATTTTAGTATTAGGAGAAGCTGGATGAACTATATTCAGGAATTCTGTGTACTATCTGTACAACTCTTCTATAAATCTATAGTCATTTTAAAATAAAAAGATTAAAAAAAAAAGAAAACAAGGACCTGGCTTTTTTAACATGCTCAATAAATTACCTCAATAATATATCCTCAAAATAGATATCACCATAGTCTTCTAAAGTGATACCTTCTAAATTGATTAGCTTTCTCCTTTCCTGAAAATCCCCTCCCCAGACTCAAATATCCCTATGGTTATAATGGGAAGGCTCCATGGAATCACATCAGCAAATATGATGCTTTCTACCACATGTTTCCTATCCTCTCCCCTGTCATAATTGATTGAACTAAGAATGGACACTTGACCCAAACAAAGCTGATGAGCCCCTTCCTCCAGGAATTTTAGATTCCGGGCACATCTGTCTGATCTCTTGAGTGGAGAAAATGGCTCTTCTTAAGGGTCCTTAGAAGTTATTTTCTAATATCTGGCCTGGGAAGCAGGAAAGCCACTTGTTACAGACTGAATGTTCATATTCTCCAAATATTCTTATGTTGAAATTCTTATCCCCAATGTGATAATATTAAGTGGTGTGCCTTTGGAAGGTGATTAGTTCATGATGGTGGGGCCCTCATGAATGAGATTAGTCATCATATAAAAGGACCCAAAATAACTCTCTTGCTTTCTTTCTGCCATGTGAAAATACAGTGAGAATTCAGCAGTCTGGAAACCAAAAGAGGGTTCTCACCAAAACCTGCTATGCTGGTGCACTCACCTTGGAATTCCAGCCTCTAGAATTGTGAAAAATAAATGTCTGTTGTTTATAAGGTATCAGTCCTATATTTGTTGTAGCAGCCTAAATCACCAGAATGAGACACCATTCTACAGCAAGAGAGCAGAATGAACCAGATACACTTGAGAATCAGAACTGATAAACAGGAACTGAGAGGATTACCTGGGTCACTATGGAGCAGCACACTTTAGTCCACACTAGTTCCCAAAGCCTATCTGTTCATGTCCCCCTTACCCAGTCACCCTATTTCTCTCTGGGCTTAAACTGGCTAGATTTGGATTCCGTTAATATAACTTGAAAAGTGCTATTCAATACAACTACTTCATAGCAAATGGCATACATTTAGATTTATGTTTTCTGTTGTTTCCTCTTTAACAGTCAAGGTCAGGAATCTTAGTCACAGTTCCTGTAAACTATATGATTAAATTACCCATATCCTTACACATTTACCTTATCTTTTCAATTCTGGCCATTTGTTTATTCTATGCTTGCTCAAGGAAATGCCTTCAATCTATGTCTTTGTGTCCAGATTCCACTCATACAGCCAGGTTTGGTTTAAATGCCCTCTCTTCTCTGTAACTTTCCCTGCCACCTACCTAAAAAAAAAAAGATAAAATGTATATTATATGCCATGTTTCCTTATCTTACATCTTTTATTTCATTCTATGTTTGTGTAGTCATTTACTTATTCTTATAATCTTCCTTCTCAGATATGAAGTTATTCAAGATCAGCTTCCCTGTTCTTGTGTAAGCACCATTTCAGGGAGTATTTATACATAATACAAATACATAAATTATTCAAAGCTATTTAAGAAAGATAGAAATACAAGATATTATTGACATTTATCAGTATTATTTTACTGTACTAAGCAAGAATCTTACTTCTAAGAAGTAAAGCTATCTTTAAAAGAAAGATAATATTGGAGAAAAGAAAAGAAAATATTGGAGAGTATCTTCATCACTTTGGGCAGGCAAAGATGTCTTGAACAGGTCACAGAAAAGCACCAGAGAGGAAAAGTGGATACATTGCTACTATATTACAGTTAAAGGTTTCTGTTCATCAAAAACCATTATGAAGAAAAAGAAAAGGAAGGGGCACCTGGGTGGCTCAGTCAGTTAAGCATCTGACTTTGGATTTCAGCTCAGGTCATGATCTCATGGTTTGTGAGTTTGAGCCCTGCATCAGCTCTGCACTGACAGTGTTGGAGACTGCTTAGGATTCTCTCTCTCTCTGCCTCTCTTTCTGCCTCTTCCTCACTTTCTCTCTCTCTCTCTCTCTCTCTCTCTCTTTCTCTCTCTCTCTCTCTCATAATAAATAAACTTAACAAAAGGGAAAAGGTAAGCCATAGAGTGAGAGAAAAAAAACTGCAGTAAATATAGAAGACTCAAACTTATTGGGGTGCCTGGGTAACTCAGATGGTTAAGAGCCAACTCTTGATTTTAGCTCAGGTCATGATCCCAGGGGTGGAGGATCCAAGCTGAGCATGGAGCCTGCTTAAGAATCTCTCTCTATCCCTTCCTCTCTCTCTTTCTCAAAATTCAAAACAAATTAATTTAAAAAGAAAAAAGACTCAAACTCAGACATTGAAAAAAAAACTTTTGCAAGTCAAGTTATTTTTTTTAATAAAGATAAATAGCCCAGCAGAAAATTAGGCAGAAGAAAGTGTATCAGAGAAAGGGATACACAAGGTCAATAAATGTTAAGATAATGTGTACATCATTAATCATCAAAGAAATTATGCATATTAAAATCACAAAGAGCTACCACTACATACCCACTAGAATGACTAAAATTAAAAAGATTGAGAAAGTAGTTGAGGAAGTAAACAAAAGATGACAAAGTAGCTGAGACAGTAAACAAGAATTCACTGCTACTAGGAGAACGTGATAGCACTTTAGTTGGTACTAAAATTGTACCCAGGCATGCATGCTCTTTGACTTAGCAGCAATTCATGGCTATGCATGTATTCATGTGTTCATCGAAGACTATTTATAATCCCACTACTCATAAGAGCTAGAACCTGGAAACAAATGGCCATCAACCAAAAATGGATAAAGTTATTATGGCACATTCATACAGAGGTATATTATACAGCAATGAATAAATAAATCACTGATAAATCCAAACACATGGGTGAAGTGCATAAACACAATATTGCACAATGTTGGGGGGATTTTTTTTTTAGAGCAGGCATGACAATTTTTCCCACTGTGGGATTCAACTTATGTAAAGTCCAATATCAGGCCAAATTAATCAACGGTGTTAGAAATAAGAGTGCAGCCATCTTTTCAAGGGCTAGTGACTAGGAGGGGAAAGAGGGAAGTTCCTGGGGTGCTGGTATATTCTATTATTTCTTAATCTAGAGTCTATATATGTGTTCACTTTGTGAAAATCCATCAAATTGAAAACTTATAATTTGTGTGCACATTTCTGTAAGACTGCTATATTTCTATAAAAAAATTCTAAAATAAAAGGTTTTCATACATTCTTTGTAATATTAATCTCCATTGCCTTAGGCATCTTGCCAAAGAATTGTGTATGTATAAATTACATATCCTTTTAGAAGCACAAAAAAACTATTAAAATCAATATTTTTATATTACACCTTGAGAATTAAGAGGTAAAATTACACAGTGATTTATTCAGAGGTACATGCAGAAACAATAATAAATGTTTATTGATTTTAAAATTATGGAGGCTTGAAAATTTAAACCAGAGTTTCAGTATGCAAAAGCAATTGATTTCTTCAGTGACTTTGGTATTTATGATTAGCTGGGAATTTGATTAAGCACAAGCATATGTTATCATCATCCTACAATATGAAAGTGTTCCCCCATCTCTCTTTTTTTCTTTTGGTGTATGTTCTGGGAATATCCTTAACATTATAAATGTACATAGAAATGTAGGTGATGATTAAAATCCAGCTAAGTGGGTTATGTACGGCCCCATTAAAACTATCAGAAAGAACAAGAATTAAGTATTAAGAATCCTTCTAGGCCAAGAGAGAAAAATGTGCATTGTCTGTATTCTGGGGCAATCTTAAGCAGAGGAGAAGACATTTTGTTTTTTTTGTGTTTTGTTATGGTTGTTGTTTACATAGAATGAACTAAAAAAAAAAAAATCCCTAGGCCTTCAAGGCCTAGAACAAAACATTTTGTTAGGTCTTCTGTGTTCTGGCATTTTTAGTCAGTAATCTACTTAAATTTAAATAGACATTGTTCACAATCTTGAAAGATAACAGAAGCCACAACAGGGCAAAGAGTAGCATGCAATGGGACACCTCTGAGTGAGTAGTGGCTGCTAGGTATGGAAAGGAAAGGGGATGCCTTAGGTTTGCTGTCTTAGTCCACTAGGGCCGCTATAACAAAATACCATAGACTGGGCGGCTACTTAAACAACAGTCATTTATTTCTTCTAGTTCTCAAGGCTGAGAAGTGCAAGATCAAGGCAACAACAGTTCCAGTGTCTAGTAAGAACCTGCTCCCTCGTTCACAGACAGCTCTCTCACAGGGCAGAAGGGGTGGGGGGCTTTTTTTGTGAAAGCACTAATCCCATTTGTGAGGGCTCCACCTTAGTGAACCAATCACCTCCCAAGAGCCCCACTCCAAACACCATCATGTCAGGGATTAGGTTTCCACACATGAATTTGGGGGAACATAAACATTCATTCTATAGCGCTTGCCATACTTTTCTTTTTTTTACCTCAAAGATTTAAGTAATGGTTCTGGCCAATTCCCCCTGACATGCTAAAAACCTTCAAAGCCACAACTAAAAGGCCCACTACTCAATGTCTTCAAAATGGGCATTAATGTTGTGAAGAAACTTACTGATTCCCCTCTCCTCCCCACAAATAGTCCTGGTCTCCCTCTAGGCCCTGTTCTTTAGAGGGACCTATATAGTCCTAGCATGCACATGCTCACACTCACACACACACACACACACACACACACACACTCACAAATTCAGAAAATGCATGTGAAAATTACAAATAGAACTGTCACTACTGGGGCGCCTAGGTAGCTCAGTTGGTTAAGCGTCTGGCTTCCAGCTTCCGCTCAGGTCATGATCTCACGGTTCATAGGTCCGAGCCCTGCCTGGGGCTCTGTGCTGGCAGCTAGCTCAGAGCCTGAAGCCTGCTTCAGATTCTGTCTCCCTCTCTCTCTGACCCTCCCCTGCTTGTGCTGTGTCTCTCTGTCTCTCAAAAATAAATAAAAAACATTAAAAAAAAGAAGTGTTACTCCTGAAATGTTGGGATTTTATCTGACTGTAGCCCAGCCTTTAACCTTTGCAAAGTCCAGGGCAAGGTAAAAAAAAAAAAAAAAAAAAAAGGAGGCTCATATACCATATGTCTAAATATGTAAATATTATAAATCCACCTAAAAACTATTACATAAAATGTTTTGTCTTCATAGTCTTATAAATATAATTTTCATAGCATATATCTTGGGCTCATGTGCCCGGGCTGGGAAGCTCTGTCTCCTGTGTCTCACTGGGAAACATACTAGATGAACAGCACTGTGCAAGGTATGCTCTTTCAGTGATACAGATGCACAGAGAGCACGCCCAACCTAGCAAGCACATTTCAATGCTCTGCTTGCACATTTGCTAACTTCCCATGGTTTAAAGCAAGTAACATAGCTAAATACAGAGTCAAGGATGCAGGAAGCACATACTATCTAAAACAAAGGTGGCAAAGGAATAAATAGATCACCTTACTGGAGCAAAGGAAGATTTGGGATTATAATTAAATCTACCTCACTCAAAGGCACAGTTCTTCCTGTTCAATCACACTACTTTGACCTTGGACTTTGGCACAGGCTTTTTAAAAAAACTAATTAATTGTTTTAACTTACATCCAAGTTTTTAGCATACAGTGAAATAATGATTTCAGGAATAAAATCCAGTGATTCATCCCCTACATATAACACCCAGGGCTCATCCCAACAAGTGTCTTCCTTAATGTGCCTTGCCCATTCAGCGCATCCCTCCACCCAAAATCCCTCCAGCAAGCCTTGTTTTTTCTCTGTATTTAAGAGTCTCCTTTGGTTTGTCTCCCTCCCTGTTTTAATATTATTTTTCTTCCCTTCCCTAATGTGCATCTGTTTTGTATCTTAAATTCTACATATAAGTGGTCATATGATATTTGTCTTTCTCTGACTAATTTTGCTTAGCATAATACTCTCTAGTTCCATCCATGTTGTTGTTAATGACAAGATTTCATTCATTTTGATTGCCATTGTGCATGTGTGTGTGTGTATGTGCGTGTGTGTGTGTGTGTGTACACCACATCTTCTTTATCCATTCATCAGTCGATGAACAACATTTGGGCTCTTCATATATTGGCTATTGTTGATAGTGCAGCGATACACAATGCACTACATGGCACAGGCTTATTTTCATGGCTTGCCCTGGCTACTTTAAAATATTCTTCTTGGGAAAAAGAGTAATTTTACAAAAACTATATAATTAAAAATCCATCACAAACTAATGTGTCACCCTTTGTAAAAATGATAAATAAGTACCAAAAACATTTTAGTAGATTAAAAAATGAATACAGTTCAGTTATGACAGTACAGTCTGTCATAAAATAATGTTACCTACTGAAATTTTTCTATTGTCTGACTATACACTAAAGGGCTTTCTTTGAAGCAAATCCACTAATAATAGTACAATAGCCAAGAATCTGCAATTGTAAATTTAAGTTTGGAGGATAAAAAATAAATATAAATATACAGGTAGTTACATATTTTGAATTATTTTTTGTTTCTTTTTACAAATATTACTAGAAAGCTTATGAAATATTCAACAGATATTTTTCAGGAAAATTTTTAATAGTAACATTAATAATGTAATTAATTATTAATAATCACCAGGCAGGAATTTTTTATAACATTCATTCCTTGAATGAATGATGTTTTTCAAAAGATATTTTTAATCCATGTCTAATTCTGAGGATCTTTTTTAATGTTTATTTTTTGTGAGAGAGATAGTGTGAATGGGGGATGTGTAGAGAAAGAGGGAGAGAGAGATTGAATCCCAAGCAGGATCTACACCATCAGCACAGAGCCCAATGCAGGGCTTGAACTTATGAACCATTAGATTATGACCTGAGCTGAAATCAAGAGTCAGATGCTTAAATGACTGAGCTATCCAACCACCCCTAAGCAGATTTTTTCTTAAATGGCGAAAGGTAGTATCTGGCATCATGACATTTAGAATCCAATTGGCCAGTTAAAATATAGTTGGAAAGGGGCGCCTGGGTGGCTCAATCGGTTAAGTGTCCAGCTTCAGCTCAGGTCATGATCTCACGGTTTGTGGGTTCAAACCCCGCATCAGGCTCTGTGCTGACAGCTCAGAGCCTGGAGCCTGCTTCAGATTCTGTATCTCTCTCTCTCTCTCTGACCCTCCCCTACTCACACTGTCTCTCTCTGTCTCAAAAATAAATAAAAAACAAAAAATTTTTGGAAAAAAATATAGTTGGAAAACATGCATAAAACTAACTGATACCAAGTTCCTTTTGAGAAGTGGTGAAATAAAATAGATTTTATTGTTAGTTCAAATATTATCTTCCTCTACACTGGGGAGGACTCAAAAGAATGACCATCTGAGACATAATATGACTCTTAATTTTTAACGTTTAGTGGACAGTTCTATCAACTGAGGTTAAGTCAGGAAACCAGAGTGAGTCTAAGTATTGCAGGGAATGATGTAATATGGGAATTACAGCTTATCAAAATGTAGGTGCAGCTAGGAAAGTGAAGGTCTTGGAAGTAGGAGTTGAAAGATCAGAGAAATGGTTATTAATGACTTTCATCTGAAGCCCTGGCACAGGGACAAGTTGGATCTTGCAAGAAAATACAAGGATTGTGCTTCTCACTGCCAGAGAGGACCTGGCAAAGGAAGAGCTTGTGGAGTGTTCTATGTAAGCTTCTGTGGGCCTATAGCCAAGCTTTTGTGGGCTGAGGCAGCTGTTGGTCAGCATGGCCAGCAACCAAGAATATGAACTGGAGCAGAAAGAAAGAACAGGCAGCCCACCAAGCACCTCTGCTACACATCATGTCTGACCATGTCCTTGGCTCTCATCTTGTTTCCAAATGTAGTGAAAGTTCATCTAACTGGCCAACTCTATCCCACAACTATTGAGAGAAGAGGATTTTGAGAAATGTAGTTCCCAACTATAAACATGAGTTCAAGGTGCTAAGTCAACAATACACAGTCTAGCACAGGCTGAGGGATGGCTTAGCTCATAAGGAGAGTATTTTCAGATGTCATCAAGAACAATAATGGAAAAGATATGAACTCTCAGAAAGTAGAGCTAACAGAAAATACAGCAAATTGAAAATCTACTCATAGGAACAAAAACTAGCATGTAAACTTGGAACAGTCCTCATTCCAGAGCAGGAGGATCTTGCTCAATAGGATTTCAGAATTTCTATATACCAGTAACTGTTCTGTACCTCCCATTGTTCTCCTTTACAAATAGAAGAGCTTACTCTGGTAGTCCTGTCCCTATTTTTCCACCCAGTTAGTGTTCAATTTGTCTCATATATTTCTTTTAATAGTTTTCAGGTATCAGCAAACTATAGCCTGCAGTCTGAATCCAGTTGTTGCTCATTTTTGTAAGCAGAGTTTTATTGAAACATAGTCACATTTGTTGACATATTTTCTATGGCTATTTTTCCATTATAAAGGCAGAGTTGAATAGTTGTGACAGAGAGTGCATGACTCACAAAGCCTAAAATATTTACTAATCTGGATCTTAAGAGAAAGTTCAATTCATGAGTAAGATCTACACATTATAATAAATGGCTGTCTCTCAAGTCTCTCTCTTTATTCATTCCAGTTGTAAGTCTTCATAGTAGCATTTAATGATCCTTCTCATTTCTCTTTACCACTTCATAGAATACTATCTCACTGAGTGGATATAATATGGCATTCATCCAGTTCCCTAATAACAGCTATTTGGGTTTTTCCAGTATTTTGCTACAATGAATTGCCTTGTGCAAATGTCTTCTTCTTTCCCACCTTATTCCCCTGTGGTTTATTAAAAATAGACTTTTAAAATTAAAGATTTTCTGCCAACTAATGGACATTGCCAACTTCCCCTCCACTTGAAAGTATACAGTTCTGGTTTTCAACCAGCCATGTTTGGGCGTGCCTCATCTACCCAGAAGGTGATGCTTTCAAACTTTTATATTTTGGCCAAACTCATAAATGCATTTCTTTTACTATCAATGATGTTTAGCATCTTTGCAAATAAGGGCTATTTATATTTTCTTTTCTATTATCTGTCCATTTAAATCTCTTGTACATTTCTGTATGTATATATGTATGACCTGTAGAATGTTTTTCTTCTCTATATTTATAAGCTCTTTATATATAAATAGTTTTAACTTTGCCTCTAATATAAATCGCAAATATTTTTCCCATTTCCCCAATTGTTCTTTGCTCATGGTATGTATTCTTTATTTACTTGGTTTTTTTTGTTTATGGAAAAGTTTACTGTTGTTTTCAATTTTTTTGGCTGTCAAATTATCAATATTTTTCTCTTAATGCTTTTATATCTTGAGTTATAGTGTGGAAAGTTTCTCTTATGTCTAAACTACAGACAATGTTTTGTTTTAGTACTTTGGCAGTTTAATTTAACTCTCTGATACATTTGGAATTTGTTCTGGCATACAGGATGGAAACTGGGACTGATTTTCTTTTTCTCTATTATTATCCATTTATGCCAATACCAGGTATTTAAATGAGTTCACCTTTTCCCTACTAATGTGAGATTATTTCAAAGTACATTTCATATGTATTTGAGTCTATTTTTTCCTTCTACTCATGCTATAATGCTATGCTATTTTAATTATAGAGGTTTTGTAATATGAATTAACGTATCTCAGGATTAGGCTCTGCTTACTGCTCTTTTCCTTTTTATTAAGATTCTCCTGTCTATTTTCACTTTTTTCTTTCCAGATCAACTTTATAGATAGCTTTTCTAGTATCAGGTAAGAAAAACAATAATGGCACTTTTATTGAGATTGTATTAAATGTATCAAATTAAAAACAACTGAAATCTTTTTTTAATGTTTTTTTATGCTTTTTATTTATTTTTGAAAGACAGAGAGAGACAGAGCCCGATGTGGGGCTCAAACCCAGGAACCGTGAGATCATGACCTGAGACGAAGCTTTACGCTCAACCGACTGAGCCACCCAGGTGCCCCTAATGTTTATTTTTAAGAGAGAGAGACAGACAGTCAGACAGACAGACAGAGAAAGCAGGGAAGGGGCAGAGGGAGACAGAGACACAGAATCTGAAGCAGGCTCCAGGCTCTGAGCTGTCAGCACAGAGCCTGATGCAGGGCTCAAACTCACAAACCGTGAGATCATGACTTGAGCCGAAGTCAGATACTTAACTGACAGAGCCACCCAGGCTCCCCATGACATCATTAAAAAAATTCTTTTTAATGTTTATTTATTTTTGAGAGACAAAGAGAGACGGAGTGCAAGCAGATGAGGGGCAGAGTGAGAGAGACCCAGAACCCAAAGCAGGCTCCAGGCTCTGACCTGTCAGCAGAGAGCCCAATGCAAGGATCAAACCCACGAACCATAAGACTGTGACCTGAGCCAAAGTCGTTTACTTAACCAACTGAGCCACCCAGGCACCCCCAAAAAATAACTGACATCTTTATGATGTTAAGCTGTCCTGTCCAAAATTTGTTCAAGTGTACTTCTAAATCTTTCTGAAGTAATTTATAGTTTTCCTTACAGAGTTTTTGGCAATTTCTTATTGAGCTTATACCTAGATGTATCTGTGTATCTGTGTTTAATCATGTATTAGTTCTTCTATTGTATTATAACTTCAAATAGTTTTTGTTTATATACACACATTTAAGTTTATATGGGAAGTTTATCCAACTTTTGTCTGTCAATTTTAACTAAATTACACCATTGCTTATAGTAGTTTTTACATAGCTTCTTTGGGGTTCTTAGTCATATAATTACACCATCTGAAAAGAGAGATATTTTAATGCTTTAATTTATAGCTTAAAAGTCAACTTTAATTATTATTAAATTAATTAGATTACCCTGAGATAAAGAAATCTGATTTTTGCTTTTCAAAAAGTCCAAGAATCTGAATTGACAGATCGGCTTTTTCTTTTTGTTGTTGTTGTTCTTACTAATTCAGTAAGTCAAATGCTGATTGAGTTGCAATTTACCCAAATATTTTAGAGTGAAATCTTTAAATATACTTTAAAGCTCTTAGGTATATTTTTTCAAGATATGACCCTGAATTTACAAATATTATTTATTATTTAATTAGATAAGTAATATAAAAAAGAACAGGATCAGCCCTAGGAAAATGGCTACTATACAATGGTTACTTTGAATTCTTCTTCTGCAATTGATAATTCTTTCTTAGGTCTCTGTATTCTTCAAGGACCTTGGTTATCTAACTGACCCATTACACTCTAAGAACCCTACAAAAGAGGTCACCTAATTCAGAAATCACCCTCATTCGTGTCCAGAAAGTTTCCATATGACAGCTGAACTGGTATTCAAATAAGAACTTTACCCAACCACTATAAACACAACCTAGTTCATCTAGCATGTAAATATAGTTTTGGAAAGGAAACGAAAAAAAACGAAAAACCAACCAAACAAAAATAACAACCAAAAAAACCCAAGAAGTCTGGTGAGAATAAAGCAATGATGATTAAATAAACTTGGAATGACCTTTAAAACCTTCAACAGGGACACCTGGATGACTCAGTTGGTTAAGCATCGGACTTTGGCTCAGGTCATGATTTCAAGGTTCCGGGATTCGAGCCCCAGTCGGGCTCTGTGCTGACAGCTAGCTCAGAGCCTGGAGCCTGCTTCAGATTCTGTGTCTCCCTCTCTCTCTGACCCTTCCCTGCTCATGCTCTCTCTCTCTCTCTCTCTCTCTCTCTCTCTCTCTCTCTCTCTCTCTCTCTCTCAAAAATAAATTTTAAAAAGCAAAACAAAAAAACCCCTTCAACAAAAATTAAATTATTTCATTAGAGAGCAATCTTTTAACCAGCCGTAGGCATCCTAGAGTTGTAGGTTTGGAACACCATCTAGCTCCCTTCAACTCTCTCCCATCCTTACCCCATTTAGGCCTGAATTTTCTAAATAACAGTAAAAATGCTCACAACAAAATGCCTGACCGAGATTTATGATTATATTTATATGTATATATAAATTTATATTTACTATATCTTTACTTATTTGTATTTAATATAAAATATGTTGATGCAATCTATATAGTATTTATAATTATGTATTATATATGATATAAATTCATATAATTTAATTTAAATAACTATATATTTATATAACATATAATTATAATTTATATAATTTTAATTTATATATAATTTATATATAATTTAAATAATTACAAATTTATATAATTTATGTGTATAAATTATAGCTTATGCAATATATAAGCTATATATTACATAAATAAATTATATAAATGTAGTGACTCAATCTTAAAATCTGAGTATATATTATATATTATTTACATTAAAATTAAACTCTTTTAAATATATAATTGAAAAAATTATATTTAGCTTATTATATAATATGTATTTATATATATGACATATCTCTTTTTTTGTGAATTCTGCCTCTCTTTAGTATCCTTTGAAAATTTGAAAAGTAGAGCCTTCCAATTCCAATGGGAGCAAGCTAGAATGTATGCAAAAATTGGTGCAAAATCACCTCCATGACTATTGAAATGAAATAGATGTTAAGTATCTATCTATTGAATTAACATACTACAGATAACTTTATGTCAATACTAGCACATTTGTCAATGAAGGATACTGCATTTTGTTAAATATCCATAGATTTACTGAGAAGACTTGATGACTAGAATCAAACTCTATAACAAACTTTGAACATTCATTTTCTCTGATATGAATGAAGCAAAGATTTTCTTCATGTAGAGAAAAATGTTGCTACAGCCAATGTCAGAGAAATTATTGTCTGTATTCTCTTCTAGGATTTTTATAATTTCAGGTCTCACATTTAGGTCTTTAATCTATTTTGCATTTATTTTTGTGTACAGTATGAGAAAGTAGTCCAGTTTTCCCAAAACCATTTGTTGAAGAGATTTTTTTCCCATTGCATATCCTTGTCTCCTTTGTCAAAGATTAATTGGCCACATAATCATGGATTATTTCTGGACTCTCCATTCTGTTCCATTGAACTATGCATCTATTTTTATGTCAGTACCATACTGTTTTGATTACTACAGATTTGTAGTAGATCTTGAAATCTGGGATTGTGATAACTATAGTTTTGGTCTTTTTTTACTTTTCTTTTGTGTGTGTGTGTGTGTGTGTGTGTGTGTGTGTGTGCGTAATATGTATTGCATTTTTATTTTTTAAATTTTTTTATTAATTAAATAGTTTATTACCAAGTTGGTTTCCATATAACACCCAATGCTCTTCCCCACAAGTACCCCTCTCCATGACCATCACCCCCCCTTCCCCTTCCCACCTCCTTCTTCAGCCCTCAGTTTGTTTTCAGTATTAAAAAGTCTCTCATGATTTGCCTCACTCCCTCCCCCTAACGCTTCCTCCCCTCTTTCCCCTTCCCATGGTACCCTGTTAGGTTTCCCCTGTTAGACCTATGAGTGAAAACATACTATCTGTCTTTCTCTGCCTGACTTATTTCACTTAGCATGACTCCCTCTAGGTCCATCCACTTTCCTACAAATGGCCAGATTTCATTCTTTCTCATTGCCATATAATACTCCATTGTATATATACATTCATCAGTTGGTGGACATTTAGGCTCTTTCCATAATTTGGCTATTGTTGAAAGTGCTGCTATGAACATTGGGGTACATGTGCCCTTTGGTCTTCTTTTTCAAGATTGCTTTGGCAATTTGGGTCTTTTGTGATCCCATAGAAATTTTAAGATTATTTTTCTACTTCTGTGAAAAGTGCTTTGGTATTTTTATAGGGGTTGCATTAAATGTATAGATTACTTGGGGTATAACTGACATTTTAATAAGATTTGTTCTTCCAATCCATGAGCATCAAATATCTTTCCATAACTTTCCATTTCTTAGAGTCATCTTCAATTTCTTTCATCAAATTTTAGTTTTCAGAGTACAGGTCCCTCACTTCTTTGGTTAAGTTTATTCCTAGGTATCTTATTATTTTTTCGTGCAATTGTAAATGGAATTGTTTTTATTTCTCTTTCTGCTGCTTCATTATTGGTGTGTAAAACTCCAACACATTTCTATATTGATTTGTGTCCTGTGACTTTACTTACTTATTAGTTCTATCAGTTTTTTGGTAGAGTCTTTTGGATTTTCTATGTATAGAATCATGTCAAGGTGCCTGGGTAGCTCAGTCAGTTAAGCGTCCTGTTTTGGCTCAGGTCATGACCTCATGGTTCATGGGTTCGAGCCCTGTGTCCGGCTCTGTGCTGACAGCTAGCCCAGAGCATTGAGTCTGCTCCAGATTCTGTGTCTCCTTCTCTCTCTGACTGTACCCAGCTCACACTGTCTCTCTCTCAAAAATAATTTTAAAAAATCATGTCATTTGCAATTAATGAAAGTTTTACTCCTTCCTTATGAATTTGAATGCCTTTTATTCCTATTTCTTGTATGATTGCTGTGGCTAGGACTTCCAAGACTATGTTGAATAAAAATGTTGAGAGGGGTGCCTAGGTGCCTCAGTTGGTTCAGTAACAATTCTTGATTTTGGCTCAAGTCATGATCTCACAGTTTGTGAGTTCGAGCTCCACATAAGTTTCCATGCTGACAGTGTGGAGCTTGCTTGGGATTCTCTCTCTCTCTCTCTCTCTGTTCCTCCTCTGCTTGCATGCTTTCTCTCTCTCAAAATAAATAAACTTAAAAAAAATTATGAGAGTGGACATCTTCATTTTGTTCCTGATCATAGGGGAAAAAAGCTCTCAGCTTTTTACAGTTGAGTATGATATTAGCTGTGGGTTTTTCATAAATGGCCTTTATTACATTGAGGTATGTTTCCTCTAAACCTACTTTACTAAGTGTTTTTATCATGAATAGATGTAGAACTCTGTCAGTGCTTTTTCTGCATCTATCGAAATGATCATAGGGTTTTTATCATTTCTCTTGTTAATGTGACGTATCATGGTGATTGAGCTGCAAATATTGAACGACCTTGTATCCTGGGAATAAATTCCATTTGCTTGTGGTGAATTATTTTTTTGATGTATTGTTGAATTCAGTTTACTAACATTTGTTGATGATTTTTGTATCTACATTCATCAGAAATATTGGCCTATAATTCTCTTTTTTTTTGTGGTGTCTTTATCTGGTTTCAATAATAGGGTAATGCTGGCCTTGTAATATGTATTTGGAAGCCTTCTTTCCTTTTCTATTTTTTGGAATAATTTGAGAAGAATAGGTA
The DNA here is from genome assembly GCF_006229205.1 of Suricata suricatta. Lineage (NCBI taxonomy): Eukaryota > Metazoa > Chordata > Mammalia > Carnivora > Herpestidae > Suricata > Suricata suricatta. The sequence continues at coordinate 87,821,809 of NC_043702.1, read as the reverse complement.
TTTCTTGTTCTTTAAATGTTTGATAAAATTGACCTGTGAACCTATCTTGACCTGGACTTTTATCTATTAGGAGTTTTTTGATTACTGACTCAATTTCATTACTGATAATTGGTCTGTTCAAATTTCCTATTTCTTCCTGACTTATCTTCATAATGTTATATGTTTCTAGGAATTTATTCATTTCTTCTAGGTTGTCAAATTTGTTGGCATACAATTTTTCATAGTATTTTTTATAATCTTTTGTATTTCTGCAGTGCCAGTTATTTCTCACCTTTCATTTCTGATTTTGTTGATCTGAGTCCTCTCTTTTGTTTTTTTGTTTCTTTTATTTCATGAGTCTGGCTAAAGGTTTATCAATTTTGTTGGTCTTCTCAAAGAACCAACTCCAGCTTTCATTGTTCTGTTCTATTGGTTTTTTTGTGTGTTTGTCAGTTACTATTTATTTTTGCTCTAATCTTTATTATTTCCTCCCTTTTACTGATTTGGATTTCTTTTTTTTCTAACTCCTTTAGATGTACGGTTGAGCTATTTATTTGAGATTTTTCTTGCTTCTTGAGGTAGGCCTGCCATAAACTTCCCTCTTAAAACAGCTTTTGCTGTGTCTCAAAGGTTAAGGACACCTTTTCATTTGTTTAATTTGTTTCCATGTATTTTTTTTTCCTCTTCTTAATTGACCCATAATTTATTAGCATGTTATTTAACCTCTATGTATTCTAGTTTCATAGCATTATGTTTGGAAAAGATGCATTGTATGACTTCAAATTTTTTGAATTAGTTTGGATTTTTGTGGCCTACCATGTGATCTAGTATGGAGAATGTCCCATGTGCAACTGAGAAGAATGTGTACTCTCTTGTTTTTAGATGAAATGTTCTGAATATATCTGTTGCATCCATCTAGTCCAATGTGTCATTCAAAGCCACTGGTTCCTTGTTTTCTATTTGGGTAACCTATCCATTGATGTAAATGGAGAGTTAAAGTCCCCTACTATTATTGTATTATTTATCAATTACTTCCTTTATATTGTTATTATGTACTTTACGTATTTGGGTGCTCTCATGTTGGGTACATAAATTCACGATTGTTACATCTTCTTGTATTGTCTCTTTTATGATAATATAGTTTCCTTCTTTATCTCTTGTTACAATCTCTGTTTTCCAACCTATTTTGTAGGCAGCATATATATAAGTCTTGCATTTTATCTATTCTGTCACTCTTGACTGGAGCATTTAATCCATTTACATTCAAAGTAATTATTGATAGGTATATATTTGTTGTCATTTTCTCTGTTCCTTTCTACTCTTGTGGTTTGCTGACTCTCTAGAGATATACTTGGATTCCTCTCTCTATTTTTTGCCTATTTGCTACTGGTTTTTGATTTGTGGTTCCCATTAGGTTTACACATAACATTGTATGCATACAGCAGTCTACATTAAATTGACGGTCTCTTGAGTTTGAACCCATTCTTTAGTCTTCTCCCTGCTCCACATGTTTTGGGTATATGGTGTCATATTTTAAAACTTTTTGTTTTGTGAAAACCTTGACTGATTTTTATAAATATGCTTAATTTTACTGCTTTTTGTTGTTCCTACCTTTCTTACTCCTACCTCTGGTCTTTTCTTTCCACTCAAATAATCCCCTTTAACATGTCTTTCAGGACTGGTTTGTGGCCTCATGGCCACATTAAATCCCTTTAATTTTTGTTTGTCTGAGGAACTCTTTATCTTTTCTTCTATCCTGAATGATAGACTTCCTGGATAGAGTATTCTTAGTTGCAGGGTTTTTTTTCCTTTAGCACTTTGAATATGCCACTGCCTTCTGGCCTACAAAGTTTCTGCTGAAGAATCCACTGATAGCCTTATGAAGTTTCCCTCATATGTAACTGTCATCGTTTCACTTAATACTTTTAAAATGATCTCTTTATCACTACTTTTTTCCATTTTAATTACTAGGTGTGTTGGTGTGGATCTGTTTGGGTTGAATTTGCTGGGGGCTGTCTGTGTCTTCTGGAACTGGATATCTATTTCTTTACCCAGACTAGTAAAGTTTTTAGCTACTATTTCTTCAAATATATTTTCTGTCTCCTTTGCTCTCTTTTCTTCTTTTGGGATACCTATAATGCAAATGTTATCAGACTTGATGGAGTCACTGAATTCTCTAAGTCTAGTCTCACTTTCCATACTTTTTTCTCCCACTTGTTCAGGTTGATTATTTTCCATTACTCTGTCTTCCAAGGCACTAATTCATTCTTCAGCTTCCTCTAGCCTGCTGTCTATTCCATTTAGTGCATTTTTAAATCAATTTATTGTGTTCATCATCTCTGGTTGGCTCTTTTTAAATCTCTTTGTTAAGGGTCTCAGTAATTCTCAAGTCCAACGAGTCTCTTTATTATTATTACTTTAAATTCTCTATCAGACATATTACTTATATACATTTTGCTTAGGTCTCTTGCTGTGGTTTGTCTTGTTCTTAGATTTGGAACATATCCTTCTATCTTATCATTTTGCCTAACTCACTAACTGTTTCCATATGTTAGGAAAGTCTCCCACTATGTCTCTTACTCTTAAAAGTAGTGCCCTTCTGAAGAAGAGGTCTTGTATGCCCTTCAGAACAATGTTCTCTGTTCACCAGAACCTGGTGCTTCAGGGGTATCTCTTATATTTGTTCCATGCACCCTACTATTGTGGCTGAGCTAACTTTGAATTAGGCTCCACATTTGGATTGAGGTCAAATGTCATAATTTTAATGACTCTTAATCTTAAATCATCTCTGAATTATAGGTTGAAGGAGACCTACCACATGTTAGAAGCACTTTTAGTCACAAGGAAATCTTTCTTAGGTTTCCTCTCTGATCATTCCTTAACTTAATAAGTATGTACCATTTAGCACTAGTAGAGCATAATATGTAAATATACAGTGGCCAATAAGCTCAGTTCTTTGAATTCAGAGATCCTTAATACGCTTTCCTTGTACCATCTGTAAAACCTAATAAAGATCTGAGAACAATATGCTGCTCAATACTAATGGATAATTGACTTATTTAGATCAGTGAGTCTTATAAAATAATAAATATACAAAAATTATGGCTGGAGACCTTGAATTTAACCTAGGAACAGAGATTCAGGGGTCTTTAAATAAAGTTTCCTGAAGCCAGGATTCATACAATCCTTATGATATCATCTTTCTCATCTTTTTGTTTAGAATATACTGAGCATGAGGAGAGACCTTCCCCAATGCTATACATCCAGGAAGGAAAGTTTGTTCCAGACATTTTCTCCCTACCCTGAATAAGCACAGATCTTTGGTTCTGTTCTTCTTCCTTCTCAGATGCCTGTAATTTTTGCAACTTAACTCCACAATTCTGGTCACTGATAAGTTTTAAGAAGTAACCCCTTCAGAGACACTTGGATTATCAATGTCCTCTTAATAAATCAAATAGAGGATTTGAATCCTGGACTTTAAGCACTAAATAGTGTCTATGGTGTGGGATTTACATGCACAGGTAAGAAAGTTCTGTCTGTCTCCGAATCTTCAACAGCCCACTGAAGTAGATACTATTGTCCCCATTTTAAAGATGAGAACACTGAGAATTACTGTGGTGTCTCTCAAAGCATGGCCCTAGACTGGTAGTGTTAGCATCACGTGGGCTAATTCTTGGGTCTAATCTAAACCTATTAAATCAGAGACTCTGAGGAGAGGGACAGAACTCTTAAGTTTTAACAAGCATGCTAAATTTTGAGAATCACTGCATTAAAAAATGTAAGTGGTCAAGTTTGCCCAAGGTCAGTTACAAATGGGAAAGGTAGAGCTGGGAATTGAATCCAGACATCCCATGGCAATTTCTCACTCTTTATTGCACCCTACTTTTTCATGTTGGGGAGTCAACCTCAAAAGATCAGCCCTATAAGGTGCCTGGGTGGCTCAGTTGGTGAAGTGTCCAACTTGGGCTCAGGTCATGATCTTGCTATTCATGGGTTTGAGCGCCGTATCAAACTCTGCTGTCAGCATAGAGCCTGGAGCCTACTTCAGATTCTGTGTCTCTTTTTCTCTCTGTCCTTCCCCCACTCACTCTCTCTCTCTCTCTCTCTCTCTCTTTCTCTAATTCTCCTAAAAATAAATAACTCTCTGTCTCTTTCTCTCTCTTAAAAATAAGTAAACATTAAAAAATTTTTTAATAAAAGGCCAACCCTATTATAGTTGAAATTCAGGAAGAGAAAAATGAATGCAATTCCTAGAAAAGCTTCACAATTCCAGAATTTTAAAGACTCTTAAGAATAAGTTTACACATAAACCAAAAGAAGTAAATAAGACCAAAGAGGTAAATATATAATTTTCCTAACTAAAATAAAACACATAATGATTTCTGATCTGAAAGTAGAGATCAGGAGGGACTTACTAAGTAGAGCTCTAATTCATGTTATTCAGTGCTTTCTGCAAAATTTCTCTTTATTGAGTCTTAAAAATAATTTCTTTCTTTTTATCTGATCTGATGTTACAATGAATAGATGCTTAGTAGGTTTAGTAGTTCATAGAGTTCATGGGGTTTGAATACATGTAATTTGTTTCCTAATTAGGGATTTTTTCTTACTTGACTTGAGCAGTCCTATAAAATACTCTAAGAAGAGTACAAAAATTAAAGAAAATCCTGAACTGGTTTTGTCGGAGAGGATGACCAGGTTTTGGCATCAGAGAAACATGAATTTGACAAAACTTCCAAGAATTTACTAGTCAAATAATTTATTTAGGTTCCTTATTCCTCAGTTCACCATCTAAAAGAAAATTAAGAACTGTACATACTTCATTTTATGATTTCAAGGAATCTATAAGTAACTCAATGAAGCACTTAACACAGTTCCTGCATATAACAAAAGATCAATAAATGCTTAACATTATTAGTATTATTACTATTATTATCCATGTGAAATACTACAACTGAGATTGTGTTTTGTCATTTGTACTGATATTGTTTATACAGAATGCAGTTTCCCTCATAATGTTTTATAGAACTGTTTTAATTTTCAGTAACAATTTCTTCTGCATTTTATCTTCCCTACTATACAAACCCATCACTCATATATCCTCTAATCCTTATAATTTAGGTTTTTACATTTGCAGTCCAGTGTAGAGACCTCTTTCTCAAAGCTGATTATAGGAATGAAGATTATTATGGAAGACTCTTTCTCTGAAAGCATCCTTGCCACCAAACACTGGAATTATTTCATTTTTAGTCATTCATTCTATTGTGTTAAGATCAGTTCTTCTCTCTCTACCCTCTCTGTTTCAAACAAAAATGCTAACTGAAAATGGGAACTTAATAACCATTGGCATAAATAAATGATCAAACTGAATGAGAGAAGTGTGGATCTTGAGTGTATTATGTTCTCCTTGGATAGGGAGTGAAAGGACTGAAAGTTTTCCAATGGATGACTCCAGCCATCAAAAGTAAACCTGTGAATTATACATTAGTCTGCAAAAGCTGGAGGCCTTTGTTTTTGAAATTAATACAAAGTTTCAGAAATATCTTTTTGTGTACACAGTTTCTTTTGAGAATCCTGGCTCCATGATCCACACAGGATTAAGGTAAAAATATTAAGTACAAATATTGTCAAACATAAACATAGCAGTGTCATACACGTTATCCGAAACTAGCTTACATAAACCAAATAAATAAACAGAAAGATAGAATGATAGATAATAATGATAGATAATTTCCATCTACATATCTACATATACATACTTCCCTGAAATCTTTAATCAGGACCAAACACACAAAGCTATGAAAATTAAACTTAAGAAACCCAATTCCAATCCTTCCATCTACACATATTAAACCAATAACTTAGGTCTAAATATCATCATAAAGGTGATAATAAATCATACTATTTAGGTAAAAAAATCAATGCCAACAACAAGATAAACAATGATGATGGCCAATCTCATTGGAGTCTCTTAGACATTAAAAAGTCCGGGTCCTCATTAAATTAGCTGATTTGAGATCCCAAAGTTGCAAAATTAGCATCTCCACCCTCCCAAAGCCGTCACTATGTAGCAGGGCCAATTACACTCAACAAGCATCAGCATGTTGGGGCTTTAAATGCTAGAGTCAGTTGCTGGGGATACACAGGGCACAATTCCAATGCCTTTCTTAGTATGACAATAAACATATATTCAAATGAGAGTAAACAATGACCTAATGGGAAATGTTCAGTCAAGCGTCTGATAACCAGTTCAGACTGGCACCTTTATCCCTTGTAGTTTCATCTGCCCCTCCCAGTCAGTGGAATGACTAGGCACCAGTATAGGGTTGAGGGGGAAAAGGGGAGTGGTGGTCCTTGCAGAAGCCCAGGTGTTTTGCCTAAACACTGATTCCGACAACACATTCAAGAGTGGCAGGCATCCCATCTGCAAAAGCCTGATAGCTCTATCAGCCCCTGCTCATTCAAGCAACTCTGGAGGCCCCCTTTTCATCCTCAGCTTGAGGCTGATCTCAATGGGCTGAAGGAGTATGAGAAACTGAGATAAGTGCTAGCTACAATTATAGAGATATGTTTGTGCGCCTGTAATTAGGGTTGTGTCAGTGCTTCCATTAACCTTTGCATTGCCAGCATTTTCCCAGTTGGCATTCCAAGTGAGTAACAGCATTTAAATTAGGAAAGAACGTAAACTGCTGAGTTACAGGCCCATGAAAAGGGTGAAAATGGACAGCAGTAGATAGGGACAGCCAATCCTGAGCTGCTAAACAAGTAAAGCAGGGAATGAGAAGGTTTACGAGCGGCTCCCACACCACTGCTCCTGTGTTCTCTGATGTTGTAATGATTTCTGGTGTTAAGGTGGACTTCTAACTGTCATATGACAGAATCAGGGTACTGAAAGGATCTTAAGAATTTACTGGGGCCTTCCTTCACCTGAGTTAGGTTCATTGAACAAATACTTCTTTTAAACAGCATAGAATGATTTTCAAACCATTTTGAAACGAAATATACAGAATTTTAAAAAATTATCAATGGAGTTTAATAACTCTTTTTATCTACACCCATTATTTATTTGACCCTCACGATTCTCTAAGATGCGTGGAATATGTGTTGCTAGGTTCCCTTTGACAGAGGTTGAAAATGAAAAGCAGAAAACTTAAGTAGTTTTCTCAAAATTACACAGGTTAATTCCAAAGCCAATCCTAACCTAAGCATACTATTTAATATCCAAAACAGATCACATTAATCTTTATCACTAAGGACTAAAAAGCTACAGTACTTTTCCTTCCCTGTACCATAAACCAGCCTTAGTTGCTTAATCAAAACATAAAAGAAAAAAAGCCCTGAGTTTGAGAAAGCTTATCATAATCATCATTAAAAAATAATTATCAGACATTTTATATGTAAAACAAATTTTTTCTTTCCTAACCTCTTCCAGCATCTGAAAACTTTTTCACTAAAATTCTTGATCATTCCTATGTTATTCAGCTTTCAACTATTAAAACAAAAAAATGATCTTCTAAAACCCAGATTCCATTTTCCCCAATGCATTTGCTTTGCTTCAAATACCCATGCATAAAACCAAAATAAATAATACTGCCACATTCTTTATACCTACACCATCAGATTCTCTTCCCTTAAAAGCTAAGTCTTAGGGATTTTGAAATGGTACTAACTTGAATTCAGTTGTTCTTTTTTTCATTAATAGTTTAAAAATTAACCATGTTAAATTTTGTTCACCTAAATCCAGTTTGGAAATGCTGTTTAACCATCTAAATTTAGGGCCAATTTCAAGTCCATCTGGCCCTGTCAACCAACTGATGTTTACTACAGTGTCAAATCAGCTAGAATTGTGCAAGTCTAAATTGATTTCAAGAAATTCAAGGTAAATTTCAAATGCCTTTGTGCTAAATTAGGGATTCCAAAATTTGCTGATGATAAAAAATAACCTGGGGCCAGTATTAAAAATATAGACTTCCAGATTTTTCTGGGATCCCCAGTTGTAAGAAGTGTCCCCAGATGATTACTTTGCTCTCCTAATTTTGGGAAACTGTCCATTTTAAATGAAAATCAAATATAATTCAGGAATCTTGGTTGCTTTTACTTTTTATTTTCTTTTAATATTTTTTAACATTTTTATTTATTTTTGAGAGACAGATCATGAGCAGGGGAGGGGCAAAGACAGAAAGGGACACACAGAATCGGAAGCAGGCTCCAGGCTCTGAGCTGCCAGCACAGAGCCCAACATGGGGCTTAAACCCATGAACTGTGAGATCATGACCTAAGCCAAAGTCAGATGCTCAACCAACTGAGCCACCCAGGTGCCCTGATTGCTTTTATTTTTAAAGATCTTAAAGATTCATCTTAATTCAAGAAAATAAAACTAATTTATGTATTAATTTATGTATTAAAAATAGTATGAAATATGGCTATTTCCCACTACATAAAATCTTTTACAAAATTTTAGTTATAATTTTGTCTATAGGCATCAATCCTTTTTAAAATCATTGCTTCACAAGGAGCTAAGCCAGGTATAGTACTGTGTTTGGAAAGAGTGTTTAAAATTTTTTTTTCCTTAAGGAATGAATGGAGAAACTGACTCAAGTTCCTACCTCTCCATAAAGTCCTCATTCACCTTTCTACTAATGTTTAATATCCTTTTCTCATATGCCTTTTATAAAATATAGCTTACTCTACCCCCACAATGCACTTGATCCAATTATATTGTATTGGCCCCATAAGGCAGCAAAATGTATAAGAAGAAATATAGTTTTAGATGCAGACAAATATGGACAAATTTTTGAAATTCTAATTTATAAATGAGGATTACTAAGTATCTCAGGATTGTTAAGGGGATTAAATGAGCAATGTCTGCCAAGATTTTGTCTGCCTAGACTATAAACTGCTTGAAAACATGAATCTTTGTCTTCTCAGCACTGAAAACAATGCCAAGATCACTGTAAGAGCTTTGTTTACTGCATTCTCCTTCCATCCTTCCTTCCTTAAATAATCTACTAATCCCTCAAAATCAGAAACTAAGTCTTAAATTGCCCCATCCTTGCCCTATCTTTCATCAATTACACGAGCACATAATATATGCTCAAAGAATTGTTGATTTGGAAATAGCAAAAAAAAAAAAAGGGGGGGGCGGTGCCTGCGTTGCTCAATCAGTTAAACACCCCACTTTGGCTCAGGTTGTGATCTCATGTATCGTGAATTATCGTCCTGCATTGGAACCCTGTGTTGACATCTCAGAGACTGGAGTCTACTTCAGATTCTGTGTCTCCCTCTCTCTCTGCCCCTTCCCCATTCACACTCTGTCTCCCTTTCCCTCTGCTTCTCCCCTGATCACACTCTGCCTCTCTCTCAAAAATAAATAAACATTACAACATTTAAAAAAATTAAATTAGAAATAGCAAAAAGAAATGGCACAGAAAAATAAGAGAAAAGGGAGAGACAAAGATGGAACACTGAAGGAAAAAAGAAAAGATAAAAAGGAAAAGAACTGCACATATTAGGAAGAATTGTCTTATTCTCAATAGTTCTCCCAGGTGCCTTGGAAGTAGCACTCAGTGCAGATCAAAATTGGCATCCTAAGATTGCAAAGCAGAAGCTGTTTCTCACAGAAATAATTGTTTGCAATTTTTTTATACTTCTAATAACTTGGGTTTCAAATCCAAGAGTAAATGTTTGATTTTACCTACACTGCACATTATTCTCTCTGTAATACAGTTTTTATTTGCTGAGGCATCTCTGCTTATTTGTAAAGCTCAAAGTTTCTTTCAAATATAATTCATATAATTTTTTTGATGTTTATTTTTAAGATGGAAGGAGAAAGAGTGTGAGTTGGGAGGGGCAGAGAAAGAGACACACAAAATCTGAAGCAGTCTCCAGGCTCTGAGCGGTCAGCACAGAGCTGACGTGGGGCTAGAACTCATAGACCATGAGATCATGTCGTGAACTAAAGTTAGGCACTTAACCGACTGAGCCACCCAGGCACCCCTAATTCATGTAATTTTTAATCTTTAAGGTCAAATGAAAAGAAAAAAGTAAGAATTATATACTATGAGTAGACTAGAAATCACAATCCTAGCTCCAAGGGAGGAGAAAAATAAAAACAAGCAGGAAAACTTCTTTGGTGGTTTTCCTTAGTTAGTATCAGTGTTTTAGAGCTAAAAAGCCATTCAAAGTCATTTACAGTGGCCTCATTTTATAGATGATACCCCAAACTGACACCCAAAGAGGTGAAGTGACTCATAAGAACAAATGAGTCAAAATCCCAAGCAAGACAATTTATTCTTATAGAAATTTTATAGAATTCTTACATTTTAGATTCTTAAGTGATCTTAGAAACTCATAAGTCTAACATATCACCCTCAAATAGAAATACTCAAGAGAATATTCCTGATGGTGCTACCTGAAGAGGACCTGTGAGAGCTAATCACTCCCTTACAGTTAGCCATCCCATTCAATTTATGAGATTTCATTTTTATATCAAACTATGATATCGCTTCCTCTAACTTTTATTCCCAGTTCTGGTTTTTAAAGGAGTGGATTAATTCTGTTCCTTTTCCTCATGATATTTCATTGTTCTTTCAAGCATTTATTATATTCCAGATTTCCAAGTATTTCATGATCTTGGTCTCTTCCAGATATTCTTTAGTCAGTATTTATACTGAAGAGAATGATAACAAAGATGAAAATAATAATGAGAGCAAATTACATTTATTGAGTGATTTGTATGTGTCAGACATTATAAAAATCATTAGCATTTATTATCCCTGTTTCATTTGTGTTATATAACCACATCACCTAGAAGAGTGCCTGACACACATCACACATTCAACAAATATTGGTAGACTAAAGGGATCCTCACCAAAACTTCCAACATATTATGTTGTATGCAAAGACTCTCAAAATTACAAGTCCTGCCCACAACTCTCTCCCCATCATCTTATCTACGTGTTCAGGAGAAAATAGAAATACAATTCCTGATCCTCTGTCACTCCTCGCCCACTCCACCCATAGCTTCCTCTACCTCATCTGATGGAAACTTCCTACTGCTTAGTGAAAAATCCTTGGAATCAACATTGAGTCTTCTCTTTCAGTGTGTCAGAAAATCCTAATGGCAAAATACTTTCTTTTTACTTAAGAAAAAAAATCCCTGATAATTTTATTCCTCCAGTCCAAACTAGGAATGATTCTCCATTTCACTTAGAGCAAAAGCCAAGCCTTACAATGACCTATCATGTCTTGCCTTAATCTGCCACTCTGTTACCTCTTTAACCTCATCTTCAGTAACTCACTAAACCTAAAAACTCTACAACAGTTTGCTATCCCTGTTATGGATCAGGAGACTGAGACTCAAAGAAGTTGAGTAATTGAGCTAAGCTTAAAAGGCCAGTGAATGGCATACAAGATGTAAACTCAAGTAATTGTGCTCATTATTGTCATCCCATCTGTTTAATCAAGAAGCAACTTTATTTTCATTGCAGAACCTCAAGGAAGCTCAGAAACTGGTGGTACTGGTACCCCCCAAAATAAAAGATGAATGGGGGGGGAGTTGAGAACAGGAAGATTCGCTAAAAGTCTCATTAAAATTCCACTCTCCATCTTGTATAGACAGGCAATGGGTCCTCCCAACCTTGGAGAAGAATAGAGGTTACATGATGGTAATGGTGAGCTAGAAAAACACTGGATTGGAGGACACTGGGCATTAGAGAGGACACAGGAAGCCATACCATTCCCCAGTCTAAAATAAGAATGTATTTCTTCTTATTTCTCATCACTATTCCTATGAACATTTCAAAAACAAATTTTAGAGTATTAGCATAGAGGAGTATAGACCTGGCTAAACAGCTTAGTCAAAAAATTAATGAAAATGACAACTCTGCATTCAAAGACAAACTATTTAATGACTAATTTTTTTAATTGGTTCTAGACTGAGACCTTGTATAACAAGTTTCAGTCTGGGAAAATTTTTTATGCTGCAGTTATGAACCTCTGATAATAGAAGATTTAATGGAATTTCAAATAGGCCATTAATTGTAACATGCCAATATAATAACAAGAAGATTAAAATATGTCTAAACTAAACAAGTTCAATACAGCTTAAATACTTTGCTTGAAATGAAACTTTCCCAAATATGATATCAAATCTTGAGTAGTTAAATACTAAAACTGATAGCAAAAGTTTTTGGTGGCAAATTTCCATAAAATATGCCTGAAGAGCTTACTTTGAATATAACAACTTTGCAATCATATGAATTAGAAATTAGATTAAGTATTAAATAATTGGGTATAAATTGGCTGTAGTATATGTATATTTATTTTTATGCTTTTTGAAAAAAATGGAGGGGAAATGTAATTTTTTCAGAGTATATTATGAGATTTGGGGGACTTCTAATTTATTTCCCCCAAAATAAGTTTGCAAAGTAGGAAAGGATTGGATCTTAACAGACTGCTGTTATTGAGTGTATTCCATGTAAGCCTTTGAAAAATAGATGTGTATAAAAGGAAACTCATTCTATGGTCATAAAGGAAAAATTAGGAGATGTAATAGTTACTATGTTCTTTTTTTAGGGTGGTGCAGTGGTGTTGGAAAGAATTTATAGACTCCAGCTGTATTTTGAGGTTGGTATCAAAAAGACTTGCTGGTGAGTTGGATGTGGGAAGTGAAGAGAAGGAGAAATTAAAGATGATAAACAACTTCCTGTCTTGAACAAATGACAAAAGATAGTGCTCTTTATTGAAAGCAGATAAGGGTAGGGTGAACAGGTTTGTGGGGATGTGAAATCATGAGTTGTTTGGGACTTTCTAAGTTTGAGAAGCTTATGAGTCATCCAACTGGGGAAATCAAATAGGATGTTGAATATCCCAGTCTGGAGTCATTGCTACTAAATCAGCAACAGTGAACACAATGTTAGCCAGTGTCGACATTACTTATGCACAGAGTAAGTGGCCATCCTGCATAGTGGTGTGATATAACAGGAAAGTCACGCAGAAAGTGAGGAAATCTAGTCCTTGTTTCCCCTCTTCAGTTTTTTAGATGTGGGATTCATTCTAATTTCTAGAACTCAAAATGGTGTGATTGTTTATGATATATACTCCAAATTCAGGATACTGGGGTCAAATTCCAACTATATCTCTTACTGGCTACATAAGTTCATAAAAGATACTTAATTTCTCTGTGCCTTGAATACCTCATCAATAAGAAGGGAGTATCATTATAACTATTTCACAAAATTGTTTTGAAAATTAATGTTTGTATACACACACATCACTTAATACCTGGCATATATGTGCCATGTAAGTGTTTGCTATTATTATGATCATAAGAAAGATTAGTCTGCAATAACATTTTTTCAACCTTTATCTGTGGATAAGATCTTTGTTCAAAATAATATTATGCAGAAACCCAATATATAACAGAAATAAATACAGAGTATCTGTGGCTGGAAGGCAGGACGTGGATCATCCCCACATCCCCCAGCTTAGCACTGTTCCATCCCTTTCCCACCAGAGTGTCCACTGAGAAAGATCTGTGGAACTTCTGAAAACCACCAGACTAGATAATCTCTCAAATGTGAGAGAAAAATAAAGATGTTTCCAGACATACAAACAACGAAGAATCTACCATCCATAAATCTCACTAAAAGAACTCTGTACTTTGACAATAAGAAAAGTGAAGCTGGAAGTGCAGTCCAGCTTACTGGAGTGATGCCTCTTCTCCACTCTTAGCTTTAGTACCATATGGAGGATCCTGCCACGCATCACAATCCTGGCCTTACTCACCCCACTCCATCAGCAGCTTACTCAATCCTCCTCTGAGGAAGAGTGAGTTAACATAACTGGAAATTTGAAAGGAGATACTGGGCTGAACAGAGCCAGTCCCTTATTCTCCCCTTCTGCTTGAGACGTAGGCTGCCTGCAGTCAAGTACTTTATAGGGCACATGGGGACAAAGTGTAGGGAGGCCTGCACTCATCCAGCACCACCTACAACTTGGTTACCTACTAGTACAATAGTTTTGGAGACCTGGAAGCCCAGGGAGCCCACTTGTTCTTGTTCACCAGTCCTTCCTGTATCAGCTATGGTAAAAAATAAAAAAATAAAAGTCATACTTTGGTCTCCACATACCGTATACATTGTTTTATTTCTCAATTGCCTTCAAACTTGGATGAGGAATAAGTGTGTTATTTAGAAGACCTCCTTTGGCCTCTAATAATGTGGGACAAAAGAAATAACAGTGAACTCAGAACTGGATCAAATATGCTGACTAATTCTTGAGATAAGAAAAGTCTAGATCACAAAAACAAAAAATTTTTTATCTTACTAAGGAAGTTGGATTTTATCCTACAAGCAGGCAAAAGTCATTGGTACATTTTCAATCAAAGGTGACATGACCCGATTAGTATTTTGATTATTTTCTTAGATATAGTCAGTGTAGAAGGAAGAAGCAATGAAAAATGGGATCAGGTTAGAAAGAGAAGATGGCATTTCTGAAGGCCAAATTCACCTGCTATATAAGTTTGTATAGGGTATCTCAAAGGATGATGTCATATTTTTTCAACCTATTGCTTAATTTTGAACAGCTGGTCAACTAGCTCAGTGATGTTTTATTAAACCAAGCAATTAGGTAAGCAAATCTTGTACTGAGTCTGGAATCTATCACTGAATATCAAAATATGCTTTACAACTTTCCATTAAAAGAAATGAAGATATGCTGTTTCTCTTCTGACCAAAGTTTACATTTTTACAGGTTATCCATGGTATATTATTACTTAGAATTTTAAAAGACAAACTATTGATGGTCACAAAGTGATGGCTTGAAAATCAAATTTATGCTATAAAATAGACCATTTGTCATTCACAGAATTAGCACAATATTACATTTTGATATAAAATAGATGTATACCATGTTGCTGCAGGGTTTTTTTCCCCTCTCTGGAGACAATTTTCTAGCAATGTCAGAGTAGGTCTCATGCCTAATGATGCCTCTAAGTCAACACTTGGTTTCTTACCTTTCCAAGTCATCTATTTTTGTGCCATTCCTCTGAGCAAGTTACTTCCATCACATCAAAGGCAACTGATTTTGACTCTGAGATAAAGTTATTGGTTTTGGCCACAAACATGTAATAAGTTCCCTGGATATTCAGCACTGTACAAGGCATTGGATGTACTGGGATGAGCCAGCAAGACATGATGCACTTCATGTTTCCAAAGAACTTTCAGTCTCCTGGGGGTAATCAAAAACACAAATGGAAACAGCAGTAATAATTACATACCAACCTCACTTCCTAATGCTTCTTCCTTCCATCAGAAAATCCCAGCACTGTCTTCTACCTGAGGAACTTTGTGGGGAAAATACAACAAACAGGGAGAAGGGACACTTAGCTAGCTGAGCAAATCAGACTGATCAACTGGGGTGATAAATGTCATCATCAGATTGCTTTATCTCCAAGTAGGATCACTTGGGGACTTAAGTTCTTTAGCTCTGTTGTTATTGTTTGTTTTGTTGTGTTTTTCTCAACATAGCTGCTAAGTGCTCCCTTTATTTGTTGACTACATTCATCTCCCCAACAGGGTCTTCTTTTCCAAAGTGCAGGCCTAGCTATTTCCGAAATCCAGCTATTTCTCTTACCCACCAATTCACAGAAGACATAATATATTTAATAAAGGAACTTCTTCAGTAACAGAAATCCTACCCAAAGTAGTTGAAACAAAGACTTTCTAGCTTTCTAACTGAGAACATCAAACAATGAACTTCAGTTACTTAAACTATGTCCTCAAGAGTTTGACTTTCTTACTCTTTTTTTCTCTGGGAAGATTCTCCCTCACAAAGTGGCAAACATGTCTAGGAAGAGTCCTTAGATTATATCATCCTTATTAAATAATAATCCTATCTTCTCTTCTCACAAACTCTGCCCATATCATCTCTTTCCTCAAAGCAACAGCAAAAGTTCAGGGATTGTTCACCAGAAAGATGCTGAGAAGAAAAAACTATATAGCCAGTTTATACAGAACTCTGTTAAAATTTTCTAAGTTTATTTTTTATTTAAGTAAAGAACACAACATGACTGAGTTACAGTAAAAAGGAAATACATAGCTTAATAATTTTTGTGAACTTTTCTCTGGAGTTCATGGAGATGTGAAATGGAATTAAGTCAGCTATTTATTGGCTTCTTTCACTGATTCATTTCTCATTGTACTCATTTAGAAACATCTCTACCCAATTCCTTTAGTTAGGTTTTGCTTTCCAGTATGATGCTCATGGGCTTTTCCAACATCTTGGTTGGCATTCTTTCTTTCTGATTCATAGATACAGTATCAGAATGGAATGATGTAGCTGCTAGTTATAGATGATAGATTTCAAGTGAACCAAGTAAAATTTATTTTCCTTCTCAGAGAAAAATTCTAGGCTGTCTATTTAGATCTAATGTTTTCTGACTTCATATAGAAAAATCAACTTATAAACTCCTTGATGGTTGACCTATTCTTTACTACAACATTCTTTATCAATGGTTGCCAAACACAGAGCTAAAAAGTTGTCCCCATGGAACAGAACTAGGGTTCCAAGCTTTGAAAGAGGGCAGATTTCAATTATACTAACCAAGATGAAGATTCCACATGTTTCCCTCAGCCAAGCTGTCCCATTGGTCCAGCCTTTCCTTCATGCTACAGAAAAGTAAATATAATGTAAAATACTCAGTCTACCACTTGTAGGTGTGAAGAAAATAAATCCTTCTCATGTGGTTGGGAGAAGGTATCTACACTGTAGTATTACAATAATAGAGTATTACCTGAGCATGTTCAAGATGTAAATAACAGCATGGCCAAAATAAACATTTAATGCAAAGTAAAAGAATCCAACTTACAAGAAATTATAGCTTAAAATGAGAAAAGAAACTCCCAAGTGTCTCAGGCTATGGACAAACTCAATAACAATATAAATTCAACTTTTAAACAATGACTCAAAAAGGAATTGATAACATAACAGTATGAGATAAAATCTGAATTTGTCAATCTTAGAAAAAATAATTGAGGACGGATAACATTGTTCTCTGGCTGTAATATTTTTTGGCTCTTCTCTCTTCCCTTACATAAAATTGAGCTGATAAACTAGGAAAATGAAGTGGATTCATTCTTTGGGGATATTCCTAGGATACTACCTGTTTCCTTTGAAGATTAGACCTTCCTTAAAATTAGAAAGATAAGACTTCATGGAGACACTGGTGGGTACTTGGCAAATATATATATGAATAGACATACACACACATACACTACCTGGGGAAAGAGTAATATTTGAGACTTATTGAAGAGTTAAAATCTTTGATAAATTGAGAGGTATGTGCTGGTTATTATCATTGGCAACCTCCCACCCACCACTCTTACTACCACCATTCTCTGATCCCCCTCTACCCTGCTTCTAGTCCAGGGGAGGCTGACCTCTGAACCTCATCACCTTTGTTTCCATGCCCTTTGGCTTCCATATGGACAGGAGATCGGAGGGTAGGGAGGGGGATAAGCTTAGGTATTTCTTCCCCTCTCTCCACATTTACACACACAACTCTGGCAATAGATGTGACCCTCCACAATTCTTGCTTACATTGGAGGGACCCTTCTTCTATATGTCCACTGTCAGTGAACTCCATAAACACTGTTTCCTCCTCTTGTCCCTGTAGTCCTAGAGGTGGTAGCAGCTTCAAGTGCCTGTAAGTCTCCAGGATCTTACTATTGTTTTAATGTTTTGTTTTGCTTTTTAATTTTATCTTAGCCTTGCCCTTGCCTCCACACTAACAGTAATTTTGTCTCTAATATCTCTAAATTGTAAGTATCTGGGGTAAATTCTGTTTTCTGCCAGGATTCTGAGTTGTAACAACAAAACTTATCTTGGTGAGACTGAAAAAAATAAATACAGTTGAAAGAACACAAAATTTAAAAGGCTCTACTGTAAATGGAATTGCTCTCAAAGAAAAGGCTAGAAATAATAATGAAGCAAAAAAAAGGAAGAAAGAAAGATCTAAGAAATTACAGTAAAGCTAATAGATAATGAAAAATAGGTAAAAAGGGTCTAACAAATATATTACATCATAAAGAAACAAATAAAGCAGAAAGAACATATTTGAAAATTTGAAACAGGAAAATTCCCCTGAAATTAAGAAAATAAATGGTGCCTACTAGAGAAGCACATTGTTTTTAAAGTAAACTTGATGCAAAAAAATCAACACCAATTTATACTCTAGTTATGCTATTCTCTATATGCTAGTTATGCTATTATCAAGAATAAAGAAAAAATATTCAAGCATAAAACAGAAAAAGCCAGTCACCATCATGGGAGAAGAAATCACACTGGCCTCTGATCTTTTACAGCAAAGCTTGGGTTTATAAACTTCTAAGGGAAAGAAAATCATCATTATAGTACATTATATTTCTATATGGTTAAAAAAAGTTTAAATAAATCTGGAAAGTGGATAGAGGGAGATGAGAGAAAATATGTGACTGCTAATGTCCTCATTTATATATATATATATATATATATATATATATATATATATATATATATATATAGCAAAAAGTCACTTTGTTCTATTAAAATTAAGACCTTAAAAATGTCTCCAATTTCTTGAAGTTTGTTTTTCCCAAAATTTCTTCCATAAGCTTAGATGAGCCTTTTAGGAAATATCTTTTATATAGACAGAGGAAATATGTATTTGAAGTCAACACTTCCATCAGGCTTTGGGAGAAGGGGGACGAATTTTTGTTTTGTTTTTGTTTTTTCTTTTTTGGTCAAATAGAAATTTGCTTTTATTTTTATTTTTTACTTTTTTATTTTTATTTTTATTTTTATTTTTAATTTTAGAAAAAGATATATAATATAATCATATTTAAAGGTATTTTTTCAGGGGGTGGTTCAGTCAGTTGAGTGCTGTACTTGATTTAGGATCAGGTCGTGAGATAGAGCCCTGCATCGGAGGCCTGTTTAAGATTCTCTCTGTCTTTCTCTCTCTCTCTCTCTCTCTCTCTCTCTCTCTCTCTTCCCCTCTGTCCCTCCTCTGATAGTTCTCTCTCTTCTCTCAATTTCTCTAAAACCATATTTTTAAAGTATTTTTTCTTCCTGTGTATCTTTATATTTTTAAAACAAATATGACTGGATGACATTCATTTAATATTACCAGTTTCTTTCTATGTGGTGATATTTAACTGATATTTAAATCTTTGTGCTTTTCTACAGTATTTGAATTATTTATAATAAATATACTTTATATTTATAAGAAAGGATAAAATAATTTATTTTTAAAAAAATAAGCCTGGAAACAAGCCCAAATATTCATTAGTAAATCTGGTGTGAAGGGAAATGAATCATTTTGATGTTCTTTTGCTTTTAATAAGTTTCCTATTTCATGTCTTTGTAAAACAACATACTAGATTTCAGCTAGGAGATATAAAAGGGTTCTATAACTTGAGACAGCATATTGTAGGATAGAGTACTCCAGCTTTAGACTGATCCTAAATTAAAAATCAATGACCTACTGCTGCATGATAAAGTCAATGCAAAGTTAGGTGGTATGAAGTGACAACTGTTTTATATTCTTATGACTCTGTAGGTCAGGAATTTAGGCAATGCACAGTGACAATGACTTGTTTCTGGTGGCTTAAACACCTGAAGGATGGCTGGAATGACTCAACTGAGACTACAAGCCTGCAATTCTGGTTCTAACTCTCAACTGGGCACCTCAATTCTCCTTCATATGGCCTCTCTAGCGTAGTCTCAAGGTTCCAAGAAGCACTACAAAGAAGACGAACCTCCAATGTGCAAGCGTTTATTAAGTCTCTTCTATGTTATGCTGGCTAATATCCCATTGGACAAAGAAAATGATATGATCAAGCCCTAACTCAGTATGGAAAGGCATATAGGCATACCTTGGAGATACTGCAGGTTTGGTTCTGGAAGACTGCAATAAAGCAAGTCAAATAATTTTTTTATGGTTTTTCCACCAGTGCATATTCAAATTATTACACTTTACTGTAGTCTACTAAGTGTGCAATAGCATTCTGTTTAAGAAATTAGAACACCTTAATTAAAAAATACTTTATTGCTAAAAAATGCTGACCATTATTGAGCTTTCAGTGAACTGTAACCTCTGATCATAGGTTATCATAACAAATATAATAATAAAAAAAAGCCTGAAGTATTCTGAGTCACCAAAATGTGACACAGAGACATAAACTGAACAAAACTTCAATTTGTAATATCTGTACAATATCTGTAAAGTGAAATAAAACAAAGTGCAATAAAACGAGGCATGTCTGTACCAAAGAATTTGAATCTCAACTCGATCATTTTTTACCTTGATAAGTAACTTAATTTCTTAAATTACTTAAATCTCTTAAATTCCTGAGAGGAAACTTTTAGTTTCCTCTATAAAATGAATACCTAGTTCACATCATTTGGGGGCTTAAATAAGATGGTGAAAATAGAGCTAAGAAGTGCTAAGAAATAGGTAGGTAGGTTATAGATGGTAATTCCCACTTATTAAACACTTGTAAAAATGCACTTCTTGCTAGAAAGAAAATTAGTTGCTCAGCTCATAAATATTCCCTTTGAAGAACCGTCACATTTTTGTACAGCTGTGATTAGCATTGTTTTAAATATGCTTCTCAGTTTTTTATTTTGGGTCCCCCATGCAAATTACATAATTCTTTCCATTTGGCAATTATGTTATTTTCTATTTCTTTTGTGGTCACATGATCTTACTTTTACTTTTTGGGTTTCTAATTTGAAAGTACATCACCCATATATATAAATGCTTATGGCAATAAGGTTAGCACATCCTCTACCCCATATAATTACTGTCTTCTTGTTGTTGTTGTTGTTATGGTGAAAACACTTAAAATTTATACTCCTAACAAATTTCAAGTATACAATATATATACTATTGTATACTGTATTTTGTATACTGTAAGTATAGTCACAATAGATCCCCAAACTTATTCATCTTACAACTGAAAGTTTGTGCCCTTTAACCAAAATACCTCCCGATTTCCCTCACCCCTAAATGCCTGGAAATCACCATTCTACTCTGTTTCTGTGAGTTCAATGTTTTTAGATTCCACATATAAGTGAAGTCACAGGGTATTTGTCTTTCTCTGTCTGACTTACTTCACTTAGCATAATGAGAGGAAATTTCAAACTATGCACAACTTTGTGTGAGGTTGATAAATTATCATCTTCACTCCACTGATGGGAAAATTATGGCCATGAATGGTGAAATGAATATCAAAGGTCATCCAATAACAGAGGCAAGAATAAGTCCCAAATTGTAGCCCTCCTCAACTTAGATCTCTAGACCATAATGTGATTTTTGAAATTCTCTTAAGTCTCTTAAGAAATCTATGCTGACATTCCAGAAATGCTGTTATGGTTATGTTTCCACAATATTTTTAATATTCCTTGAAGGAAATTCACACAGTTAATAGAACTTAACTAACTACTAAATTCTTTCTCTAGGTATCAAGCACAAACCTGTTATGAAATTTGTAAGTGTTTAGGGGTGCCTGGGTGGCTCAGTCGGTTAAGCATCCAGCTTTGGCTCAGGTCATGATCTCACAGTTCATGGGTTCAAGCCCCACCTTGGGCTCTGTGCTGACAGCTCAGAGCCTGGAGCCTGCTTCTGATTCTGTGTCTCCCTCACTCTCTGACCCTCCCCTCCTCATGCTCTCTCTCTCTCTCTCTCTCTCAAAAATAAACTCTAAAAAAAAAAAGAAATTTGTAAGTTTTTAGCATTATTTACTGATTTTAAAAGAGACTTTCTCTTCTCATATGAGCCCTAATGTAAATTAGAGCTTACAAACTCACCAATGAACCTGAGAGAATGCTCAAAGGAGACTCCTAAGAATGTACCTGTTTTCTGCTTTGAGTCCAGTAATTTCCCCTAATTAAGAAAGATGAAGCCCTCATTAAGATGCTGGTGTAGTCCTGTTATTTGTATTTGTGTCTTACATACCAACACACATATCACAAGCATGTACACATATACACATATATCCATGGAAAGAAGTAAAAATATTTCATTTCTATATACTGATATAAAGTATTAAATTCTGTATTGTCCTTTAGAAAAATAACACACATTGAGAAGGAGTGCAAGTTCTGAGTGCATCAATCAGAAATCTTTAGTTGCAACAACCAAGTCCGGCTTTGGAAAACTTGAAAAAAAAAAGGACTTATTAGAAGGATATGGGATAACTCAGAACCAAAGAAGCTGCTGCAGAAGTGTGCTCAGCAAAGAGATCCAGCGACTCTGGTAGCAAGAACCAGGTATCAGGAACCAGTGAGAGTTTATCCAAGCTCCCCCTCTGTGAGGATGAATGGGCTCTATTTTTTTCTTTCTTTCTATCACTCCTTTCAAGAGTTAAATCTTGGCTGACACTTAAGAGTAGAGTGGGCAGGGGCACCTGGGTGGCTCAGTCAGTTGAGCATCCGACTTCAGCTCAGTCATGATCTCACAGTTTGTGAGTTCAAGTCCTGTGTCAGGCTCTGTGCTGACAGCACTGAAGCCTGCTTCAGATTCTGTGTCTCCCTCTCCCTCTGTTCCTCTTCCTGTTTGCACTCTGTCTTTCTTTCTCTCAAAAATAAAGATTAAAAAAAAAGAGTACAAACAGTGAGCAAGAAGAAATTCACAATAGGAAACCATGGTGCTGTAATCAGGAAACAGAAGAATGCTGGACTGCCAAGAATGAAATGAAACCAAATAAAATACCAGAATGTCGTATTTAGATTTACCGCATTTTATAAGGGAAAGATTTGCCTCAGGTAAACCAAATAAATTAAGCTGATTTAAGACTATCCCATTTAATCATTTCAGAGACATTTTCTAGTAAGTCCTCAGTACCTCAAGTTAGATGTAGTTTTACATTATTCTCTTAGTTATGCTATTTACAGTTACCTGTTTTATTGTGATTAAACTTGTCACTTAAAAACATAAGCAGCACAATATAGTTCATTCTAAACTACATTTTCTTTCATCACATAATTACATTAGAAAACACTAAGCCTTCTGCTACAATGAGATAATACAATTCCTAGGTGTTCAAAGACACATGGCAAACAATGCCTAAAAGGGGAATGTTATCTTACAGTAAAATATGCCTACCTCTGAGGGCTTTGTTTTACCACTCCTAATGTGCTTTTGGAATTCTGACAGAGATGTACCTATAGGAATGCCATTGACTGACAAATCATTACATACAGAATACTAAAAGAGAAAAAAGACACTAAGAATTCAAAACAAGACAATGGGTGCATTTTGAAATGAATTTTGAAAGGCATATTACATGCAAATTAAAACCTTTTTTGCAAACTGCAATAACTGTTTTCCTTGATTATAATGAGGCATTTGGTAGAATTAAGTATTTGATATCTATAAATCATTTAAAAGACGGAATAAAGAGCTGGGGTTATTGGAGTGTGGCATGTTGCTCCTGAATTTACTCACAGAATGAGTTACAGAGCAGTGATTCTGTGAGTTCTTCAGTGAACAGAACACAGCTTTCCATAATGGTAGATAAGGACTCTGTGGGAATTCACAGAGCTGTAGAATTTGAGGCTTTAGAATTAGAGCACTCAGTAATCATCCAGTACAGACTCTTCATATAACAGTTTTTCTTGTTGTCTTGTGGTTTACATGCAGTGTTTAAAGTTAGTAGCAATCCAGGTTTTACACTCTGTTCCACTTTTGTATTGACCACAGTAGGAAGGAAACTTCTAGCAGAATATCTGAAAAGGGTTTCAAATTGTTCTACCCCACCAGAAACTTCCTGGGTTGAAGGTAAGAGAGAAAAATCATGATAGCTGGGGTGCCTGGATGGCTCAGTTAAGTGTCCAACTCTTGATTTTGGCTCAGGTCATGATTTCACAGTTCATAAGTTTGAGCCCTGTATCAGGCTCTGCACTAACAGTGTAGAACCTGCTTGGGATTCTCCCTCTCCCTCTATCTCTGCCACTCCCCAAATAAATCAATAAACTTGAAAAAAAAATAAAAATCATGCTGAAAATATGAGCTAGTCCTCTGTCTTTTGAGTACATTCAAAACATTAAAAATGCCTACAAGCTTGTAGGGACCTAAAGACATTACTGCTTTACACATTTCCTCCTTTATTTTCTTTTTTCTTTCTTTCTTTTTTTAAGTTTATTTATTTTAAGAGAGAGAGCATGCACACAAGCAGGGGAGGGGCAGAGAGAAAAGAAGAAAGAGAATTCCAAGCAGGCTCTGTAACCGTCAGCACAGAGCCTGTCATGGGGCTCAAATTCATGAACCATGAGATCATGACCTGAGCTGAAATCAAGAGTCAGACACTTAACAGACTAAGCCACCCAGGTTCCCCTCCCTGCTTTGTTTTCAAAAATAATTTATGATGACTTTAGAAGTCAGCTAGCAAAACCTTATTTACCAAAGAGAATATCTGTGCCGTCTCAAACTAGTGTTTTCTTTTTTTGTTCCTCAGACACATTTATTCACAAGCAACTTTCCCATAAAGCTAGTTATTAGTAGTTATTAGGAATGCCTCCATTATATGGACTCACATCCTCTTTTCTATAACACACAGTTAGATTTAATAAAATCTACTTTCAGGACTTCTTTCAAGATCATAATCCCTCCGTGAACTTCCCACAAACACCACAAACATCTATCCCTCCCACCTGTCTGAGCTACCATCTTCTTGCCTGGATTATTGCAACAGCCTGCTAACAATCAGCTTTCCTGGTTCTACCCTCCACTCATACTAATCAATTCTCAACACAAAACTCAGGGTATCCATTTAAAGCTAAGCCTAAATATATAATTCCCTGCTCATAATTCTCCAATATTTCCTCACCTCACTCAGAGTAAAAACCAAAGTCCTTGCCATTGCCTACAATGTCCTGCATAGATCTAGTTCCCCGTGACCTCTAAGACCTTTTATCCCACTATTGTGTTCTCTGCTCACTCATTCTGCCTCAGCCATCTAGCCCTGACCTCCCAAAGATGTTATCATCCTCCGGTCTAGTAGCTTTGCACAGGCTTTCCCCAGATTCTCTCATTCCTACTCCTTCACCCTTCTCATGTTATTGCTCAACAATGTCACCCTGTCAATGAAAACTTCCCTGACTACTCTATTTAAAATTTACCCAAGGCTCCCAGAACTCATTACTCTCTTTTCCTGCTACTATGAACTAAATATCCCTTGCTCACCTTACCCAATTGCATATGTTAAAATCCTAATGCCTGATATGATGGTATTAGGAGGTAGAGCCTTTGGAAGGTACTTAGATCATGAGAATGGACTTTATGAACGGGATTAATATAGTGCTTTTATTAGGAAAAAGAAAGAAAGAAAAAGACCCTACAGAGCTCCCTAGCCCCTTCTAGCATGTGAGGACACAGTAAGAAGGTGCCAACTATGAGCCAGGAAAAATGCCTTCACCAGAATGTGACCATATTGTTGTTTTGATCTTGGACTTTCTCCCTCTAGAACTGTGAGAAGTAAGTTTCTGCTATTTATTTTTTTTTATGTTTATTTATCTTTGAGAGAGAGAGAGAGAGCAGCAGAGCATGAGCAGGAGAGGTGGAGAGAGACACACACACAGAATCCGAAACAGATTCCAGGCTCCGAGCTGTCAGTGCTGAGCCTGATGTGGGGCTTGAACCCACAAGCCGTGAGATCATGACCCAAGCTGAAGCCAGACTCTCAACCAACTGAACCACCCGGGTGCCCCAAGTTTCTGTTACTTTTAAACTACCCAGTCTGTCATATTTTGTTACAGCAGCCCAAATAGACTAAGACATCTACATTATTTTTCTCTCATGTGTTGTCACCATTTTATAAATACATATAGACACATATAGAGATATAGATATTGATCTAGTAGCTTTGCACTACACATATGTGTGTGTGTGTGTGTGTGTGTGTGTGTGTGTACAAACTCCACTAAAGCAATGATTTTTGTTTCTTTCTTTTTTCCACACTACTGTATTTCCAGTACCCAGAAAGTTCCTGGAACAAAATAGGTTTTTCAAATAAATGTTTTTGGAATAAATCAGTTAATAAATTAAGAAGCCTAACTAACTCCATGCCATTGATAACTTAAGTTCATATCCTCTATCCTCATTTGTAAAATGTGATTCATTATCCTTAAGATACAATTGCACCTGGATGGCTCAGTCAGTTAAGCGGCTGTCTTTGGCTCGGGTCACCATCTCACGGTTCATGAGTTCGAGCCCCGCATCAGGCTCTGTGCTGACAGCTCAGAGCCTGGAGCCTGCTTTGGACTCTGTGTCTCCCTCTCTCTCTGACCTTCCTTGGCTCATGCTCTGTTTCTCTCTGTCTCAATAATAAATAAAACATTAAAAAATATTTTTAAAAGATACAATGCATGCTCTAAAATTAAAGTCACAATCATAGATCCACAGACATGGCAGGAAGTCCAATGAAGACCTGAGACAGTCTCACTATTGAACACTGTTGTAAAACCAAGCTAAAGTGGCTGTGAGAAGGGCACACAGTGGTCCCTGTGATTAAGACAGAGTTTCAAACAAACCAGATGCCAAAGTGGATCTGAGGTTGCACTATCTTGTCTCAAAGAGTCATAAAGAAAAGTTGTCTGATGGTTTTGTCCTTGCCTCCATTCAGCATGATTTTGTAAATGCTAGCCACAAGACAGAGGTTCAAGAGATGAAATATCTAATTAAAATGAGATTTCTGGTGGGAATAGCTCTCATGGAGTAATGATGTGATGACTAAACAATATTTTTAAAAGTCTAAGACTAGGAGTCAGAGAAACTAGATCCTAAATCTTGTCTGTTACTATCTATGTGACTTTAGTGAGCCCATTTAACCTTTATGCCTCAGTTTCCTCATTTGTCAAAGAGGAATTTGCCACCCCTCACAGGGAATTGTGGAAATTGCAGAAATAACAGACACAGAAGTACTTTAAAGTTTATAAATGTCCTACACCTACATGTATTAAGGAATTGTTTCCTCATTTTAAAGCATTAGCAACATGTTAAGTGATGAAAATGACAGGGGATTAAATGTGATCTTTGCTTATAAAACTATGAGATGCAGTCTTAAAGGCTCAAAATCTACCTAACAGGATATGACATGCTCCTTTGGAGAGACTCCAGGGAAGAAGCTATTGACAAAATGGAAAAGTCAGGCTTATGCAATTATAATATTGAATTCAGTGGTTATCATGAGCTCAGGGCAAGTATTTATGTATCATCATGGGAACCCATAGAAATTCTGAGTGGGCAGTAAGAGAAGGTTTTCTTGAGGAAGGCAAAGTTATCAAAGACAAAGTAACTTCCAACTCAAGAATTGGATAGTTTACCAGTTGCACAGCTCATCTACTTACAGGCCTAACATTCGCTACATTTAGAAATGGAGTTTGGTTGTCATGAGATTATAGTAGATGTTTTCAGTGCCACACTTGGTACCAGCACAGCTGTAATCAGGACAGACTGAAATCAGGGCACTTTTCTCTGGCTCCATAAATACTGAAAAAAATCCATGTTTGCTTGAGCCAGGGCCCAGCTCAGAAATCAGTGCTGATCAAACACAGCACACATTCCCTTTGGCGCACTAAATTTGACTCGGCAGAGTCTGTATGGGGATCCTGGCAAGAAAAAGACTCATTTTTCTAAGCCATGGCCAGTGCTTGGAAGCAAATCTAATCCTAGTATGGTGTTCCAAGAAGAAGTGAGAAAATTTCAGAGATGGCCAGAAGGGAAAATATAAGAATAACCATAACAAGATCCTTAGTGGGGGGAGAGCCATATTGGATTAAACTATATGCCCTAGAGTAGCTATACAATGCCTAAGTGTCTATAAAAAACTAACTATGGATGTTAATTAATGAAAGGATGAAAGCCTAGTCAGGATAGAATAAAGTCTCTATGATCATATTCATTTGTTTGCAGGATCGAAACATTCAGCCTTTAGAATCACCAGGGACTAGCCCATCACCGTATGGAGATACAACTGTTATTTCTGAATACCACCCATGTGACACAGCCACCAAGAGGAAGTAACACTGGGAAAAAGCAAATGTATGCTCTATGTTATGCCCAGTCTGATTTGGCCAAGGTCACTCAGATAGGACCTACAAATGAAGCATTAGTGTCATTGTCATTGAAACACAGACTTTGAAAATCAAAGGCATTATAAATATACCATTTGAAAAACAAAGTGAATTTAAGCATATGTGAAAAAAGCAATTCTTTTTTTAATTTAATTCTTAATTTTTCCAGCCTTATTGAGATATAATTGACAAATGACACTGTGCAGTTAAAGTCTACAATATGATGATTTAATACACATATATTTGTGAGATACCACAAAATAGTTTAAATGAATCCTTCATATTACACAGTCACCATTGTGTGGGAGGGTATGTGTGTGTTTGGATATGTATGTGTGTGATGAGAATATTAAAGGTCTATTCTCTTAGGAAATTTCAAGTGTACAATGCAGAATTGTTAACTATAGTCACAGTGCTGTACATGAAATTGCTAGGATTTATTCATCTTATAATCAATGCCCTCTTCTACTTTTCTTACCAACCCTTTCAACCTTTAAAGTCCTCAGAATCTTCCTGTTTCATATCCTTGATTCTGGTTCCTTCAGTAACTTTAGCTGCTCTTTAACAGTTGTACACAGAATGTTTCTCATATAATACAGTTAGCTAATACAATGTCCAGGCCCTATAAATATTCTGGTTACTGGAAAATTATGCTTCTGACATACCATACAGAATCCCAACAGATCTCTACCAACAATGATACATAGTTATCTATTTATGATTATATTACATTACAGTATATTATAATCCTAACTATACCTGTGCTAGATGTAGTATAATCTTCTCTTGGTGACTCATTAAGCACTTTAGGATCCTGGTGTGTCTCAGTTATTTTTGTGCTCACAGTAAGCAAAACATCTGTGCCAAAGTGCTGGTAGGTAGAACATTTGTTTAATAAATCTCTGGTAAGCACAACTATATCTTTGCTCCAAAACTATTTGGTATATGGATAGCTTTTGGTGGCCCTATGCATTTTCTGTCTATAAATTTACCAAGATTAGTTCTATGTAGCTTCCCAGATCAAACAAGATCAGGTGTGCTCAGTATGGTTTTAAATATTTGTTTGTGATTATATTCATTTGTGCTCTAAGATTTTTCCATAATAGTGTCCTTTTTATGTCTTTATTTTAGAGTCTCTCCAGGTTCAAAGATTTTATTTTCCAAAAAATTTTCCTGAAATTTTCCAACTTCTTTCATTGGATGTTTATTTTAAGGCTATGTACAATGAGTCTTCCAAAAGCTTCCCGGCTACATCTTTATATAGCAAAAATAAATAATGTATTATTAAGCAAACAACCAAAATATTCTTGGAAATAACATAGACTTATGGTTTCCTAGCATGTTCTGCAGAGCTCTGGGATTCTATACATGTGCTTTGCTGGCCACCATGATATGCAGAGAAAGATAAACTCACTTCTTTCTTTGCATCCCATTCTCTACAACTTGAGCAATTCCTTCCTTATCTATTTTTTTTAAGTCTATTTTTTTTTTTGAGGGCTGGTGGAGGGACAGAGAGAAAATGAAAGAGAGAACACCAAGCAAGCTCCATGCTTTTGGCATAGACCCCGATGCAGACTTGATCATATGAACCATTAGATCATGACCTGGGCAGAAATAAGAATCCAATGCTTAACCAACGGAGACACCCGGCACCACCTGAAAGAAAAACTGTAAAGAGAAGATCTTCCCTTCCAAGACAGAGAACCCCAAACAGGCTCTGCACTGACAATGCAGAGTCTGATGTGGAACTCAAACTCACGCACCATGAGACCATGACCCTAGCCAAAGTCATCAGAAGCTTAACCAACTGAGCCACCCAGGCACCCTTAGATATTTTATAAATTAGGATTCCACAGCATAAAAATAATTTGACAATAAGTAATGCTGCCCCAACTACTGATTGTGAATATTTCATTTGGTTGATCTAGTTGTGTCCTGACAAAGCTACTATTGAGTATTAGCAGGAACACTCACAAAACTCCTTTATTCAGTGTAGAAATCTTATGAAATACTTGCCAAGGGTACGATGTTGAATATAGCCAATGTACTACTGCTGCTTACTGTCCAAAGTAACATTATACACAATACTTAACTGAGTTTCCACCCTACAATTGCAAAAGCTAAGGAAGAACATGTTGTCATTTTGAAGATCTGGATTAGAATTTATTGCAGAAGCATGTTCAATGCAGTTTGACTCTTCTCCACATTAAAGTAATTACCCAGCATTGTAGCTAGACTCATGGGATTTTGAATGTAGTAATGAATTGTTGCAAACGTTCCAAAAAGCACAGAATCTTATGTCTCTGGGATTTAGTTGGAGGCTGAAGGTATAGATAAGGATGTGGAAAAGGAATGCTAGTACTTCTAATGCCAAATGTGTAAGGTAATGAATTAGAATTTGTTGCTAACATGGATGAAGCTGGAATGAATTTTTCCCAGGTTGATTTGGGTAGAATTTATCATAGTAGTAAGAAATTGGATGCTAAACTTTACAATTTGCTTTCTTTTTTTTTTTTTAAAGGATGGATTTTTTTTTATTTTATTTTTTTTAATTTCTGTCCTTGACGGAATGTATTAAATAAGCAAACACCACCAACAAGCAAAACAAGTACTACAATGTAAAACTATTAAAAAAAAAGAAGAAAAAAAAGAAAAGAAAACCCTCTCACATGCATAAATGAAAGATTGCACACAAAGAACTCACATCTTTTCAAGCTATGATGTGGTTTCATCTTAGCTTGGGCAAACCATGCAGTATTTAATACATAGTAGCAGAATAAATACAATTTGCTTTCTAATGATTAAAAAACAGAATGTCCAGATTCTCAAAATTTTCATACTAGAAGTTCAAATTTATATATGGTTTATATTATTTAGATGGCTACAAATGAGAAACTCTCAAAGCTTAGGTAAGATCAGAAAAAACCTCAAAATAGGAAAGTGAAAGTAATGAGAATTAAAACAGAGTAGATAAAAGTGGCCAGTTATAGAACATACATTCTAACTATATAGAATATATAGATCCATATTCAAAAGACTTTTTTTCTTGAGAAGATCTAAATCCAAACAAAAAATCAAATGTAAATAAGAAAAGCAGTAACTTAATTATATCCATTTATTATCTGTAGAAAGGATGGGGATGTGCTTATGGAAGCAGTCATTCAAACTGAGGCTAAAAGATGGGAGGACCAAAAATAAATATTTATAAAAATTTATCCCACCTTACCTAAGAGATTCCTGTATGTAAGTCACCTGGTCTAAGAGATTACTGTCTGAGAGATTACTATATCTAAGTCATTACTATATCTAAGTCAACTCTTATAGAATAAGGATGGCTCATCAAGCTTTTCTTACAGCATTTAGACAACTTTCAGGATCTCAAGAAAGAGTGAGAAAATTGACACTATAATCAGTTGACTTTAATTTAAAGGAATTATTCTAGATACACTAATGGGCTTCATTTAATCAGTTGAAAGCTTTAAGAACAGAACTGAGATTTTTTGGAAGAAGAAAATAATTCTACCTATTAGTTGATGCCTCACTTCTGAGTCCTCCAGCCTGCCTTTCCTGATAACCTACTCTACATATTTCAGACTTGCCTAATCAGCTCCAATGATTGTGTAATTCAGCCCCTTGAAATAAATCCCTTATTGTATATTTCCAACTGGTTATGTCTTTTCCTGGTTGAACCTTGACTTATATATGTCATACAACCTTTCTGAGGCAACTAAAAGAGAATATACTTCATCAAAAAAGAAGAGAAAAACTAGGATCAAGCAAACACAGAATTTAACTTAAAGGAGAGATAGAGATAATCCCAAGATAATGGTGACTAAAAATTCCTGGGATAATAGCTACGGACCATGTTGAATAGGATGTCTTATAACCATTAGGGAAACAAGGATGAATATTCACAAGATAAAAATTACTAATATGTCTCAGATTAGCAGAAATTAATAGCTTGAGAGGAAGGCAAAACCCAGGTTTTAAAACAATATTGAGAAGATTTCTTGTGACCAAGACAAAAATAAGTTGCCTGGATGTTTATTGGTGGAACCACAGAATTTTGTGGTTCATAGTGACCATAGGAAGCAGGGACACCAATGAGACTCTTCCACTGCTCTAGATGTGTCATAATTATGCTTTTGCCTGACAATATTATTGATTTTGTGTTCTGTATTCTGAAGAATAATTCAATCTCTATTACAAAGGACAAGAATAAGAAAAGAGTCTGAGTAATGAATGCTTCTCTTATTTGTTATATTAGAGAAAATGAAAATTTCTGAATATGGTTGAAGAAATAATCTGGAAAAGATGCCAAGATGGGAAAGGTTTCTAGGAAGTTAAGGAGAACTAAAACATGTGGGTAGAAAAATGCTTTTAGTAGATGGGAAGAAACTCCATACTACTAAAGTTGTGCTGTGGAGAATAAAACTCCAGTGCTAGAGTAACAACTTTGATATCTCTCAGCTGCCAGAGTCCATAAGATAAAACACATTATTTAAATGTCAGCATCATGTTTTTTGCTCAATTGGGTCAAAGACAAAATTTAAAACAACTTTAGGTATAGAATGGATTGTTAAGAGAAGGGGTGCTTTCTGAAGTTATGGAGAGTCCTAAAACTATCAAGCAATGGAATTATGAGCAGTTATTTCTGTTAGCTTCAGGTAGATAGATATATAAAGTGTCACTGAGGGACATCATAGATCCAGAAGAAGATGGACAGGTTATAAACTGTAATTATAATTCTCTAAGGTCAATTGAATAATGATTTCAAGGGCTTCAAAGGGCTTCAGGACCACCTTCTTCCACATTAGTATTTGAGGATTCCAGGGAAAGTCAGAGATACAACATCTTAATCTTTACTGAGTTCATCTTAAAGTACTGGAAATAAATGCATTTATATGTGCATGCAGAGATAAATGCCACAGTATCACAATATCATAAATTGGGCAGATTGAGGCAGGAAACATACTTAGCAACACGCATAACCAATAAAAGAGTTGAGGCTGAGGAACAGGGCATGAGAATACCAACCAATCTTGAGCAGCTACTTCTCAGGGGCTCCCCAGGAAATCAAATGCTGAAAAGCCAAAGGACTTGACAGCCCCAATGCTGAGTAAGCAGGGTTCTCATCAGTCAGGCAAAGAGCAACATCAGGAATCCATCTGACGTTGATTATAACTCTCTTCACAGGAAGCCTCTTGCCAGGACCCAGGGTCCACAGAAAAGAGGCTTGATGCAAACCAAATAAGGAATTGGAGCAACAACGAAGAGAACTCCAGCTCACGGAGCATCTCAAGTCCAACAAGGAAAGCAGAGCAAACGCATAATCTAAACTAAGATGGTGGGTAACAAAAAGGAAAAAATCTGCAACAAAATATTTATAAGCTCCAACCCAGGGGCTACCAAAGGCCACATTATAAGCCAGGAAGAATAGTTGTAGGCTCTATCTACATAACAAAACTGCTCTTACCTCCTGACTGGTCAGACTCTGCTATGGAACCAGGGTTATCCTGATCCAGCAGGAGAAGGATACCACTATCTCTAGCTTGGAAAAACTGGGGACAACAAAAGTAGGGAAAATAAGATCATTAAAGAAAACAGGTACATGTCTGTAGCTACATAAAAAAGAATGACACTTCAGTCTTATTTCAAAGCTGTTATATATGCTGAGAATCTATGGAACCCTTGTCAGTGACAAATCAGTTTTTAATGAATAGGGTTATGGGAGTTCTATATTTCTAAGAATTATGCTCCTGAGTAGGCCAATGAAAAGAAACTTCCACACATTTACTCAGGCAGACACTTGCTCGGAATGATAACAGAAATTCTTATGTTTTGATCTCAGTAATAGTTTATGAAGCCAACTGGAGAGTCATGGAAAGAATGATCAAAGCAAGAACAAAAATAATCTCTACTTTCTTTTTTCCCATGGAGCCTGAAAAATCTTTTTTACCCACCTTTCATTATCCTTTGAAATAACTTGTAGGAAAATAAAAGCAGATGTCTGGAAAAGTCATCAAGAAAAGCCACAAAATCAAAAAGAGATTTCAAACATATGTTTTTAATGAAGTGACTGAAGGTTTTGGTTTTTTTCCCCTGTTCCATCCCAACTGATCCCAGAGTGTTGGTCGTGAGGTGTTCTACCAATCAATACTTTCCCAAATCTAAATGTGCTGTCATTCTACTTCCTTAGGGAAGACTTAAGAAAGTGGATGGTGGTTTCCTTAGAGTACCAAAAAAGCTTCCCTTTTCAGTCTAGTCCAATTGCTTTCCTTTTAGACCATAGGAAACTTGGAATAAATCCTTACCCATCCTTCTCTGACACTTGCAAGGGAAAAATACGAAGTCACTCCTTATAAGAGCCATCTAATTCACAGAACTTTCATTCATTGGCTTTTCTTCTTTCTTCCCAGAATCATAGTATTTATGAACAAAATTTGAGATCTTTTGTTAACTTGGGTACCTTTTTTTTTAAGAATTGGTAATTTTTTTCTATCTAGCTAGGCATTTTGGATAAATAGACGTATTATACCTGAATGAACAGATCTTCACCAAAAAATGTCAAGTATTTTCTCTAACTTTCAGTTCTTAATATGACCCTAATTCTAAGTCAGCCAATAGTTATAGTCATCTTGTCCTAACTGCATTCTAATCAGTAAGCTGTAACTATGCCTGTGTCTTCATTTTTTGGAGTGAAGTTCAATGTTATGCTGAGGTCTCTCTACAACTCAGGGGGCATGAGAATCCATTACAACTGCCTCTGTGGAAGGCTTGATCTGCCACCACACCATGCTATTTCTCTTTTAGGTTCATGGCTGATTTAAGCCATGTTATTATAAACCAGGCCATAAACATTAACTTAGTAATTGAGTTCTGTGAAATTTCCAAGCTAGATAATGACAATTAAAGAGTGTCTCCAGAATAACAACTTCATGTTTAACAAACGAAGGGTTTGTAGAATACTGTAGACAATGAAACACACTTTTTTCTTTTTAATAAAATAGTAAGTAATAATAAGAGGCATTATTGGTAATTATTTAGGTTCTCATAGAATGCATATAATTATAGAATTCCTACATTATCATAGTGAATATTTCTGGTCTGATATAAAATTCTGTGATCAAGAATTGTAATCAAAGAAACAAATTGCTATATAGAAAAATGTGGTAGCACATGCTGGTGAAAATGGGGAGAAATTTACTGTAGTCCTATGTCTCATGGTAAATGAATCTAGAATTAGTAGATACAGGATATAGGACTGGACATTTCCAAGTGGGAATGATGAGCTTTTCAATATGCTACCCTTGCTCCAGAGAATGCCATCATTCTTCACTAAACACAGCCTAGCCAAAACCCCGGTTTTTCAAGGCAGCAGATTACTGCACAGCATGCACCAATAAGAG
The DNA here is from genome assembly GCF_006229205.1 of Suricata suricatta. Classification (NCBI taxonomy): domain Eukaryota; kingdom Metazoa; phylum Chordata; class Mammalia; order Carnivora; family Herpestidae; genus Suricata; species Suricata suricatta. Next base: position 87,786,308 of record NC_043702.1, on the reverse strand, counting down.
GGAAGTGGTATTTCCACAGACAGTCTCAAGCCATACTTTGAGAAATCCTCATATTCAGTGGAAAATGGCAATATGGAAAGTATACTATACCATCAAAAATACATCTTTTATTAAATGTTATTAAAGTAATCAAGACAGATATTTCCATTATATACTTTTAGCATATTTTATGAAATTGGAGATTTGAGTCTTTATATTAACAGTATGGACAAATGCCTCTATCTGGTAAATTAATACTTCTATCTCCAACTGCAGATGACCACGCATATTCTTTTCATGTATTAGAATAAAACTAGAAAAGTGTTTTTTTTGCAAAATATTCAGTTTTTATATTTCTTGCAAAAATGCAGACATTTAAAAGATAAGATATACAAACTGATTTTTTTTAACACTATGGTTTTGATATTTTAAAATAAATCAGTATAAACTCTGTATGATTGGTAACACTAAGGAATTATCTTTATTTTTAAAAAAGTAATAGCTTTTACATTTTATAATTATAGGTTAGAATATTTCTGGGCAGCATGTCCAGAGTTACTTATTTATATAAGTATTATTTTATACATTGTTTTGTCCCTAAAAGAATGTAGAGGAGATTGAAGAGCTATAAACCATGAGACTCTACCTTTAGATGATTAGGTTGACTCAAGTTTACATATTAGACAATTGTATTTGTCAGTACTGGTTACACTGTACTTCAGTTAAAAAACAAAACACAACACAACAAAAATACAACCCTAAATCTCAGTAGCTCAATAAAACCAGAAGTTTACTTCTTGTTTGCTGTAAATCTGTTGTGAGTCAAGGTAGCTCTTCAAACAAATATACTGAATTCATATGGAGACTCAAGAAATTTAAGTGGCTTTTATCATCTTCTAATGGTTTTTCAGAGCATATCATTTTTCAAGTTTATTAAAATTACTCAAATGAGAGCATTTCTAAAATATGTGTATGATGCTACCAACTGTAATTTTTATTCTAAGCTACAAGTATCTATTTATATAATGTTAGGATAGGTTTTTTCAAATCTATTTCCACCATATTTACACTTGTTACATTGCCTTCTTTTTCATTTGATGTATAATTGGGATACCTGGGTGTCTCAGTCTGTTGACCATAGAACTCTTCATTTCGCCTCAGGTCATGATCCCAGGGTCATGGAAATGAGCTCTATCTCTCTCTCTCTCTTTCTCTCTCTCTGTATCTCTCTCTCTCTCTCTCTCCTCTCTCTCTCTCTCCCCTCTGTCACATCCTCCCCCCATGCCCTCTCTCTCTCTAAAAAAAAATTACCTATAATTGACATATACCTATTCATTTCCGGTGTACATAGCAATTCAATATTTTTATACATTTTGTAATGGTCTCCATAAGTCTAGATACCATCTGTCATCATACAAAGTTGTTACAATATTATTGACTCTATTCTCTATGCTGTACATTACTCCATGACTTACTTGTTTTTAAGTGGAGTTTGTATCTCTTAGTCCCCTTCACCTATTTTATCTGCTCCCCTAAATTGTTTTTAATTGATATTTGAAAAGATTGTTTCTATGATTAACTTTGTAATTTTGAGGTCATAACTCACGGTCCAAAAAACAAAATTTGCTTACATTATTGTGTCTCCTTCCCCCAACTTCAAAATAGCTCAGTCAAGTGACCTGTATAAACATTTAAAACTAGCATTGATTTTGGTAATTTCGGCTTAATTGTATTTCCTATACAATATTTGTTCAAAATAAGGTAACTTAGAAAACACCTTAAATTATGAACAATGTACAAGAATCTGAATGTAAGGCAATATCTTTTTATTCTAAGGCATACTTTGGGTAAGGTATTAAGAGTCTAATTATGTTCAGGGCACCTGGGTCGCTCAGTTGGTTAAGCCCTCGACTTCGGCACAGGTCAGATCTCACATTTGTGGGTTCGAGCCCAGCGTCAGGCTCTGTGCTGACAGCTAGCTCAGAGCCTGGAGCCTGCTTCCAGTTCTGTGTCTCCTTCTCTCTCTGCCCCTTCCCCTCTCATGCTCTGTCTCTCTCTGTATCAAAAATAAATAAAACATTAAAAAATTTTTTAAAAAACAGTCTAATTATGTTCTAGAAATTGTGCCAAGTAGAAAAACAAAGATAATACAAAGAGGCAAAGAGAAACCTGAAAACTGGGGGCTGTGGGTATGGATGTGTGTGTTATTTTGACTCTCATGAGGAGGGTAGGCCCCTCCCAGGGGGTGATGTGCATGCTGATGGCCAAAGAGAACCATGTGCAGTTTGGAGGACGAACATTCTAGCCACAAGAAATATTAAACAAAAAGCATAAAGGCCTTAATGCATGAACAAGTTTAACTTGTTCCAGGATCAGAAAGAACATCATTCTCTGCATAGATTGCTGAAGATTAGTTCAAAGGGGCAGGAAATGTGTGAATCATGCAGGGTCTTGATGACCATGGCATAGGGTTTAGACTTAAGTGTGCTGAGAAAAAGTTCTTGGGGTATTTTTAGTAGGGATGTAGTATGATTTGATTCATATTTTACAAAGGCCACTTCTGTATTCTCCATGGAGAATACTATCCAGGAGGCAGGAGTAGAAGTAGAAATTTGGTAGGAAGCTAGGGATCTAGTCCAGATGGAAGTTGATAAAGGATTGGACCAACAGTGAATGAACAGAATTCCATAAGAATTCACAATAAAGGCACATAATAAACTAGAAAAATATTTATACCTAATATCACAAAGGGCTGCAGATCAGAAAGAAAAAGACTAATAGACAAAAAAAATACTAACATGCAGTTTGCAGAAAGGAAATAAAAACGGCTTCTAAATATGTTATGCTCCCCAACCTCAGTCCTAAAAAGATCAATGAAAACTAAAATTACACTGAAATACTCATTTAACTAGAAGACTTGAAAAAGGCAAAGAGTTTAACAGAACATAGGATTAGGGAGGGCACGAAGAAATAGACATTCATACATTTCTGATATGAATCTAAGTATATGCTATGTGATTGGCAATTGGAGATGTCTATCAAAATCACAAATGTATTTGTCCTTAGGTACTGAAATTCTGCTTATGTAACTTATCCTACAGATAAACCTTTATTTTACATCCTTGTCTCAGAAGCTGTCAGTGCTTTGCCTATATCCTTGAGATCTGTAGCCCTTAATCAAGAACTCTCAGATGTTGGTGTATATTTACTTCAGCTCTCTCACCCTTGACACTGAATAATTTTAAGAGGTATGTTTTGCTCCTATCTCAGTTTTCCCCATTTTTAACTTCTCCTATGGTTAAGCTCCAGTATTGACTGAGGTACCTGGTATAATAGTGCACCACTGGTTGACTTCTTTTCCCTGGATAACCTCCCTCTTCCTTTACTGGCTTTCTCAGCACCTTCAAATAAACCACTCGCTATCAATGTTGCTTACTGGAGAAACCCAACTAAGAATCTCCAAGCTCTTTCCTGAATGTACTTCCCACCTTTATATCCCTAATAGGGGGTACTATTGGCATTTAGACAGATAGTTTCACAGGTCTGTCCCTACTTTTAGGACTGTCAACATCCCTCTTCCCTGAACAAGAAACTTCTATGGTCCTCCAGTCACTAGTCATTGTGACAACCCAAAACTTATTCCTTGCATTTCCATGTTTCCATATTTCTCATCTCTTCCCTGGGAACAAAACTTCTGCTATAGCTCTCATAAGTAGTGCCTATTACTTCTTTCAGGTGCCTCAAACCACTAGGCCTAGTAGTAGGCTAAGTGTCCTTATTACAGCTCTTCATTGCTTCCAGATCATTTTCCCCACCCTCTTCCTCCAAAACTCCATCTTTGAATCTCAAATTTCTCCACCATATTACCAGTATCTCTGATCTTAGGAGTATCCCCTTGAAAACTCTTCCGTATTCCTTGAAGATTTTAGCCCCTAGTTCATTGTCATTCTAACCAACACTTCTATCATTTTTGGTGATTATATTTACCATGGCCTCTCAGTTTCTTGACCTCTCTTCCCCTTCCCAGTGACCTATCTGTATTTCAAAAGAGAAACTTGAGAAATTCCCATCACAGTATCTACCCATCTCTCTGCATCTGTGCCACATGTTGCTTTTCTTTTTGTTACCAAAAATGAACTGTCACTGCTCATAACATATCTAGACTAATATGTTGTATAGTATCTTAATCTCATACATTCTTGCCTATTCAAAGACCTCACTCCAGAAATTTGTATCTTTCTACCTGCATCATCAATTTCCCCCTTTCCGCTAAGCCATTACTTTCAAGATTCAAGTATACTGCAGTTTCACCCACCTCAAAATGATAATATGCTCATTTGGCTTTTGTTCTACTCCACTGGTCTTTTTATTACAGCTTTCCTTAATGGTTCTGCCTTATCCCTCTGACTTCCAATGATTAGAGGGCCTCAGGGCTGAGTCCATCGCCTTTTATATATCCATGCTGCCTTCAATGGTGACTTTGTCCAGTTTCATGGCTTAAAGTTAACATATATATACTGACGACTTGAGAATTTATTTCGCTAGCTGGGCTCATCAGAATTCATAACTCAGATCGCCTACTTGATCCTACTTGATATCTAATAAATGATTTTAACTGAAAATGGTCAAACTTCATATCTCCTACCCAAACATGCTTCTTCAATTGTCTTCCCATCTCAGGAAATGGCATACCCCTCCTTCCAGTTGCTCACCATACACCTAGTATAATTATTTGATCTTTCTCTTTATATTGTGCTCCACATCTACTTTAATAAGAAATTAATTTGGGTTTACATTAAAAGTATATATAGAATTCAACTACCACTTACACCTCCATTGTCAACATGCCAGTCCTAACAACCACACTTTTAAAACTTTTCTAAAAGTTTTTATTTAAATTCCAGTTAGTTAACATAGAATATAATATTTGTTTCAGTTGTACAATATAGTAATTAAACACTTCAATACATCACCTGGTGCTCATCACGAGTGCATTCCTTAATCTTCATCATATATTTAATTCATCCCCCACACACCTCCCTTCTAGTAACCATCAGTTTGTTCCACTACACTTGATTCTGTTTCCTAGTATGCATCTCTCTCTCTCTTTTTTCTCCTTTGCTCATTTGTTTTGTTTCTTAAATTCCACATTTGAATGAAATTATATGGTATTTTTCTCTGACTTACTTCCTTTAGCATAATACTCTCTAGCTGCATCCATTCCACTGAAAATGGCAAGATTTCATACTTTTTTATGGATGAGTAATATTCCATTGTATGTATATGTGGAGAAATTTGCATACACACGTGTGTATACGTATATGTGTACATATACGTGTGTGTGTGTGTGTGTGTGTATACATATACATCACATCTTCTTTATCCATTCACCTATCAATTGACTCTTGGGTTGTTTCCATACTTTGGCTATTGCAGATAATCCTGCTATAAACACCAGGGTGCATGTATCCCTTTGAATTACTTTTTTGTATTCTTTGGGTAAATACCCAATAGTGCAATACATAAATTGTAGGGTAGTTCCATTTTTAACTTTTTGAGGAACCTCCATCCTGTTTTCCAGAGTGACTGCCCTAGTTTGCATCCCTACTAACACGCAAGAGGATTCCTCTTTCTCCACATCCCTGCCAACACCTGTGCTTCTTGTGTTGTTGATTTTAGCCATTCAGAAAGGTGTGAGGTGATATCTCATTGTAGTTTTGATTGGCATTTCCCTGATGATGAATGATGTTGACCATTTTTTCATGTGCCTATTGGCCATCTGTATGTCTTCCCTGGAAAAACATCTATTCATGTCTTCTGCCCATTTTTAAATCGGAATATTTGTTTTTGAAGTGTTAAGTTTTATAAGTTCTTTATATATTTTGAATATTAACCCCTTATTGGATATAGCATTTGCAAATATCTTCTCCCATTCAGTGAGTTGTCTTCTAGTTTTATTCATTGTTTCATTTGCTGTTCAGATGCTTTTTATTTTATTAAATGTGTAGATTGGTTTGAGTAGTATTGATATTTTAGCAATCTTTTTTCTTCTAATCCATGAACATGAAATGTTTTTCTTTCTATTTCTTTGTGTCATCTTAAACTTCTTTCATCAGTGTTTTATAGTGTTCAGAGTACAGGTCTTTCACTGCTTTGGTTAGGTTTATTCCAAAGTATCTTATGGTTTTTGGTGCAATTGCTAATAGGATTGATTTTTAATTTCCCTTTCTGCTGCTTCATTATTGATGTATAGGAATGCAACACATTGTTGTACATTGATTTTATATCATGTGACTTTACTTAATTCATTTTTTAATTCTAGCAGTTATTTGGTGGAGTCTTTTGGGTTTTCTATATATAGTATTATGCCATCTTAAAATAGGGAAAATTTTACTTCTTCCTTGTTGATTTGGATGCCTTTTATTTTTTTGTTTTCTGTTTGCTATAGCTAGAACTTTCAGTACTATGTTGAATAAAACTGGTGAGAGTGGACATCCTTGTTTTGTTCCTGACCTTAGGGGAAACGCTCAGTCTTTGAGGCCTACATCTCATTGAGGATGATGTTTGCTGTGGGATTTTCATATATAGCTTTTATTATGTTGAGGTATGTTCCCTCTACATCTACTTTGTTGAGAGTTTTTATCAGGAATGGATGTACACATCTGCAAATACGTTTTCTTCATCTATTAAAATGATCATATGGTTCTTATCCTTCCTTTTATTAATATGTTATGTTGATTGATCTATGAATATTGAACTACTCTTGCATTCCAGAAATAAATTCTATTTTATTGTGGTGAATGATTTTTTATGTATCGTTGGATTCGGTTTGGTAGTATTTTGTTGAGGATTTCTGCATCTATATTCATTAGAGATATTGGTCTAAAGTTCTCCTTATTGTGGTGTCTTTGTATGGTGTTGGTATTAGGGTAATGCTGGCCTCATAGAATGTATTTGGAAACCTTTTCAATTTTTTGGGATAGTTTGAGAAGAATAGGTATTAACTGTTCTTTAAATGTTTGGTAGAATTCACCTGTGAAGCCGTCTGATCCTGGTCTTCTGTTTGTTGGAAGTTTTTAAATTTTCAATGCAATTTCTATGCTGGTTATCAGTTTGTTCATGTTTTCTATTTCTTCCTGTGTCAGTTTTGGTACTTTTATTTCTAGGAATTTGTTGATTTCTTCTGGGTTTTTCTCCAATTTGTTAGCATATAGTTTCTCATAATATTCTCTTATAATTGTTTGTATTTCTGTGGCGTGTTTGTTAATTCTCTTCTCTCATTTGTGATTTTATTTATTTGGGTCTTTTTTCTTTTTGATAAGTCTGGCTAGAGGCTTATTAATTTTGTCAGACTTTTCAAAGAACCAGCTCCTGGTTTCATTGATTTGGTCTATTGTTTTTGTTTGTTTTTTAGTTTCTATATAATTTATTTCTGCTTTAATATTTATTATTTCCTTCCTTTTGCTGGCCTTATACTTCATTTACTTATTTATTTTTTCTAGCTTTTTAAGTGCAAAGTTGGTTGCTTATTAGAGATTTCTCTTGCTTCTTGATGTAGGCTCATATTGCTATATACTTCCCTCTTAGGACCACTATTGCCACATCCCAAAGTTTTGGGCCATGGTATTTTCACTTTCATTTGTTTCTTTGTATTTTTTGATTTCCTGGTTGACCCATTCATTGTTTGGTAGCATGTTGTTTAACCTCCATATATTTGTAATCTAATTTTTTTCTTGTGGTTGATTTCTGAGTTCATAGCATTGTGGCCAAAAAAGGTGCATGGTGTGATTTCAGTCTTCTTGTATTTGTTAAGGCCTCTTTGCAGGCTAATTTGTAATCTATTCCAGAGAAAGTCCCAATTGGAAATAATGTGTATTCTGCTTTTTTAGGATGGGATGTTCTGAATATATGTTAAGTCCATGATCTAGTGTGTCATTAAAAGCCATTGTTTACTTGGAGATTTTCTATCTAGATAATCTATGATATAAGTGGGGTGTTAAAGTTCCCTACTATTATGGTATTCTTATGACATTTATTTGGGTATTTCCATGTTTAGTGTATAAATATTTACAATTGTTAAATCTTCTTGTTGGATTGTCTCCTTTATTATAATATAATTCTCGTCTCTTATTACAGTCTTTGTTTTAAAGTCTAGTTTGTCCAATATAAGTATTGCTACTCCAGCTTTCATTTGACATCCATTTGCATGATAAGTCTTTCTCCATCCCCTCACTTTCAATCTGCAGCTGTTTTTAAGTCTAAAATGAGTCTTGTAGGCAATATATAGATGGGTCTTATTTTTTTATACATTCTGATACCCTAAGTCTTTTGATGGGAGTGTTTACTCCATTTACATTCAAAGTAATTACTGATAGATGTGTATTTATTGACATTTTATTACATATTTTGTCATTGTTTCTAGAGATTTTCTCAGATCCTTTCTTTTCTTTGTCACTTTTGGTCTCTCCTTTGCACTCAAAGAGTATCCTTTACTATTTCTTGTAAGAGTTGGTTTAGTAGAGTTCATGACCACTAAACTAGCCCTTACATGAAATACTTAGTTTTTGCTTGTCGGGGAAACTCCTTATCTCTCCTATTCTGAATGGTATCCTTGTTGGATAAAGTATTCTTGGCTACAGATTTTTCCCACTCAGCACTTTGAATATATCATGCCACTCTCTTGTGCCCCTGCCAAGTTTCTGTTGAGAAATTTTCAGTTAGCCTTCTGTGTCTTCCCTTGAAAGTTAAAGACTTTTTTGTCTTGTTGTTTTTAAGATTTATTCTTTATCACTATATTTTGCTAATTTAATTACAATATGTCTTGGTGTAGGCCTGCTTTTGTTGATTTTGATGGGAGTTCTCTGTGCCTCTGGGATCTAGATGTTTGTTTCCTTCCCCAGATTAAGTTTTCAGGTATTATTTTCTCAAATAAATTTTCTAACACCTTTCCTCTGTCTTCCTCTTCTGGGACTCCTATAATACAAATGTTATTATGCTTGATGGAGTCAGTGAGTTCTCTAGGTCTATTCTTGTTTTGCATAATTCTTATTTCTCTATTCTGTTCAGCTTGTTTCCCAATACTTTTTATTATAGGTCATTAATTCATTTTTTTGCTTCTTCCAGCCTCTTGTTGATTGCATGAAGCTTGGGTTTAATCTCATTTACTTCACTCTTCATTTCTGATTGTTTCTTTTTACATTTTTAATCTTTGTGGTAAAGGTCTCACTGATTTCTTCCAATCTTTTCTCGAGTCCCAGTGAGTATCTTTACAATCATTATTTTAAATCCTCCATCAGCCATATTACTTTTATCTGTTTCACTTATTTCTCTGTCCATATTATCTTGTTCTTTCATTTTCCATAAATTCCTCTGTATTCTCATTTGTCTAAGTCTCTGCCTGCTTCTGTTAGAGAAGCTGGTTATGTTTCCTGTTCCTGAAAGTAATGGCCTAATGAAGAAGAGGTCATAGAGTGCCTAAACCTGTCACTTCAAAGGGAGTGTCTTCAGTGTATTCTGTATGCAGTCCCTATTATGTTCTGGCTTCTCTATCCTTCAGGCTAATTATCTACAGATGGTCTCTCCTTTGCTGTGGGTAGTGTTTGGTCTCTGGCCTGAAAGTGGTGAGTTTTAACTAGGTGTGCTCAGATCTGTTTGTGCAATGAGACCTGTCACCACCTCCACCAGAACTGAGGCTCTGCAAAACTCTCTGATCAGGAGACGTGGTGTGGGCAAGGGTTTTTGCTAGTCTCCTAGGGAGGGAGCCTCCTGCACTAAGGACTGAGACAAGAAGAACTGAGAAGAGCAGTTCCACAGCATCACACGGGGGTAAGGGTAGTGTAAAAAAGTTAGGGAGCTAGAGTCCACACTGGGCTGCTTCCAACAGGTGGCTCTGCATTCATACTGAGGAATGAGGAAGGGAAATGATCTCAGCCAGCTCCTTTGCATCTCTGTAAATGCTGCCGTTCAAGGACATGCCCCAAGAAGAGTAAATAATCTTCCTATTGTCTGCCCCAAGTGCTCTTCAATTCACTATTTCCACAGTATCCACCCCCAGGTTGTTCGCCTGCCTTCTTTCCATGAGCAGTGCAGTGCCTTCTGGGTTCTATCGCAGCCAAGACTGCTGACCTTCAAAACTCTAGACGTTAAGCACCGCTGGTTGTGCAGCAAGAACTCACAAAATTCAGCCCTTCTTGATTTTCAAGGTGGTGGCTATGGGGGGACATTATCCTTATGCATTTCCCTGTATGCTCTTCTTTCTTGCCCTTCTCCACAACCATAGTTCCCTCCCCTCAGCAGCAGCCAGAATTCATTTCTCCCCAGAAACCATGTTTCCACACTTCCTACCTTCTTTGATGTGGCCTCTTCTCTCCCTTTAGTTATGGAGGTTGTTTTTTCAGTCTTCATGTCAATTTCTGAAGTATTTAGAATGATTTCATAGTTATCTAGGTGTGTTCATGGAACAATGTGAGCCTAGAGTCCTCCTACTCTGCCACCACCTTTTTGTCTCTTAGCATTTTTTTTTTTTACTAATTTTGTTTCAGAGGACTCTAAGAATGAGCTAGACTTCTAATCCTAAATAAGTGGAAAATTATTTCCTGCCAAGTTGTCCATAGAAGAGCAACTCTATCATATACAGCAGAGTTGGGTTTTTTCCCCAACACATACAAAATATACCAGTCTCTAACTTCTTGCAGAGATCTAGTAGGAACATGGCCTGACCTCCAGAATATAGCCAGACATTCACTCAGCCCATCCTGATGACCCACACTTTTAAAACTTGTAATGGCCTCCTCAGTGAGTTCCCTATTTTCTTTTATGCACTTCTCCATATAGTTTAGTTTCAACACAGAAATCAGAATGATCTTTAAAGATGTAAGCTAGATCATGTTACAACTTTGGGCAAATCTTGTATTTCACTTAAACTAAAGGTGAAAGTACTTACAATGGCCCAGGATACCACATAAAATAGCCCAGGCACTGTTCCACATAGACTCCTTGACATCTTTGTATAAATGAAAGTTGGGCAGATTCAGCATATATTTTGGGAGTTAAACTACTAAGACCTACCAATGAATTGGATGTGGTAGGATCAGGTAAAGAGAACAATCAAATTTGGCCAATCACTCTTAGTTTTTGACCTGAGCACCTAGGTAAGTGATTATGTGTTAACTTTTCAGAAGAAAGAGCAGGTAAGGATTCTATCATACACATTTAAAATTTTAGGCACCTATTAGAAATCTAGCTGAAGAGTAGGAATATGCAGCTGGTTACACAAATATAGTAAGAGAAAACCAGGTGAGTGTGATTTCATGCAACTCTAGAAAAATGCTATTTCAAAAAGGATGCAGTGGTAAAAGAATTTGGATGCTGCTAAGGTTGAGTAAAATTAGGACAGAAGTTGAGAATGGATTACACAAACGCAAGCTATTGGTGATCTTGAAAAGATCATGTCAGTGGACTGGTGAATGGATTAAGAGAGAATGGGAGGAGTTAAATGGAGGAGAACTTATACAACTGATTTGTTGGTGGCAAGATAGATCAGTTCCCCTCTGATTGTATCCATTTTTTTAAACATCTTTATTGCAATATAATTAACAAACAGTACATTTATCCTTCAAAGTGTACAGTTTAGTGCCATTTAATATATCTGGAAGGTTGGGCGCCCAGTTAGCTCAGTCGGTAGAGCATGTGACTCAATATATCTGGAAGGTTATACAACAATTACCACTATTGTAATTCTAGAACATTTTCAATATCCCCAAATCCCAAAACCTCATCTCATTAGAAGTCACCTTCCATCTTCTCCAATCCATTCCCTAATGTCCAATTCCTGGCAACTACTAATTTACTTTTGGTCTCTATAGATTTGCCTATTCTGGACATTTAATGTATGTAGAATCATATAATATGTGGCCTTTTGTTGTCTGAGTTTTTTTACTTAGCATGTTTTCAAGGTTCATCTATATTGTAGTATGTGTCAGTATTTCATTCTTTTTATGGCTGAATACTATTCCACTGTATGGATATACCACATTTTGTCTATCTATTCATCAGTATATAGATATTTGAATTGTTTCCACCAGTTGGCTATTATGAGTAATGTTGCTATAGACACTTATATATATTGTGTGTAGATATAGTTTTCATTTCTTTTGGGTATACCTAGGAGTAGAATTGCTAGGTCATATAGTAGCTGTATGTTTGGCAATTTGAAGAACTATCAGACTGTTTTCCAAAGAGGCTGTGCCAATTTATATTCCCCCCAGAAATGCACAAGGAATGTGTATTTCTCCACACCCTCACCAACACTTATTATTATCTGACTTTATGATTACAGCCGTGCTTGTGGGTGTGAAGTGGTATCTGACTGTGGTTTTGATATCTATTTCCCAGATAACCAATTATATTAAACATCTTTTAAAAGACTGTGTTTATTGACCATCTGTATATCTTTAGAGAAATGTCTATTCAAATCATTTGTTAATTTTTAAAAATATGTATGTACTTATTTAATCTTCACAATCCTAAAATATGGGTGGCACAGTGGCCCCCATTTTACACATTAGGAAACTAAGGCATAGAGAGTTTAGGTAACTTACCCAAAAATGTATAGCTACTAAGGTCTGGCTTGAGATTTAATGCTCTAAGCTACAACACTAAATCCCAGTTTATATACCCCTGTTTCTAAATTGTATTAAATCTTACTCAACAAATCTTTTCTTATACCTGCACCAACCTTATACTTTTACAATTATATTTTCACATGTGTTTTAATTTCCAAAAGAGAAGTTTCTACAGTTTCTTTCTTCTGAGTTTTCCAAGCTATTACTTTCTTACCATTTGGTCTATAGAATCAACTTAACTTTCATAAACAATGATTAGGATTGCATTACATTTCTAAATTACCTTGGGGAGGATTTGTTTCAAAAGTCATGTCTTTTTATTTAGGAATAGGCTATGTATGCACATTTATCAGATCTTTTATTGTTTTCCTGTAGTTTTATAGTTTTTAACATATGAATCATATTTTTGTAGTTTTTATTGTTATTGAGGATAGGTTCCTTTTTCTGTTTCACTCTTTAACATACTGTTGACAATATACATGAAAACATTGGTTTTTCTATGCTAATTTTGTATCTAACCATCATACTGAACTCTTTATTGATTCTAGTTAATTTTTTCATGGATTTTCTTTTAACTTTATTTAAATCCAAGTTAGTTAACATATAGTGTAATAATGATTTTAGGATTAGAATTTAGTGATTTATCACTTACATGTAACATCCAGTGCTTATCCCAACAAGTGCCGTCCTTAATGCCCATCACTGATTTAGCCCATCCCCTCACTTCCTCCAGCAACTCTCATTTTGTTCTCTGTTAATTTAAGAGTCTCTTATGGTTTGCCTCCCTCTCTGTTTGTAACTTATTTTTCCTTCCCTTCCCCTATGTTCATCTGTTTTCTTTCTTAAATTCATTATATGATTGAAACCATATGATATTTACCTTTCTCTGACTTATTTCACTTAGCATGATACACTCTAGTTCGATCCACATTGTTGCTCTTGGATTTTCAGACAGTTGTTTGCATGTAGTTATACCTGTGTCTTTTGTCAATTGTATTTTGTTAAAAATTTTTAAATGTTTATTTTTGAGTGAGAGAAAGCATGAGCAGAGAAGGGGCAGAGAGAGAGGGAGACAGAGGATCTTAAGTGGGCTCTGCACTGACAGCAGAGAGCCTACTCTGGGGCTCAAAATGTGAGATAACAACCTGAGCCAAAGTTACACACTGAACCAAATGAGCCACCCAGGCGCCCCTTCTGTCCATTTTTAAATTGAGTCATTCATCTTTTTAATTTTTAGTTGTAAAGATCCTTTATATTTTCTATATAAAATTTCCTTATTAAATATATGATTTGCCAATATTTTCTCCCATTCTATTGGTTTCATCCAATATGCAAGAGTTTTTAATTTTGATGAAGTCAAGTGTATCTGGATTTTCTTTGGTTCATTTTGCTTTTGGTACTGTATCTAAGAAACTGTTGCTTAAGCCAACGTCATGAATATTTACATCCATGTTTTCTTTGAACTGTTTTATAGTTATAGCTCTGACATTTTGTCTTCTATCTATTTTTAGTTAATTTTGATATATGTTAATGTGACAGTATAATTTTGATAGCATTTACATAGGATTCTTAACTTCATTTTTCAGGTTACTCACTGCTAGTGTACAGAAACACATGGATTTTTCTGTATTGATCTTGATTCTGAAATATTGCTGAACTTGCTTGCCATGATACTGATTGCTCTAGCACTATAGTAATTCTTGAAATCAGAGAAAATTAACTATCTTTATCTTTTTATTTTACAGAGCTGTTTATGTAGTGCCTTTGTCTAGTTTTGATATTAATATAATATTGACCTCATAGAAGTTGTCATATATTTCCTTGCCTTCAATTTTTTGGGAAAGTTTGAGTAGAATCAAAATTATTCCTCCTTAAAAATCTGATAGGATTCAACTGTGAAGCGATGTGGGCCTGCAATATTCTTTATAAGAAGTTTTTGGGGGGAGGAAAAAAGGCTTTCCAATTTCTTTAACATATATCTTTTTTTTTTTTCAGATTCCTGAGTGTGTTTTTTAAGGAATATATCTATTTCATCCAAATTATCAAATGGGTTGTCATAAAATTTTTCAAAATGTTATCCTTTCACTATCTGTAGATTCTGTGGTGATGTCCTTATTCCTGATGTTGATATTATGCATCTTGTCTCTGTTTTCCCTGATCAGACCAACTATAGGTATATCAGTCTTAGTGATCTCAAAGAATCCGCTTTTCATTTAATTGAATTTTCTCAATTTTTTACACTTTATTTCTGTTTTGATATGTATTATTTCATGCCTACCATTTACTTTGGGTTTAATTTCTTTTACTTTGTTGGTTTCTCATGGTGAAAGGTCACTGACTCAACACCTTCCTTTTTTTTTAATATAGGTTTGATGGTATGAATTTCCAAGGGAAATATCCCATAGATTCTTTTGTGTTTTTATTTTTATTCAATTCAAACTAATTTTTAATTTCTCTTTTGACTTCTTTGATTAATGGCTGATTTAAAATTCCTTTACTTAATTTTGAAGTATTTAGGAATCTTCCCAGGATCTTTATGTTATTGATTTTCATTTTATTTCCACTGTGGTCAGAGAACAAACTCTGTATGATGGAATGAGATTTGTTTTATAGCACAGAGTACAATCTATCTTGGTAATTGATTCATGTGCACTTGAGAAGAATGTGTATTCTACTCTTGTTGAGTACAGTGTTATCTAAAGGTCAGTCAGATCAAGTTTGTCATGAGTATTCAAGTCTCCAAATTCATTTGTCTATTTCCCCTTGCAGTTCTATCAATTTTTACTTTATGTATTTTGAAGCAGTTAATAAGTGCATAAATCTTTAGGATTATATTCTTTTGATGAGTTGACTACTTAATCCTTATGAAATGACCATTATAATCATTACAAAATGAAAATTTTACAATAGACATAATAATTTCTTAAGGATTATAAAGGCTTATGCCTGGTAATAATCTTGCTCTGAAAATTTTTGTCTGATCACCATCTCAGTGTTATGACTAGTGTTAGCATGTTATATATTTTTCCCCTTCTAACATATTTCTGTCTTTATGTATGAAGTGCATTTCCTTTTTTTTTACTTTTATTTTTCAGAGAGACAGAGCATAAGCAGTTGAGGAGTACAGAGAGGGGACAGAGAATCTGAAGTGGGCTCTGCACTGACAGCACTGACCCTGATGCCAGGCTTGAACTCATAAACTCTGAGATCATGACCTGGCTGAAGTTGAATGTTCAATTAACCAAGTCACACAGGTACCCCTGAGGTACATTTTTTATAGGCAGCATGTAGTTGGATCTTGCTTTTAAATCCAATCTGATAATTTTACTGTTTTTATGGCAATGTTTCCAATATTTACATATAATGTGATAATTAATATGGTTTAGTTTGCTTTCTATTTATCTTTGTTAAATATGTTCTTTTTTTCTACCATCTTTTGGATTTTTTTTTATGAATTTGCTTCCTGCCTTATTGGGTTATTCACTATGCTTTTCTTTAGTTATTTTGTTCATTGCTTTATCTTATTACAGTCTATGTTCAAGTGATAGTGTAACACTTAAGTTCCTCAAAAATAATTTTATAATAGCATACATTAATTTCTCTCCTCTTGAATTTATGCTAATGTCATGCATTTTACTTTTACATGTTATAAACCCCACAGTACACTGTTATTTTTTTTTGTTTAAACAGTAAATTATCTTTTAAAGGATTTGAATAAGAAAAATAATTTATATATTTACCTATGTAGTCACCAATTCTGGAGTTATTTATTCTGATTTATGCTGATCAGGATTTTGTTAACTACTTGATACTGGTAACCCTACACATTGCTAGTTTACTTTCTGTGCAGTTCTCTGCTCTTTGTCTCTCGTCCTATCAACTCTCACTGCCCTGATCTTCCTGGACTCTTGTGTGTATGTCTCTTCAATTCATGGTCCTAACTGGGCTTCACCTCAGTTTCCTTTCCATATGTCAGGAACTGAAAACTCTATCAAGTTAGTGTTCTGGGGCAACAGAACTCATCTCTTTTGTTTCTTGTCTTTCCAGAATCACTATCCTTTATTACCTGATACACAGTGTCTTAAAAACCATTGTTTTAGCTTTGCACAGTGGCCATATCGTAGCCAATGAGGTTTATCCGAGGTACGATTATTGCTAAAAAAAAAAAAATTGTTTAATGTATTTTGTCTGTTCTGTTTTTATTTGTTTTAATTGTTACAGGTAGAAAGGTAAATCTAGACTCTGTAACTCCCATCTGTGAGCTTTTCTTAAGAATCGAAGGTAGTAGCAGGAAGGACTCTAAAATGGCCTATCATCAATGTCTTTATATATAATGAGAATGGGTGAAAAATTTGGCTCAGATTTTATATATATATGTATGTGTGTGTGTGTGTGTGTGTGTGTGTGTGTGTGTGTGTTTACATAGTTTTTTGTTTCTATGATTGTAAAAAACAAAACAAAATAAAACATAGATGAAGCAAACACTGATACCACAAACACATTCCTTCTCCAGAAACAAGAGACTTCCACTGCAGAATGCTCTTTTATGGTGTGGTATCCTAGCCCAAGCTTTGTCCTGACAGTTTACACATCCAAATTTCTCCACAGGGGTCTGATAGATGGTAAGTTTACACACCAGATATAATATGTAATTAACTGGGAAAATGGCAGTGAATGTGGAGGTAGGCCTGAACTAAAATCATTCAAATTCAGTAGTATGGCAACAAACAAGAAGGCTCTAAATTTCTGGCCCAACTTAATTGCACTATCTTCATCCTAAACTCCTACCACTTAACTCAATCACTAAGACTGTTTTTATTAAAATACTCTATGAAAAAAGAATATATAATATTAATAATTATAGTAATATTATTCATGCTGATAAATCCTTCAAAGAGGGTCCATAGTCCCCCAAAGAAAGTTTAACCAGGAGAATGTAAATCATAGATGAGGACATAAATCTAATTGTTTTGGAAGCAGTAAGTATCCTTTTTTTTTTAACCAATCTTGGAGATGTTATATGTTCACAAAGCTTAGCAAAATACTCAGGTGAAGAACAGTACATCTCTTTTGTCTTCCCAGCAAAAGTATCCCTATTATTATAACCTGCTTCTCCTGTTTTACAATCTGCTTTGGTCAATATTTTCCTAAGCTAGGAAGAATGCTAACCAACACAGTTGCATATGAGAAACTGGTCTTAGAAACCTGTTGACAATACAAGATAAAAAAGACATGTTTGGAAAACTGGAATCAATATTTTTAAAATAATAATTTCTAGATTTTAAATAGCTATGGTTTGATCCCCAATGGAAGTCAATGGCAGCTAAAAGTATATTAGGAATGATAATAATATGAAGGATTCTACTGATTATGGCCTACTTATGACGCTCATAAACTTCTAACTCCTGCTGCTACTAAAGGTAGTCTACACAAGAACAGGCCCAGAATATTTGAGTCATATTATGACTAACTAGTACTTACTAGTATTCAATGATGCCTTAAAGGACATCAAAAGACATCAACATATGATACTCAGATATAAAGTATTAGTGTATTTTTTAATACCTAATATAAGTAACAAAAGGAATTAATTATATGAAGAAAGCTCATCTTGGTTAGGTAGCCCAACCTCAATACTAAGCCGAAGATTAATCTCTCCAACATAAATACTTAGTGAGACACATCACTGCTTTGACAATAACTGACTTTCACTGCCCGGTTTATTGATCTCTTAAGACAGGTTATGTTTCATGGCTACATTTTAAAAAATTAATGTTTTATTTATTTTTAAGAGAGAGAGAGACAAAGTGTGAGCAGAGAAGGAACAGAGCGGGAGACACAGAATCTGAAACAGGCTCCAGGCTCTAAGCTGTCAGCACAGAGCCTGATGTGGGGCTTGAATTTGTGAACCATGAGATCATGACCTGAGCTGAAACTGACGCTTAACCAATTAAGCCACCCAGGTACCCTCATGGCTACATTTTTTAAAAGTCCTTCCCCATAATCTTTAGAAAGCCAAACTCCTTTATTTACTTTTTTAACAACTTAAATTTTTTAAAAGGTGACATTTTTCCAAGTAGATTTGCTTAGATCAGTGGTTCTCAATTTGGAGTGTTTTTGCTCATCCTTTCTCCCAGGGGACACTTGGCAATGTTTACAGATGTTCTAGCTGTCAAAACTCAAGGCAAGGGTGCTAACTGGCATCTAACAGATAGATTGAAGGATTCCACTAAACAGTTTACCTTGTACAAAACGCCCCCCTAGAATAAAGAATTATCTAGTCTCAAGTGTCAACATAACTGAGACTAAGAAGTGATGTGTTAGATGTGATGCCACTAAACTCGGTATAAATTCTAATTGGAAATTGCCTTTGCTGCTAACTTTTAAAATTACACTTGTTTTGAGAAAAGATTAAACTAGTCTTATTTTCTGTTTTTAAATAACATCTTGCAGTTGCTTAGCATTTTATCATTTACAAAATCTTTTCATATGTTTTAATCTCATATGCTCTTAGATCTGATGAAGTTATATTTTTTACCAAGGGTCCTATTGTACAAGAGGCTTAGGGATTCAAGCAAGGTCATGCAGATTCAAATTCTGGATGAACAGTTCAGTGCCCTTTTTTGGTATCCTACAGCTGTGGCACTCTTGTTAAGAACATTATAGAAAAAGGAATTTAAACATTAAAAAAGCAAATCATTGTGCATCCATGGTGATATGACTCCAGAAGATAGATGTCATATGCTCTAAGGATGGAAAGTGGCAGAGAAATGGGAATGGGTTGGGTATTATGGGAAGTGGGAAACAAGTATGGGAGATAAGAAACAAAAAGAACAAAGACATTATTAGTCAAGCCATGTGGATAAGCACAGACAGATCCATAAGTTTAAATTGACTATTTCTCCGTGAAAATCATTTTTTGTCTGACAAACAGGATAAGATTCTTATGAAAACATAAAATGGATAAATGTGCTAAGTCCAACAAGAAAAAAAAAAGAAACCACATTGATTACTTCAAACAGAGAATTTGATACAAGGAATCTTATCGTATAGGTGATGGAAAAACAAAATCCAGGGAGTAGCAACCACAGGATTCCAGGCAGGAGAGAGGATTGCCAGGGCCCAGGGTTAATTCCATGATAGACTTATCCAGCAGGAGATGGATAAGGAGATGGGACCTGGGAGGATATTTAGTTGTTGCAGGAAACAATACCTAAGGGAGAAAGAGAAGGGGAGAAATACACTGGCTTCTCCCTTCTTCCCACCCTCAAGGTTCCTGACAGTGCTTCCTATTGCCCTAACTCTGCAGGAAGTCAGCTGACACAGGACCTTGGGAAACAACTTGGAACTGGCTAAGATTTGGAGCAGAGAAGAGCAAGGGAAGGATCTGAAGGAAACAAGTTCAGAACCATCACATTATCCTGTGGGCATTTTGCCAATTTGAAGATACCACAAATTAGATCAAGACATCAAGTAAACATTCCAGTACTAAATCACCTTTTCCTTCAGGGTAAGAGAAACATCTTAGGTTTATCCTGAACCAAACAAATATGTACACTAAAAATCAAACTCAGAAAAGGAATTTTACAGATGAAACACAAAAACATTTTGTGTAAATATCTAGACCTAAGTATTTATAACTAGGAGAAATAAAAAATAGAAAAACAAACAAACAACCCAGCTCTAATAGGTTTTCTGAACAGAAAGCACACTTGGGTTTTGTCACATATCTTGCACACAGTAGGCTCCACATTCAAAATAGAAGCAATTTCTTGCTGAGCTCTTGACAACATGGAAATGAAAACATTCATCACCTTTCCTCTCAAATTAGTAGACTACAGCAGAACACAATTTTTAAAAGCCTAGCCTAATTTTCTTTCTGGGGAAAAAAAAACTGAGAAAGTACACTAAACAGGCAATAATCGATTGCTGGAGACTCTTCCTCTTCACTGGTTCACTAGGTGCACTGAATATGCATAATTTGATTTTAAGAAGTTACTGAAACTATAGAATCACTACTATTAAACCAGAAATCATGGAAAGTAAAAGCCAAACTTCTAGTGGCTATTTCAGCTAAGTATTAGTTAATATTTAGAAAGGACATAATCCAGGATAATTACTGGGGGCATTTGTTTCTTGTATATACTTTCCATTTGCAATAGTGAGTGATCAGAAAAACCTCCAGAAAAGGATTGCAGTCAAGCTGTGGGTAACTGAGGCATAAAAGGCCTCCAAGGAAGGAAATGCCTAAAACAGATAAATGTGAACAGGTACTTAAGTGCAAAAATGTAAAGTATGATTTCTGGTAGCTATCCTGCCTCAGATACGACTCACTCCCAGAAGACAGCGTAAGACTGAAGCATCCAAAACGCAATACTGGGCCTGTCCCTTTGAATGGAGGAGCCACCAGAGAGCTGGATGCAGCTGCAGACTCACAAGAGTCCCATGTGCAACATTATCATAGCTACGAGGTCAAGCAAACAAATGGCATAATCCAAAGCTGTGGTCTCCCGGGGTAGGGGGCTTTGTGATAGTAATGGTGGGCCCAGAGTGGTAGAAGAAGCACTATGAAAGCAAATCCAGGCTTGTATGATGCTGTGAAATCCCAGCAGGCCAGCTGGCATTTGGAATAGAAGGAGTGTCTGTGTGAACAGAGTGAATAAAAGGTGAATGACTGAGGCAGGGGAACAAACAGAGAAGCCCAGCTATTAGAAACTGGAAAAGAAAAAGATTTAAGTGATGATAGGAATTAGGGGGGTGGACTTGAACCTGAATCAAGTGTTGAAGTACTTATGGCCTTCCCTTCCAGAGACATTTTTTAAATCTTTTTAAGGTTCAGTTCTCACTAAAGGCACAGCCCCCCGACCTATTTGTTTTTACGGGTTTTATCAGATTGAGTGCAGGAAAAGAAAATGCCTTGGCTCTAAAATATACAGAAAAATGCTAAATGACATTAATAAATATTTCAAGGGGAAAATTTTATGAATCTCTTTTATTTTGCATATTTTTCATGCTTTATTTTTGTGTTTGACAGGCTGCGGGATAAGGCCTCAGAAAGAATTTCCAGGGATTATGTAGCCCTTGAGTTGGTCCTTCATTAGCCTAACATAGTTCAGGCAAGGAAGGTCAAGAATGTGTCAGAAATTCAGTAAGGATGAGCAGGCAAGGACAGAAAGGCAGAAACCCAAATCATGAAGTCTAGAAATGTGGGGGTGGGGAGAAGTGGGGGGCTTAGGGAAGGGGGTCTGACACAGATGCAGAGGTTGGGCTTGACCACGTACTGGGAGGTCCCTGAAGATGCCCAGTCTGGTTTCTAATTTTGGAAATGGCCATACCAGGGTTTCCAAACTGGCAGGCAAGCTGGCAACAAAGGGCTCTGACCAGCAGCAAGAACCATCTGGAGGTAGGTGGCCACTTGATGTTATGGAGGGGTATGAATGCAGAATTGGTAAGAGCTAGATAGCAGGCCTTAGTTTCTAAAGGGAGTAGGTGCCAGAAGGGAAGAGAGGACTGAATGGAACTCAGTCCTTCTAAAGCAGCAAAGCAGTGAAAACCAGTGAGTCAAGGAATACCAGGGGCACAGAGGTTCCAAGGCTTCCAGGTTCACCTAGTGTGACTGGCTACTGGGGAATTCCAGGAGCACTGCTAGAGCTCATCCAGCAGGACCCCTAGGACTTCTAGACTGGGGGTCTGGGAGCAAGGTCCAATTCTATATGCCTCCCCCGTGAGAGGAGGGGTGCCTTTCACTGAAATAGGAAGTCATTGGAGATTACTCTGGAGGCAGGGCCCCTTAACTGTGTCCATAGAAAATGGCCATGGAGCTGTTGTTTCTTAAGTCATGGTCAGAGGAGAGTCAAGTGAAGTGATCCCAATTTTCAAAGACAAAGCTAGACAGGGAAACACCTAATGGGCTTTGCGGGGAGGGGGGGGGGCAGGTATTTAAATAAACTCCTCTAGCCATAAATTGCCCTGATAGGCAGAAGGGTGTGTCTCTCTGGGAGGGGACCAAAGACCCTGACCTGGAGACATTGTGATGACTGAGCAGAGATAAAAGAGAGGAGACTGAGTAGCTGTACCTCTAGTGCCATTTGAGGCTGCTGCAGAGGCTGGTGTCCTCTGGCTGGAGAGCACAGTGAAGAACTCTAGGCTTCCCTTGGGACTATTTCCAAGTTCCAGAATCAACTACAACTTCTCGAGTTCCTGCGAGCAGAGCAGCGGCAGGGCCAGCACACCAGCAGAGGAGAAAGAGCTTAGCAAGCCAAGCTGAAGAAGACAGAGGTCACCATGGACTACTAGATCACGGTAGCAGCAACCGCCTGGATTCTGGCACAGTAAAAGATTTCTTCGAGCAACTGTATGTAACCATGATGAGAGTAAGTTCTCAGGGAATGCCTGGAGGGATGCTGTAGGAGCTTTGGATAATCCTGTCAAAGAGATCATTTTTGTTGTTTTTCTCCTATTATAGTTGTAAATAGAGAACTTGTAGATGGAGTAAGATTTTCCTAAGACAATTTATTGCCTAGGTAGAGGTACAGTATTGCTATTTCTCATTCACTGGGTATTTCTGATCCAGAATCTAGGGATAGCTAATGTCTTAAGATCCTCAGAATGTTTCAAAACTAATTAAAATTAATATTCAATTGAGTGGCTATAAACTATAACAGAATGCCAACCAGTGAACTATAACTCAACCTTTATTCTTTGAATGGTGATAGAAGAAAAACAGCAAAAATCATCTCTCTTATAGACCCCATAGATTATCCAATGGACCAAAGCGTTAAATACATGAATCTATATTTAATTTGAAACAAGAGAGTATACTGAAACATTTGACATAATGTGGCTGGGGACATGAAAATAAAGGTTCTAAGGAAGGACTTAAACAAAAATGATCCTGTTCTCAGAATTCTGGGTGGGTCCTATCTCAGTCTTCTGGGAATGATTTTTCAATAATAAGTACATCAAACTTACTGGACCTTTCTTGGCATAGGCATCACTACACAAGGGTTTTAAGTATAATTCTAGAATTCTCAAGTTTTTGGGTCTTCAAAAACTTTTTTTAATGTTTACTTGTTTTTGAGAGAGGGAGAAAGAGAGTATGCAGGGGAGGAGCAGAGAGAGAGGGAGACACAGAATCTGAAGCAGGCTCCAGGCTCTGAGCTGTCAGCACAGAGCCTGATGTAGGGCTTGAACTCGTGAGCTGCAAGATCATGACCTGAGCCAAAGTTGGATGCTTAACTGACTGAGCCACTCAGGTGCCCCAAGTTTTCAGATCTTTAAAAAATGAGTATCATATAATGCAAAAGTACTACAAAACTAGGAATCCACAAGCAAGGTAAAAAGCCAGAGATAAAGAAATGGAGACATGAGGAGAGAAAATGAAATTACATGTAAAATAACTCATAAGTTATTAACCAAGAGCTTTACTGGGGCTCCTGAGTGGTTCAGTCAGTTAAGCATTTAACTTCAGGTTGGGGTCATGATCACAGTTCGTGGGTTTGAGCCCCAAAACAGGCTCTGTGCTGACACCTAGCTCAGAGCCTGGAGCCTGTCTTTGGATTCTGTGTCTCCCTCTCTCTGTGATCCTCCCCTGCACACACTTTCTCTCACTCTCTCTCAAAAATAAATAAAACATTAAAAAAAAAATTAAATAAACAAGAGCTTTAGTGTTTTCTTTCAAATAAAGAAGCTAAATGTATAACAGTGAAAAATAATTAACAACCAAGTTATTCTTTTCTTTTAAAATAAATTCCAAAAGCTAAATGTTATGTTAAATGTTTGATCACAAGTGTTAGTTTAGGAACGTGAGGCCTGAGTCTGGTTCCCTTGATTGAAGGGAAGCCAAAAAAAAAAAAAAAAAAAAAAAAAAATTGGGGGAGGCCAGTTCACTAGAGAGAAGAGTTTGGTGGACCACTTTATTAGGAAGAGTGAGGGTAATAGCAAAATGTCCAGGGAAGCACAGAGAGGATCCTCACTTAGGATTCATGAATTATATCATGTTTGCGATAAAGCATGTTACCACTGCCTGGACTCTAAACCCAATATAATAATGAATTTGCAAACTGTTCGCCACTCACTGCATGCTTTAGTTTTTTACAGCTAGAATTGGAAAATGATAGTATGAAACAGGTGGTAGTACGGAAGGCCCTGGTGAGTCCATTGTACGGGAGCATCTCTGAATTTAGAAGAGAGGAATAAAATGTTGCAGTCACTAAGCTATCAAAATGGGATGCTTGGTTGGCTCTTCAAATGATCCTCATAGAGTTAGGTCAAGAAGGTCCAAAGGCTAGTTCTCATCTGTGCTCATGAAGCTCAGAGAATGGCTCTCCTGATCTTTACTCACTGCCAACCTATTAATTAATGTATCAGTAGAACTTCCAAGTCGTCCACTGAAGAACCTGACTGGTTTTCTACAGCAAGCTGACAACAAACAGAAAAACGAGTATCAAAAGTTTCTTGTTGTCTAAGGAATTGGATGGCCCTCATGGTTAATGCCTTAAGCAATGCAAACCTGATAAATGACCAGTGGAAACATACTATACTCTATACCAGTGATAAAGCTGTTACTTACTCGTATTAAAGCCACTTACAGCAGCAATAAACTATAGCCTATAATAATAGTGTAGTTTTTCAATAGGTATCCAATAACTTCGAAATCAAATCAAGAAAGTAGTAGTTTAAGGGACTGGTACTATAGCACAAGCTTTAATCCAAGCTTATTGACCATAGACCCCTTTTACTTGCCAAACCATCACAGTTTTATTATCATTAGTTACAAGTCATACTTATTCTTTATCAGGGGATGAAGTCACCAAGAAAAAGAATGGTGGGTCCTAATATTACAAAGAGAACAAGCCTAGAGAAAGGACTCTATGAGAATACTTGGAGGAGCTATTTGACATACTTGCAGTAAAACCACCCCTAACTAGAACCCAGTCAAGTGTCAAGGGTAAGCCAAGTACCACTCATTTCTTCATTTCCAACTGAAGATCTACGTCAAAGATTTATTATCATTTGATTGAGTATATTACATGTATTAGTGCCTACCAAGGACTGATCAGTGGAAGAGAGGGTGTGATAGAATATTAAGGGGTTGAAAGAGCTATAGGGCCTAGGCAAAAATTATACGTAATTTTCTCTGTCACATATCATAAAGTTAACAGAGACCTACAACTAGTACAGCAAATAGTTTTAACTGTTCTATGTTTGGAGAACGTGAACTTCTGCACTAATATTTCCTCTCCCCACCAGTCCCTTGCATACTAAGGGTCACTTCCACTTCTGCTTTTTAACTCTTGGCTAAGGCAATTTTGAATTTTATGATTATGCTGATCTTACCTTTTTTCTGAAAATCTTTGATGCTGGTTGTATCCCACATGTTTTGAGTGTTAAATACGTTGAATAAGATAGCCAAGTAGTATCAATTTGAAGTGAGGGGACCTCTCTTTTCCCAGTATTCAAACTCCATTCACCCTTGAATGAGTTACTTATTACTTCTGATCCTCAGTTGCTTTATCTGTAAGATGGGAATAATCTTTACCATGAAACTGCAATGAAGTTGAGAGGATTTAAAAAGATCTTACAAGTCTGTGATTACAGTGCATCTCAAAATAATGTTTTTCTTTCACCTCTCTTTTTTGGGGGTAAAGCAGGTAAACAGTTCACTGATGCGCAGTTCAAATGAAAGGAATTGGGCGGGGGGGGGGTCCTTCAATCATATTTGTGCCTGCTTTCATCCCTCAAACCTCTTTAAAGAGAATATTCTTGGCAGCTAAATCAAGTTTTCTTATGAGTCCTGAATGACGTTCTGTTGCCACCTTTCTTTAAACTCCATAAGGCAGACTCCTCATCTCTTCAGACATTTGCTTAGATATAGCATAATTTGCCGACGTCATTCATGGGATGCCACCTGTTCTTCAGTGCTTTGCAAGCAACCTTGGCAGACTCTCGGCGGACCCCTCCCTTCCTAGGCCTGAGAGACTTCCTTTTGAGGCTCATCTCCTCCAACCGAAAGCCGTTCCACTGTGGCACTTCATTTGCCTAACCGGAGTTCTATTTCTCGCTGGGGACTGTACACTGCTGTTTCTGTTTTAGCCCTTCACGTAGTTACGGGCTCGCAACAAGGGTTCAGTAAAAGTTGTATACTGGCTTTCTAGTCTGCTACAACCTCAAGGAAACCGTACGGAGAAACAGTTGCCTCCTTTCGCACCTTACGTCTATCGGTTTAGGAGGTGTTAGCAGTGGGTTTTTAGGTAAGGCAAGTTTAATGCTGCGTCGCAGGGAGATCCCCGCCAGGCGAGGTAACTCTACTTGTCCTCTCCGCAGCGACCGCTGCGGCGGACGCGCCCGCTGGAGAGCCCAGTGCCTGGCGCAAGCGGCGGCTGTAGCTTCCAAAACCCGGCGCGGATCCAGCCCGGCCCGGAAGTGCCCGGCGCCGGAGGGCGGGAGGAAGAGCTTTGCGAGCCCACGCCGCCGCCGCGCGCACGCGCCCTCGCTGGCAGGGGCTGGG